>NC_134418.1:54507074-54810105 GCF_030867145.1 Opisthocomus hoazin | reverse complement strand
AAATTTATGTAGAACTAATTACCTGCAAAAAGGACAGATATCTTGTCATTGGTGTTTTATGAGAATGTTATACTCTTAACAAGGGTCTTAAGGATTAAAACTGTTTATTCTCACACAGAGTTTCATGGGGAAAAAAAACTTCTGATCAATTTAGACTCTAATGGAAAGAGCAATAGCAATAAGGATACAGAAAAGCATGGACCCTTTTCCAATTATGCTTAAACACTTAGATATTCATTACCTCTGCAAAATGCTTAAAAAAAAGTGCTCTGGCTATTGCAGTGGTCTTAGACTGCTAAACAACATTATCGATTAGTTTTAAGGACAGCCGCTATACATCATAAAATCTGCCGGTGGCTGCAGTTGCTTTTAAAAAAAAATGGATATAACTGTATCCACGCATAGCTGAGTGCTAGGTTTAATTCAATTTCTTGTGTTTCTGACGCACTAATCACTACTGAGAGCATATCGCGATACAACCTGCGTTGCCACGGAGCCGCGAGACTCGGGTGTAAGGCAGGGGCTGTTGCCACCCGCGGTGGGGACTGGAGGCAGGAGCTGGGGAGGGGGGAGAGGAAGGCTGGGATTTACAATGCCTCATCTGCTCGGGTCATTCAGCGCCTTGCAAGTTTAATCAGGCTTTCTTCATCCTCCATTACACTCATTAGGTCCTGTTAGGTTAGTGCTCAATGTTGATCTGTATCTTGGTCAAGACAATTGTTGCTGATTAACTATAATTACCAGTAATGGTCCCAACCTGCTTTCAAGCAGGCTGCTGCTGTCATCTGGCCCTGGCCCCGGCTCTGCGATGAGCAGTCCAGGTCTGCTAACCGTTTACCTTGCTTGCTGTTAGAACCAACAAGTTGCTTCTTGTGTGGGCTCATCCCCTGGCCCTTGTGCTTGCCATCTATAAACATCCTAACTCTGCTTGAGGTAGCAAAAATGTAAAGAAAACTGGAATGACTGGTATGGGGAGGGGAGGAATAGCAGAAGCAAAGAATTAAAAATAAAATACAAAATAGGACAAATGGCTAAGGATTACAAAGAATATGAAAGTCGGTGCTAGAAAAGGAAGCTAATACTTTGTGCTTTGCAGTCCAAAGTAATAAATCACAAACTAATCTCAATCTCAAAATCTGTCCTTGTGTGAATAATCTTTGTTTGGGTCAGCTCTCCTGTGTAGTTCCATCAGATAATTTTGGGAATAGCTGTCCTTAGGATCGGAGGATCAGACCTTCTACACTGCAAATGTTGCTTAAGGCAATTTTGTGGATGGTTTTCTGGTTAGCCTTATGAAAGCCTCTATATGCTTACACTTCACAAAGACCATAAATAATCATGAGTTGAGTCAGAATTTATAGTTAATTGTGGTATGAATGCCAAGGTCATGTAAATGTTTATGTTCCCAAATCATAGTTACAAATAATGCCTGCTAAATTTCCAGCTGACTTTAACTACAAATAATTTGGGGAATGAAACTGAACCCTAGTTATTTATGCCTCTTTTCTGCAGGCATCAAACGGATGACTATCTTAAAACAAAAACAACGAAAATAAGCATTAGCAGAGTTTGGACATTAGGGTAGTGAGTAATGCTACCCTAAGCAGCTAGCTTAATGGGTAAGCTTTCAAAACGCTGAGCGTGTAGCCATGCTCATAAAGCCCAGAATTCAAGCGTGCACCTGATACTGCAGTTTGGGGGGCAGATTCAATAACTGTACCTAGAGGGCAAATTGTCCCACAGAATCCTTTGGGCTAACACTCTCTTCTGTATTTGTAGACAAGCATGTAATTGCGCCTTGTGAATAGCAGTTGTCACGTTGAGATGAGCAACATGGATGGCGTAGGCATGAGCTCCCTCAGCCACTGCTGTGAGCTACAAACCACCTCCAGACTCAGAACTGTATTTAAAATAGCCCTGTGCTTGAAGTAACTAACTCTGGGAGGCAAGGTGGTGGTAACGTAAGCTAACGTGGTCCTGTAAGTGCCAGGCGGAACCTGGCTCGTGCCTGGGCAGCCTGCGGTGTGGAGGCAGAGCATGTGTGCGCCCGTGTGTACCCGGCAGATCTGACACGGACAAGAACAGGGAATACTGGCATTTGATACAAACTGTGACAGCTCCATTATGCATATTTTCAAATTATACTCGGGACTGTGGACTTAGTGCAATCTTCAAAAGAATAATTCAAGACAAGAAATGTACGAGACAGGAGGACACAGTGAAGTAGCCTCAATATTTATATATTTACCCAACATGTATCTTGAACAAAAATTCTCCTTGAGGGTAAAAGAAATCCATTTTGGTTGCAAAGTTAAATGCTTAAACGTTGCGTCTGTCGTCCAGCATTAATTTCACTGGGGTGGAATGAGGCAAGAAAAATTAATATTCTCGTGTAATAGAAGACTATAAAGTAGTTTATATATATAAAAGATCAGAGGTAGAACTGACTGGTAGTTCTAAATGTGGAATTTTCTTACTTGCAAATAATTGATTTTGCATTCTAAGTATTTCTTTTCTAACATATTCAGCATTTACTATGCCACACTTAAAGAAAGGAAAAATAAATTTGGTCAGCTGCTTTAGCAGGCCTAAATATGGGTACAATTTGACTGAAGTTTCGAAGCTTCCTAATTTTATTGATACCAGCATGCATCGAGATACACACAGAGGAGTTGCCCTTTTTTAAGATGACTGTGTTCCTACTACGAGAATGCCTCTTGTATGTTTCTTCTTCATGTGGCAAGACGTAATGGCAATCGATACTGGTTTACAACTGCTTCATGTCTCTGCAAGAGATGCATATCTTTGAATGCAGCAAAATACAAGAAGTTTGTTTGCTTTTTATTTAAACATCTGCAAAAGATTATTTTTCTCTAGCACATACAGTGCTTGCAAAGGGTCTGATAAATTGGAATAGCACCCATTACCTGCTCAATTCTGGGATAAGCTAGATAGCTTTCTTTTACACAGTTCCCCTTGAAACACGTGCATCTCAAATTTCATCATAAAAGAATCTTTTATACCACACTAAGAAACCTTCAGTGTATAATACACGCAAGGCTTATCCATATTTATGTACTGTAGTGACAGTCATATAAACAAATACACACTGCATAAATGTATGTGTTCCACTTCTGGGAGTATTTACGGTTCTAATGCATATGTACTTTCAGAATCTGCGCATTTATATACCTACGTATTTGTGCATAACATGCATGTGTTTTGTAGATGGAGACATAAAACACACTACATGCTCTGTGTAGTTTAATTTTTATGTCAAGTGCTGCAATTCCTCATTGAAGTGAATATTTGGCCTGTAAAATTAAGTCCATTTCTAGGCAAGAAATAATATAATTTTAGCATAAAGAGATTTCATGGACATAATAAATAGTAAATATATTTACATTGTGACTGTCAAATTACAGTTCAAGACTGGCCCATATATTTTTAAACATTGGCAATATCTTTAAAGAGGGTTATTTTATACACATGTATGTGAGTACATATTAAAAAGGGAGTATGTATATAAAAGATGCTTTTTTTTTTTAACCCCCAAATCAGTAACTCTCTCTGCAGTTTATAGAAGGAAATGGAGACTGTTGGCCAGGAAATCACATCCCAGAAAGATCACGTTCTTGTGACAATTTATCATGGAAAAAGCGAGTCTTTCAATTGAGATGTAAAGCTGTGGTCTTGCAGTTTGTGGGCAATGAAGATGCTTGGGGTTTTTTGCTATCTCTTGCAAGAAAAGGGTTATTAGCCCCTGAAGTCTTGGTTACGTTCCAGTTTTAATAACTATATTTTGCCTACATAATTCCCACTGTAGCTTCAGGTGGATTGTGGAATTTTCTTCACTTCCTGTCATAAACTATTCTGTGGTGTTGCTGTGCGCTGTGTAACAGCTGCAGTGCTCCACTGCTACTGTTCAGTGTTTCTCCCCAAACTTCTGACCCTCTTTATTTAATCTTACATCAACTTTTGTTGAATTTGCACCAGTCTTTCAAGCAGCACATATTACAAACTATTACCAAATGGGACTTAATACAAAAGCTGAATGTACTGTTTTCTAGTTGCATCTTTTATATCTGCTCGACAATCTGCACATGGCCTATTGAGGATGTAAAAAAAATTAGAAGCAAACAATAAAGATTTTAGGGGCCCACACTTCCTCTGTGAGTAGTCTCATCCATTAGTGATAAATAGGGGTTAAACAGCAATTAAACACATTTCGGACAGGCTGCACCCAGGCAGTGTCATAAGCACTCTTCTTGAACGCGGAGCACATAGGTCTTTTGCAGAAGAAGCTGAGGCAGCAGAGCAAAAGGAGGATGTTAGCTGATTTCTCCCCCCTCCCTGCCCACTGAAATAATAATTATTTACAGGAATTTTGGTCAAAAGATATTTGGGATTTTTGCTCTTTTCTGTTCTAGTTTTGGGGATCTTGTTGAGAGAAAAGACGTTTATTATTTACACTTCTTTTCTCCACTAATTTATTACTTGATGAACCTGGGGAAGTTTATATTTTTTACTGTCCGTTTCATCTGATCTTCTTAGTTTTATATGTGTTCTTCTTTTTATTTAATAGCCAGAGCAGTATCTTTTTCTGTTTAGGGTTGATTGACAGTGGAATATTCTGGCTAAGAGCTAAAAGAGTCAAACCACAGACCGAGACACTGTACAGACTGTACATCCTCAGAGTCTGCCAGCAGACCGTTCCTTGCAAAATATTACCAAGTCTAACTATGAATTCTGGAATAACATTTTCTTGGCTATGTGTAAAGACAATGTGGAATATAGTTAGTAGGTTTACATTTCTTGCCAGAAAACCATAGTCCGATGCTTGCATTGATGCATGAAAAACCTTTGCTATGATTGTTTGTTGATGCCGTTGATCCCTTCTATCACTGTCAGCAGTTTCTGTGCATGTGAGAAGTGTGTGCTTTCATTCATCAGCACGCTCTGTGCTTGTACATCCTTTGGGTCTCATTGTTCCCAGTTTGGTGAAGCAGGGAGGACTGGAAATCGCAGCACCTTCCAGCGATGCCTTCCTCGCAGTGGCAGTGTGTGGGCGCTGCTTTCTGGACGGTCGCCTTCTCACTTGTCCTTCCCTGCTGACAAAGCAGCGCCTGCAGGAGATGGGATTCCCGTGGCTGTCCTCTGGGTGGGCAGCGCTCGCAGGCAAAAGAATAAAACTGAGTGGATTCTGCCCGTGGCCGGTTTTGCAGGGGGTGGTGTGTTGGGAGGGCTGTCGTGGGGTGATGGGCTCGGTGGGTGCTCGGGCCAGGTCCCTGCCATGCCCCTGGAGGGACGGGCTGGCGGCAGCTGAGAGCCCCTCTCTTACGTGGTAGCTCACAAATTGTAAGGTTTTATACGCGGCCTATTTTGCGTGAATTAACTTCGTATCTTTTTAAAGCAGTGCAGAGATGGAAAGCGCTGTAAACCTGTAACTGTTTGTATCAGGAGTGTTGCTCTACCTCATCAAAAATCTGCCAAATGGACTAAACCGAACTACATACGGAAAGTGAGCAAACTTGGATTATGTGTGCAGAGCTCTCATTTCCGTACTGTTGTCCCTTCGGACGGCTTTCAGCCATCCTTTCAAAGCGTTCAGCATTGCTGCCATTTGACACCGCAAGTTGCAACGAAGTAAATTGTCTCGTAAAGAAAAAAAAAATTGTTTTGTAAAAAATATGATAGCACGAGAGCAACACTGTGAAAAATGTGTTACTCCACCTCTTCGAACTCAATCCTACTGCTGCGGAGGTCAGTGGAAAAAATCCCATCCTCTTCCCTGGCAGTAGGCTATATTTAAACATTTATCTTCTTCTGAAATGGCAGGCATGACGTTATTTCCATCAACTTTGCTGCAGTGACTTTGTTTCTAGTCCGACTGTCGCTGTGTTTGGGGTTGATTAGTTGGTTGGTTTGTTTTAATTGTTATTTTCTTTGTGTACCTGCGCGTGTACTTGCGGGCGTTGCTACCGCCGCGTAGGGCCCCCACCGCCCGGCGCGGCCCTGGGCGCCGGAGGTGAAGCCTGAGGCTCCTGCCTGCAGCCCCGGCCCCGCGGCCGGCGGCGGCCGCCCGCTCCCCCCGGCCCGACCCGGCCGGGCCCTGCCGGCGGCCGGCGCCGTTTTCCACCATTCCCCGAGCGGGTGCTGCCATCTAGCGCCGGGACGGGGCTGCGACCCCGCGGGCACCGCCGCTCCGCAGGCGACAGCAGGAACCCGCCGCCGAGCCCCGCAACCAGCGGCGCGGCCGCCCGTGGGGGCACCCCGCGGCGGGGGGCTCCCAGCCGGGCCGGATGGATGACGGCCGCCCGGGGCCCTCCGCCCGGTGCCCTGCGGCCGGGACAGCCGGCGTTTCGTCGGCCGCCTCAGCCGGGGCTCTGCCGGGGGAAGGGCTGGCTTGGGGCTGCGCTGGCCGGGAGCGGCGGCTCGTCACCGGGCTTCCCGAAAGCGCCCGGTGAAGGCTCGGCCTCTGCGCAAAGGGCGAAGCCTCGAGGTTCTGTTGCCCGCAGCTTTGTTTCGGTAGCGCGCTCTTGGTTTATCGGTGCCTTGGATTTTGATATTGTAGGGCGCTTTTGGTTTTTAAAGTTTTTTTGTCGGGTAGGATCAATCCGACACTCGGGTATTTTCAATGACAAGAAGGGGTGTGGAAGACCTGGCATAAATAGACACATTTTATAAGCTGCTTTTTAGGGCAGGGAACTGAGATTTAGTTTTAATTCGATGTAGAAACTTTGTTGCAGTTTTCCCCAGCCGCAGAAATCCTGAACCAGGATGCTCGCAGCAGTGACAACCGTAAACTTACTATAACCAAACCAAAACGAGAAATGTTTTCGCCTTAGTCACAGCGAATGACATACACGAAAGCACCTGTGAAAACTAAATAACTTCAGCGTTAGTTTAGTGTAGATTTAGAATGGGATTCTTAACTGTGGAAGTAAGTACATCATGCTCACTTTTACACAGAAGTATTTAACATCACACTATTTATTGATGAAGCTGCAAGCATGCCTTACTTTGGGGTGCTGCACCGTAATCTTGCGCTCACCCCTTTGTCTGGCTAAGGGCCTCTGATCACCGCGGACAGGCTTTGAAAAAAAAGCAGAAGTCTTTTCTCAGATCCGTGTAGCAGCAGCTATCTTCTCCAACAGCCTGCTCTCCCGGGTCTCCAGGGAGAACAGGCAGAAAAGTTTTGCCCTTGATATTTCAAGCAAAAAAAAAAAAAAAAATTCTTCACATCATAAGCATAGCAGTACATTATCTCCCTTTTATAAAATCGGATTTTGAAGCTGAGAAATACATGACGCTTTGAATACTTTGTAGTATGGCTTTCTGAGGGTTGAGAAACTGGTTTCAAGAGGCTCTTTTTGAAGTATTTCTCTTTTAAGTTTGAAATCTAGTGTGGGATGTTTTTTGTGTAATTTCAGGAACAGTACTCTGATGTCATCTTGATCTCTCCTCTCTTCTTTCCAGCTCGTGTGCTGGGGAGTGGATAGACAAGAAACCAGGGGAAGGTCAAAGAGGAAGATCTGGGAGAGAAGAGGCGTCACCTGGGGTAAGTGAGGGGCAATGCTGGGAAAAGGATGGAGTGAGTCAGCACGGCACACATGTGTCCGCTTGGAAACCACAGCAAGATCTTCCCACTGCACCGCGTGAGCCTCTTAAAAGCAAAATCCAGACAGAGTCTGTCTCTCTATAAATCTCTTCCCCCTTTCCATTACTAGTTGGGTATTGTTGGCTCTAAGCCACCTGATTTTACTATGATTTATTAACTGCTATGCATTATATATGAGATTCAGGTTTACTGAAGAGTTACCCTTACGGTCAATGTTGCATACAAATCAGCTACTGTTAGAGAGGTTTATTGCATCTTTTTATGCAGCTAGGAATTTTGTTAGGTAGTGTTAGAATTTGTGACTTGTAAAACAATACCTAAAAAAAAAAATCCTCATCTGTATTTCACATGGCATATGTGTTACATGGAGTGCGTCGAACAGCCCTGTTTGGGTTATGATCATTCCCAAAAACCCGAGTACTCGGGGGGGGGGAACAAAGGGATGGACTGATTTGTCACAAAGTTCCTAATAAACATAAAAAGTTAGGGAAATCGGTGTTTTGTAGGAAGAGAAACATGTGAATGAATGAAATAGGGAGTAAAATGTTCTTTTGTGTGAAAATATGACTTGCAAAAGTATATGTGATCTAAATGATAACACGGCACATTTGAGAGATGCTGCTGCCTGGAGAAGTTACGCCGTTACGCATTGCTTGCTGCTGTGCTTTCTCACATAACTTAGTGGAAGCTCTGCAGGAGAGTTTGGCCTTTGGTCATACCCTTGCCTGTGATTATTCCAATGATGACCAGCGTCCCTGTTTCAGCACTGAGTATTGTCTTATGGCGCCTTTGCTTTTCGTTTTCTACACGCAGATTAGTTGTGCTCTAAATATGAGTAAATAAATCTAGAGAGAGGGAAAAACAAAAGGCTGATTTTAAACTCGCTATAAAATAATAAAAAAATGTGACCAACTTTCAACAGTTTTGGAATTTTGTGCAAAAAGTGGGGGGAAGGGCAGGAAGATGAAAGAGATTATGCCTCTTTTAATAAAATAATACAGCAAGTTGCAGAGACAGAAATGACCATAGGGATGTCAAAAGGACATGGGGAGGATAAAAGTGGAATACAGGGTTTCACCGTCTCTGAAATTTTGTTCTTACATTCAAACTACAGGCATTGCAATCTGTATCGGACAGTCATGTGTTGTGAAGTGTTTGTGAAGAAAGAAGTTATTGTTAGCTAAAAGTATTGTGTACTAAACTAGAGCTGAGCAAATATTTCTGATTTTGTTTCCTTGTGAAAGATACTCCCAACAAACTACATAAATGTTTATTGACATTATCCTTTTATATAACTTTTTCTCATATTACATTCCATTATTTTTCATTTATTTAGTAGTGGAAAAAATGGAAAGGATTAGTGACTTGAATTAACTTTTTACCAAATTATATTGTAAATTATATATATTATTATATATAGATAATAGTATATATATTTATATTGTGTATATATAATATAATATATATATGTATATTGTGTGTATATAAACTTAGACACCGTTCCTAGAAGTCAGTTTGTAGAGAGCCATGTTATGAGAATACAAAAGACAGGAAAATGATTCTTGCTTCTCAGGATATGAATTTAGTATCATTTCATGTGTTCCAGATATGGATAGCCTGAAAGCTTCAGGCAACATAAAACTCGCTCTCCTATCGCTGTTTACTCATGGTTATGCTGTTTCATTTTGTTTTGTTCTTTTTTCACAAAAGAATGAAACAGTCCTTTGGAAGAGAAAACTTTGTGGGGTTCCGCAGTGTTGTCCAAGTAAAGATATTTAACCAAACAGAGATCACCCTGAAAAGACTTCAGATGACCTTTTCAGACTTGTTTCAGGTTGTTTTATTTAGGACATTTTATAAATATTACAAGCTTCTACGTTTGAAATACATTTGCACTGTCTTCGGAAGCATGGTTTATTTTATACACAGATGAAACTGAGGATATTAAAAAAAAAATCAAAAGTGAGAGAGATGATTTGAGTTTGTCTTAATGTGGGGTTAACATTGAAACACAATTTGTTTCTCTCTCATTGACACTTGGAACTGGCCCAAGGTCCTCTATGCTTGGGAAAGCAGACACACTGTTCTATAGACAAAAACATAATTAAACTGAGTGCTACCTGTGGCAAGGACATTCAGAAATTCACAGAGTTCAAGCAACCAAAACAAAGCATTGGTTTTCAGCTTTCAGATCAGTTCTTGATAACATGCTGCATAGGTTTTTTTCGGGGGGGGGGGGGGGGGGGGGTGGTTTGTGGGTTTTTTTGATTGGGTTTTTTTGAGAACTGTGGTCCTACAAGAAGCCAAAAATGAAGCAACATTTAATGGTAGCAAATATCCTCATTGTGTGTCACTGTTTCTGTTTCTTTTCCATGTGTTCTGTAAGTTGATACACTCTCATAAGGGAAAACTGGTGAAGAGAAATCAGACAAATTAAAAATGAAACATTTAGCAGATGACTAGGATGACATTATTAGCCACTGGAATGATACGGCTTGATGAAATCACCGCACTGAGACGATGTTTTGACTGAGTTTTTCAGTTTCCTGCATGAGTGACACAGCAAAAATTTCATGGCTTCTTACATTGGCATTTCAAATGGACCTTGTCAAAGTCAGTTAAAATATAGTATTCTTTTGTGCCCTTGCCATTTGAGTATAAAAGGCAAAGCAACTCACCAGTTAATCTCTAATCTGCTTGCAATCCTCGTAAACTCATTTGTATGTTTTCTACTTTATCAGTGCCAAAGAGTAGAAAATGACCCCTACCAAAATATACTAAAAATAATATTTTAAGGACAACTCTAACATTACGAGACACCTACTAGCTGGTCTGTAAGGACTGAAATACATATCTGTATTTCTTGAACGCATTATACAGTTACTAGTGTGTTATTGACTGAACAGGACAAAAAAGGAACGAATGGGTAAACATTGTGATATTGGTATGTATCTGATTATACTTATATTGAATACACAATTTTCAACTCAGAACGTAATTGTGAAGTGTTCCAAGATAATCTGAAGACATGGTGCTTTTTTTAAGGCAAAGATATTGGCGTCTGATATTGTGATCTTGTGCCATGTTGTCGTGAGAGAGGTTACTATGTAGCTACAGTTCAATATCATCCTTTGGACTTTCCTGATAGACCACTTAACTATCTCAGCTTTTCCAGTGTTCATCTCATTTATCTAGGATTATTGCAGTGAATTTACTGTTTGGTTTTCTTCCAGAACTGAAATGTCAAGTCCAGTGTCATGTATGCAGTAGCTTTGTGCTGTGAGAGCTCAACAGATCCACCAAAAGCTGCTAGTAGTTGATCTTTGGATAGAGCTAGAAATAAATAAATCCTCTTTAGCAGATCAATATTCATCCAGTTTAATGCTTGATGTGAAACTTGTGGATTTGAAGTAGTAATGCTGATGTACAGCTAATCGTTGAAATGGGCATTAGGGCTTTTATAGCATGGCAACATATTGTCAGACAGGAAGGAGGAAAGAGTTGAGTGCATCCTAAGGGGGGGAAAAACTCTGTGACAATATGTAATTTAACACACGTTTGTAATCCACACAGTGTCCTACATTGTAATAATTTGCTAGGGTACAGACTAATACTGTACATCCAGCGTTTATTCCAAGGGTTTACTTAAGGGAGCAGATGATTCCCCCTTCAGTGGGTCTTTTGGAGTCTGAGTATAATCACCCACTCAGATTTTGAGACATTATTTTCCTCTTTAGTACTCTCCTCTCAACTAGTCACATATCTATCCAGCTGTATGCAAGTACATGGAACGTGCCCTTCCCGTGGTACAGAATATACACCTCTCTAGTACTGAACGTGTGTATGCATTTGTGTAGGCATGTAGACCTACTTATTAAATATCTGTCTAGAATTTGTATTGTACGTATTTCAGGGAAATAGAAGGATAACGTCCAGAGTAAGGATAAAATATTGGTACAAAGTTCTGGGGCAGTTTAAGAGCACATTTGAAAAAGCTTTGTAGGTTGTTTTTTTGGTGGGGCTTTTTTGGAGTTTGGTTGTTGGTTTTTTTTAAGATGTGATTTAAGAATTTTTTTTTTCTCTTTAGTCTGCTGTAGTAATTAAATACTTAAGGCCATTATCTTCTTTCTTAAACTTAATAAATACAAGTCTTGTTAAGTGAATAATTATAGGAGAGCAGGGAAACATAGTATTGGCAAACATGAAGAAAGTTGAGGGCTGAATTTTCTTTTGTGCCAAAACTATGCTCTGATCTTTATTGTGTTAGTGTCACTGTAAATGGCTTTGTAATATTTTGCAACAGCATGCCCTGGCTTGCAAATTCATCTGCAGTTTCCAGATGCTGTGCTGGCCAGCATGTAGCTTCTTTAAACAGTAATGGTGGACTGTTACTGTGAGATGACGCAAGCAAAAGGAGCCTCTCTGGCAGACCTCAGTCCTTTGGCAATTGCAGGAAATACCCCATTTCTTTTTCATCGGAACAGAAGAACTTCTGCAAAATTGAGAAGTCTCATACCTTTAAAGGTGAAGCAAAAAATGCAGTTGTCTTTTACCAGTATGTCTTATACAAGGGGAGTACAAAACACACATTTATGAATGCTATGCGACATGACAGAATGCCTTTGTGTAACACACTTTTGCTATTGTCATTAGCTGTTTTGCTAAGGAGTGCTTTACTCTTAAAAATACAAGAAAAATACAGAGAAATACCTGCTGATGCAATGTCTAGTGAAAGTCTACTCCTTTGAAGGCAAGGTAAGTGACAGTAGAGCAGTTACCTTCCTTTATAATAGCAAATCAATATTCCTTCTAGGAAATCTTTCCTGCACGACTTTGGTTTTTAGTGGGACCAAGTTTTTGCAAAATAGGATGTGGGAGACAGTGAGGAGCATTAGGTTTATCTACAAAACAGTAAATTACTGGGAGGGAAAGAAATGTGCTGTTGTATTTCATGCCAGAGAAGGGAGATGGTTTGGAGGGCATTGGTAGTGATAGAGTGGGAACCTTCTGGGTTGCTCTATCCTTTGTCAGTGAGGCTTAGTCTGGTTAATGCTGTTCTTCTAACCATGCTTCAGTGTCCATGATAAAAAGTGGTATGGGTATTTCCTGTGTCATGAAGAAGGAATGCTGTTCAGATTTTCTCATATCCACCAGCCTGGTTTTTTTCTGCTACCTTCTTGCATTACCTGCAGCAATATTACATGTTCCCTGTTCTTAATAAAATGTAATAAAAATTAAAGCCATTCTATTTATCAACACTTCCATAAGGTTAAAAAACTTCAGAACATGGCAAGAATACCTTTTCCTTCCCAGCATGAAAAACAAGAAGAAAACTTACGTCTGTTTCTTCCAAAGAATAATGAAGGAAGAGCTATACTGCCATGGGAGGTAAATAAAATGTTCCGGGCTTCAAAGGGCCCATTTACGAAGCAGTGGTGTGTCTTGGCATACTATTTAAAAAACAAAACAGAAACCCCCAAACCAACAAACCAACCCCTTTATTGTTGTCACACCAGATATCGATATAAAGGGAACATGTACAACTTATTATCAGTTGTGTGTGGAAATGTATGGTCTGGTCAATGTTCTCCCGTCATGCTCTCTTTCTGTGGTGGGAGAGAAGAGTAGGGTAGTAACAGGGATTCTGTTACAAAAGCTTACCTTGACATCCCATAGACGTTAAGGACTGCTGAGGCACTGTGGTGCTTTCTGTATGGCTTTTATTGGGGGTGGGGGGTTAGCCATGTTGTGGCAAGGGTTGCCAGATGAGTGCATGTGAGTAGATCATAAATTCAGAGGAAGAGATAGATCTGCTGGCCTCTCCATCATAAGAGGGTGCTTTGTGGGCGTGCTCACACAGTGACGTTTGTTTGATTGCTTCTGTGTAAGGCCTACGTACCTAAACGCAGCAGATGACCTGAAGAGGGTAACAGCCTGCTGAGCACTTTGAAGACTTTGCGTTTGTCAGTTATGACAGTATGAAGTTAAAATAGGGGACAAGACAGAGGTGCAGGTTCACACATCCTTACGCTGCTGCCTGTGTGTACAGATGATGAGTCCTCTGAATCAGCTGAAATTTGCAAACATGAAGTTCTCCACTGTGCGTAAGAGATGGTCAGTCTGGTCCTAGACACTTTGATCTGTTCTTCATTAAGTGTGTTCTTACTAAATGTGGTACTCAAATCTGTTAGTCACTACTTCTGTATTTAAAGGGATATTGTGAAGAATCATATTTTTGAAATAACTTAATGATGATTTGAACTGACAAATAAAAAATAGGGTTTTGGTTTGTTTTATGGATTTCTAAATCAATTCTTGCTCATAAGCAAATCAAACACCAAGTCTTTTTTCTTGCCTCAGTGAAGGTGTTGTAGCTCTGATGATAAAAACCCTTCAGTTTCTTCCCAACACCGCGAAGAGGCTGGGGTTTCCCACTATTAAGGGCTCAAACCTGATCCTAGAAAAGACCCTTACACTGTATAATGAAGCCAAGGAATAACTAGGATTCTGCACTGATTTTTTCTGTAATTTTTTTTTTTTTTTAAAGATTCTTTGGAGATCAGCCTGCATAGCAAATGTTTCGGTATCTTTTTTTTAAATGGCTCTTTGCTGAATTTTTGGTGTTTATTTCGTTCTGCTTTCAGAGCGCATAGGCGGGTTCAGACAGGAAGTGCAGCCGGGAAGGCTCGGCCGGATCCAGGGGGATTAGCTGCAGCAAAAGGCTGCTCTGTGATCCCCTGTTACTCGCTTAGTAGTATGGCAGAAAAAGAAAACACACGCATTCTTGTAGGCGTCCAAATCTTTATGCAAAGCAAATACAGCAGACAGATGGAAATCCAAACCACCCTGATACGGCATTTAGGAGCTTTCTTGTCAATATAAATGTTGATGACGATGTCCTTTTCTTTTGGGTTTTAAAAAGCAGGTGATTTTTTGTGAAACAAAGTGAAAGTTTCTATACACTGTAGTTTCCAGTGACAGCACAGCAAATCTTTTTTCTACTGTGGCTTTTGGAAAAGCATTATGCTTAAAGGGGAAATGAATACTTTTTGCTTAAGGTAGAAATTCAAGGGGAAGTTTTCACCTGCTTGAAGGTGTGTTGAAAATTGATAGAATGTGCTACTCCCTTTTTTTTTTTTTTCCTTTTTTTTTTGCTTCATTTTGCCTGGTGGCCAGCTACTTCAGTGAAAAAAAAGGAAGTCCTGACCCTCTCTTTATGTTAACACTGTTTCTTTACAGTGTTCTGTGTCTCCATATAATGAACATAGGGAAGTCTTTGGACTTAACATTAGCTAATTCCTTATAGGGAGTAAAGATCTGTAGAGATTGTAGACTGGTGTTTTTGTATGTAAATATTTCACACCCAGTCTATCTGAAACCTTAAGAACAAAAATAAAAAGGAAAGACAATAAGTTTTAGAATGCTGCTTTAGATGGTCACCTAAACACATTTAAACGGCAATGAGGAGAAAACTTTTGTTATTTCAGGGAGTGGGGAGTGCAGCTGCTGCTGTGATGGTGGTGTTCTTTCCATTGCTAAAATCCAGAGGAGAGTTTGTTACGTTCTGTCAGTGCGAGATGTGGCTTCTTTGTACTGTGCAAGGTGTGCAGGTGTGAAGTGAATACCCAGAGAGGTTTCACAATTAGTACTGATTGTAAAGATTTTATTTTTTAAAGCTCCCTGCATCAAGCTGCCCGAGTGCCATTCCTAGTAAAACCTGGAAGAAGACATGGTTTGAAACCACCAGCTCATGCAGAATGTCAGCTAACTGCCATTTTTGCTGAAGAACTCATTTTAAGCTCTGTTAGTATAGCCAAGTTGTTTTATTTCTTTTGTCACAGTCCAAAGACATCTGCTGTGTAAATATTTGTATATTAATACCATACCTTTGTCTCAAATGATTATCTCGTATTCAGAGATCTAATATTGAGGCCAACGGGCTGAGCTGGCACAGAGGAGCAGAGTAGAGAAGTTGTGACACGCTGGCAGCGTGCCGAAAGCCTCTCTCCCCGCCTCCACAGAAGGCACACGGCAGCGGAGTGGGGTTTGGGTTTGTGTTTGTTTTTTTGTTGGTTTTTTTTTCCTAGTTCTGGGAACAAGAAGAACAGCAGAGGGAGCCCCTGCATGGCGTAAGCCGGTGGGCTCGCACGAACGGAGCCCCCTCGCTGGGCTGTTTGTTTAATTAGTCTTCCAGTTAGATTTGATGTGTGGTAGATTCATTACGCATTTAGCACACACGCACACGTATATATTTATACACAAAATTTCCTAAGAAAATATTTACCCTATGTGTATCAGCACACAGAAACCTGTCTTTTAGGCAGCTGTTGGCATCATTTGCAGAGTCATTGAATATTTTCCAATATTTTCCACCAATGTTATGTTGTACTGCATTCTCACATGCAGTTTGAACCCAAATTTTCTTCATCTTTGGATGATTTTTATAAGAGTCTGATTGAACATGCCAGACAGTACTAATGCAAGCCCGAGGAGCAGATCTGGAATCAAAATATCCCAAAGTTTCACTCTTTAAAGATGTGCTGGAACAGCCTTAATTCTTTAATTCTAATTCATCTAAAAATATAGCATGCTTTTCAAGACACTAAATATGCTTTCGTTGTGGCCGGTCAATTATTTGTTGACAAAGCTTTTCTATTGCAGAATAGTTCATCAATCTGTATACTCTCATCTGAATATATTTCTTTTCAGATGGTTCATCATAGGTCTTCTGGTGAAAGTTAGACACCTCAGAATGTCAAGTTACCTAGATACCTAGGTTCCCATTTGTCTATAAAAGAAATAAAATCCTAATGTGCCACTGGACTACTAGTTTGCTCTTTATACTTTCCCCCTCCTAAAATGTTTGAAAGGACTTGACTTCATCTTGCCGTGGTTTGGGGTGAATTTTTAAAGTATGAAATATTTGTGAAGATGGGAAAACTACTGCTTCTCCCAATGAGTATATAATGGTAATGAAAAATCATACGCAACCAGCCACCCTGATCGCCTCCCTGTTAATCACTTTGAAAAACATGTGGGTCTCAAAGACCTTGAAAGAGTTAGGATCAGAGTATGATGCGATTCCTGCGCTTGTACCTGCATTTAGTGCCTGTTTGGACAGAAACATAGGAGAATGTTTTGTGTGTACAGGTGAGCTTGTTATTTATGCAGAGAACTGCGTCTGTGCAGATCAACCTCCAGGCTGTTCCCTGCAGGCAGCTGCATTCTTCCACCAAGCTCCACAAGCGTTTCTACACCTTTCCATTTAACAATTTTCATTGCTGTACGAGCACGGGATTTGCCAGGATCAGAGGTTACTAGCACACTGCCTTTACTGCTATTTCACTGTGGCCTGTCTGAGTGAGCCGGTCTTAAAAATCTGTCTTTTATTTCTTTTTTGTGTTATTGTTGGTGGGAGATTTATTTCTATCCTGTTCCTGCTGTCGTTATTTTATATAGGCTCTTGTTAGTCTTCCGTGTTTTTCATTTCCAGCCTCAGGTCAATTTAAGTCTTGTGGCTGTAAATCCTTCTTGCTTCAAAAGTAAGAGTCTTCAACTCTACATCTGTCCTGAAACTGTAATTACATCAGACAAATTGTGTAATAATGTAACCAGCATTGGCTGCAGACAGATCTGCTCACTGTCCTTATTTTTCTTATAACATTACTGGCTTAATTTGATGTTCGTTGAATCACTTCTAACTTTTTTCCCTCTGATGGATTTAGCTGTAGAAATTAACTGTGAGGGTCCAAAATTGCCTGCTAGGCTTTACTTTTCTATCAGTCATTTGTGTGGTTTTCATTCTAAACTTGCCTGTCTGTTCACTTGTGTAAGGCATCTCCTTTCATTAATCTTTGTGTCTCATCTTTGTATCCAATCTTAGCATCTCGTAATTTGTACTTTTTATTGAATAATACAAATTATCTAAGCGATGCTGTAAAAGGTTGCCTGAATGACGTATTGAGAGCTGATTCCCAAACTGAAGCTGATGATCGATTTTGGAGTCATATTTGATGTAAGGACCTGTACCTTCAGAAGGTTTTGGAATTAACCTATCAGAAACTCGTTGCTGTGCTGTATAGGCATCCGGCAGGTCAAAGCAGGGTAACTCTCAACTCTGCCATGTAATGAAGTAGGCAGTCTCTGTGTATCCCCACACCACACAGTGATGTGTCCTGTGGAGATCTAAATAAATGGCTTTCTGCATTCTGTATAATAGTATATTATCCCATTCTAGTTCAGGTCTCTGATGTGCTACAGCCCTGCTAAATTTTCATCCAACCCAATTAACCATTCTTTCCTCCTTCATGGAAAGCATCATCAGCTGGGAGCAAACTCACACAGAGATCTTGTGTTGGGTTTGCACAAGACTATGATAGGGATTTGTGCATGTGCTGAGCTTTTGGGATACGAGCAGTCCCCCTGAAGCCAGTGGAACTGTTCATGTGTTTAACTTTAAACATGTTTGAAAGATCAGATCCCTGGTGGCCGATTCTGTTCCTGATGAACAAGCAGAAATAAAATCCAGCCTCCACAGCAGAGCTGCAGGAATATATAGAAGAAAAAGAAGTAAATGCATATTTCTTTCACTGAAGTAGGCAGGCTTTTTATGCTTGGAGTGAGTAAAAAAAAAAAAAGCACCTTTTGTGCAGACCAGATTTATGAGTAGGATTGAATAGGAGGTTAATTTACTCAACAATTGCAGACTTATTAGTAGAAATATTAAATAAAGTTTACGAGTCCTGAAAGAAACTTCTCAACCATCTGGTGTCATTTCTGCAGCTTTGTCAACTCACTTCTGTCTTTGGAAGCACTGAAGAGACTAAGAAACAAAGCTCAGGCATTCATCTAATACATTTTCAACTTTCACAGAAGAGAACTAAAGCAAGTTTGTTTCCGGAAGTGTATGTCCTTACAGTTAATTCCTTTTTGTTTGGTAAATTTTGACTATGCTCTAGATGCACTTCATGGTGCTGAATGCCCTTTATTTCCTGGTGTCATTTGTTTGTAATATCCAGTTCAATTTCTGTGGGAGTGTGGCACCCATCAGTAATTCATTCATTCTATGAATTTGCTTGTAAAATACTTCTGGTTTATCACAAAATATGTAAGTGTGTATGACCACCTCCTGCAAACAGGTGCATCTGTTCAAAAGGTTAACTTACAAAACTTGTCTGTTTCATCAGCAGTGGCATAGCTTTTCATAAGGCACATTCAGACTTCAAAATATCAGTTATGCAGGTTTGCAAGAGAAGCATATAAGCTTAATATGTCATCACCTTAAGAAGTGAGATTTTTCCTTTGTAGATTTCCTAAAACTTCTTTTTTTTATGCAAAAAAATGTGGGATGCAAGAGTTTCTACCGCAATTTAAATAGTATTGGATAGGCAAACTTCTCCTAGTCTCTCTCTGCAAATGATTACTTGGGCCCCAGTGCCAAGGAGTAGATTGACAGGCAGAGAGCTGAGGCCAGTAAGCTCCATGCAATTCTTGTAGTCCCTCTGCTTCGTTTTGATTGCAAAAGATCTGTCCTGGTGCCTGCTCCAGCGCAGACTGGATCAGTGTACATGTAGTCATTTCTTGTATAAAAAAATCCCTCCTTAGTCCATTCAAAGGTACTTTGCAGAGTCATATAAACCTCACTATTCTGTATCTAAGCACAGTGGCAAAATTCCTGTTTTTCTCTAACCTTCAAGATCTTTTAAGTCTTATTCTAACTCATTGGGACTTGCTAGGACAAACTGAGCTAAGTGATTTTGTAAGTTCCTATAAATTGCTTTGATTCTAGTTTTATGGTTATTCCTTTGTATATTCTTTTGAATGTCAGGAGAAAAGACACCATAATAATGACAGGTTGTAAACCTCGTTTGTGCCATTACTTCTTACCAGATACTCTAATAGAAGCCACATTTCTTCAGATACCGATATTAAACTTGGATATACTGAAAGACAGGTAGATAATCTTTTCTCCTTTTGAATTTCACTATTGCTCTAGCTTATCCTTATTTTACTTGTCTCTATTTTTATTCCCTATTTCCTTCCGCCCCACCCGTTCTTTCCCACTATTTATCATAGATGGTCTACCATGAGCAGTAGCGCTTTTGTAAATCACTGCAGCTCAGCAGATCTAGTGATGACACAGGCAGTGTCAAAGCATTCATCCTAACAGGCTGCATCTCAATTTGATTCCACCACCATATATATCTGAATGATTCACTGTCTGGGTTGAAGGTACATGAAGCTCTGTTTAATTGTTCAGATCCTGATTAGCAAGAGAGGTTAGCAAATGTGATACCCGTCTGTGAGAAGTGCCAGGAGGAGAATCCGGGGAACTACAGGCCTATCGGCCTGACCTTGATGCCAGTGAAGGTTATGGAGCAGATCATTTTGAAGGCCATCTTGCGACACATACAGGACAACCAGGTGATCAGGCCCAGTCTGCATGGGTTCATGAAAGGCGGGTCCTGCTTGACTAATCTGATCTTCTTGTACGACAAGGTGACCCACTTAGTGGATAAAGGAAAGGCTGTGGATGCTGAACTTTAGTAAAGCCTACAACACTATCTTCCACAGCATTCTTCTGGAGAAACTGGCTGCTCATGGCTTGGATGGGTATGCTCTTCTCTGAGTAAAAAAACTGCCTGGATGGCCAGGCCCAAAGAGTTGTGGTGAATGGAATTAAATCCAGTTGGCAACTGGTCACAAGTGGTGTTCCCCAGGGCTCAGTTTTGGGGCAGGTTCTGTTTAATGTCTTTATCGGTGACCTGGACAAGGGGATCGAGTGCACCGTCAGTAAGTTTGCAGACGACACCAAGTTGGGCAGGAATGTTGACCTGCCTCAAGGTCGGAAGGCTCTGCAGTGGGGTCTGGATAGGCTGAATCAATGGGCCGAGGCCAACTGTGTGAAATTCAACAAGGCCAAGTGCCAGGTCCTGCACTTGGGTCACAACAACCCCATGCAATGCTACAGGCTTGGGGAAGAGTGCCTGGAAAGCTGCCTGGTGGAAAAGGACCTGGGGGTGCTGGTTGACAGTTGGTCGAATGGTTTTCTTTGTTGAACCTCACCATAATTCACAGTCCAAAATCTGGTTTACTTAGGTGTTCTTTTTGCAGTGTTGGCTGCTGTGGTAGTACCTACCATCACCCCACTCTCCCTGCGTGGGCCAGCTATTTGGACAGAATAACAAGGTACCTGTCAGCCAGAATCTACATTTGCTTTGCCTTTTTCTAAAGGTATGCTGACAATGAAATACCTCTCTCTGAGATGAGTTTATGCCCTTTTAAGAATATACTACTCATTTGAGGGTGGGTTTTTTCTCATTAAAGTTTGATTATGGCCCTAATCCCTCACTATCAGATGACGTGCTCTCACTGAAATCCTTTAACGTTTTAAAGTTTCCAAGTACATCTGCAGACTGGCAGTTGTCCTCTTTTATAAAAACAAAAATATGTGCTTAGAAAAAAGGAAAGTGGTTGGTGGTTTTCTTTTTTCTATCTTTCTAAGAAGCGATTAGAACATCTAGAATATCAAGGGAACTTCATCCTATGGAGTGGTGAAGTGCCTACCTAGCTCTTGCTCTGGGCTTCACACCAGTACTGCTAATGACAGCAGACTGACTGGTGTTTCCAAGCACGCACTCTTGGAAAAATTAACTGTGTCTCATTTTGCTGTAATCCATTGGAGAAGTGAGTTATACAAGAACAATTTCTGTCCAGAAGATCGGTAGACAAAACAGGCCTGCGGTCAAGGATTTTTTTATTTTTTAATGTTTTTTTTTCTTATTTTAATTGTTATATTTAATGGAATTACCACCTCATTTGTATTCCCAGAAAGAGTGATGTTTATTGCTCCTCTCGATCTCAGTGAAGAAAAATAACCCTGTTTTAAATCAAACACTTGTTTATATGATCTAATAGAAAACACCAGGCTGTATATCAAATTCAAATGGAAAACAGATGTATTAAATTGACAGTAAGAATAAATTTGTCACAGCTATAAATGCTTATTGAGATATATGTTTATATACATATGTGTGTGTATATATAATTTCTTCTCTTTTTTGAGGGTTGGAGAAGGGGACAGAAAAGAACATTGCTTTAGAGAATATCACCAAAGTAATACAGTGTTATTGCTTCTGACTTAACATGATCTGTTCGGAGAGTATGAGAACAGATTCTAGGCACATATGATGCTTTATTTTAAGGCTTTGAAGATTTAATTTCAGGGTTGGAGTTTTTTAGTTAAGTAGTCCAAAATATGCTTTGCGAAATTTTTCAAACTACAGAAAATATGGTAAGCTCAAAATACTTGAGAAAAAGATTACATTAAACCCATACAAGACGTTCCATTTTGGGAAAGGAGCACCTCTGCCATGCTTCATATCCAGCTGTCAGCTAGACATTTTTTACTTTAGATTGTGGCCCAAAACTTGTGATGGATGGACTTGTAAGTCCTCATTTCCACACATACTTTTGCATTATGAACACACTCTTAAAAACAGGTCTCAAATGCTTCACAAACATTTAAATTAACCGTCAAATTAGTCCAGTCTTGAGGCATGGATGCATCCTTTCCCACCCTTCATTAAGTTCCCCCTCAGTCTTTTAGTATAAGCAGGTTTCATTTGAGTGTACACTGACTAACTATGAAATGTAATTTTGTCACCTTTAGGAAAGCTGGGGCACATGATACATTTCTTCCACTCCTCAAAAAATTCAAATACCTTCTTTTTGGCTTGCCATGCCTGGAATTTTTTCTAATCTTTCCAGAGCCCATCTGACATAATGCAGCAGGTTGACAAAAGGTTTAAAAATCTGTTTTGTACAGGATGGTCTCAGGTGATCAGTACATCAGTACTGGCTTGGGGTGGACCTGCTGGAGAGCAGTTCTGTGGAGAGGGACCTGGGTGTCCTGGTGGACGACAGGTTAACCATGAGCCAGCAGTGTGCCCTGGCTGCCAAGAAGGCCAATGGCATCCTGGGGTGCATTAGGAGGAGTGTGGTCAGTAGGTCGAGGGAGGTTCTCCTTCCCCTCTACACTGCCCTGGTGAGGCCTCATCTGGAGTACTCTGTCCAGTTCTGGGCTCCCCAGTTCAAGAAAGATGAGGAGCTACTGGAGAGAGTCCAGTGGAGGGCTACGAGGATGGTGAGGGGACTGGAGCATCTCTCGTATGAGGAGAGGCTGAGGGAGCTGGGCTTGTTCAGCCTGAAGAAGAGATGGCTGCGAGGGGACCTAATAAATGCTTATAAATATCTCAAGGGTGAGTGTCAAGAGGATGGGGCCAAACTCTTTTCAGTGGTGCCCAGTGACAGGACAAGGGGCAACGGGCACAAACTGTAGCATAGGAAGTTCCGTCTGAACATGACGAAGAACTTCTTCCCTCTGAGGGTGATGGAGCACTGGAACAGGCTGCCCAGGGAGGTTGTGGAGTCTCCTTCTCTGGAGATATTCAAGACCCACCTGGACAAGGTCCTCTACAGCCTACTGTAGGTGACCCTGTTTTGGCAGGAGGGTTGGACTAGATGACCCACAGAAGTTCCTTCCAACCCCTACCATTCTGTGATAGAGAATGCATGAATTGTTCCTCTAATATCTGAGCCCTCACAGCACAGAGCAGGAGGAGTCCTGGACTGACAGGTGGAGCTTCCTGATGTGGGTTTTTCCACCAGGGCAGCTCCCCAGCAGCATCTGAGCCTTAGAAGTGCTCCTGCACTCATGGTTCTTCAGCCACAAATCCAGCTGCAGTAAACTGAACTAATATGCTGCAGAGATATCTGATTTTCTACACTTAATTTTCACTGGTGTTTTAGAGGGAATTGTGGTACTTTTCAGACAGAGAAGATATTTGACAGCAGAAGGTTGATCAGAAGGCAAGAAATACATATATTTAAGCAGGGTAGATTGGAAACGTGACAACTGTGTCAAATATGAATATGATTATTTGCCTTGCTTTCCTGATATGGTGGGTGGCTGATGAGATGTGGTGACCCAGTCTTTGATAGTCATTGATTCTGTATACAATGGCATAATTAGGTGCTGAAAGACTTCCCAGTTATATTTATTTTGTGTTCTCTTTCTGTTTAATAGGCATAGGTGTTGATGGTTCCAGGGAGCTAGTGATGGTCAAACTTCTAACAGTTGCATAAAGGTTCATCTTGGTTCTAAAACAAACAAAAGGTATCTTTTCCGCATTTTGTGAAATTTTCTGGTATGAAAATAGAAAGAATGAAAGTTGTTTTTTCAGACCATCTTTTGCGCTGCTGTGTAGTGCTTGGGTTCAGCAATCCCAGAAGTGCTCCCAAACTGTCTCTCCCTTTTTTCTTCTTTTTTGTAGCATAGTAAGAATCCATCCCAGTGTGCCCGGTACATAAGCTTTTTGTACACATCTTCAAATCACCACAGAAATACAATAATGCAGTAGTAGGTGTGGTGGGTTGAACTTGGTCAGCTGTCAGCCGCCCGCCCAGCCACTCTGTGGCTCCTCTGACTCAACAGGACAAAGGGAGAAAATGAGATTAAAAAAGCTTGTGGATTGAGATATAGGCAGTGCAATCGCTTACTAATTACTGTCATGAGCAAACCAGACTCAACTTGGGGAAGATTAATTTCATTTATTGCTAATTAAAAATAGAGTTGGATGGTGAGAAATAAAGACAAACTAGAACACCTTCCCCCGCTACACACACACTCTCCTTTCTTCTTCCCAGGCTCAACTTCACTCCTTCATTTCTGACTCCTCTACCTTCCCCTGCCCCGCAGCACGGGGGGTGGAGCGTGAGGGCTACAGTCAGGCCATAAGAGATCCTCTCTGCTGCTCCTTCCTCCTTACGTTTGCCCTCTATACCAGGGCTGGTCCTCTCCACAGGGAGCCATTCCTTCATGAGATACCCACCTGCTCTGGGGTGGGGTCCTCTGTGAGCTGCAGTGTAGAGTATCTGCTCTGATGTGTGGCATGGTCCTCTCCACAGGCTGCAGGAAAATACCTGCTTCACTGTGGTCTTCTCCACAGGCTGCAGGGGAATCTCTGCTCCAGCTTCTGGAGCACCTCCTCACCCTCCTCCTTTGCTAACCTTGGTGTCTGCAGGGTTGGTCTACAGTTTCCCCCCACCCCTTCAGAAAGGGCAGTATTTTGCCCTTGCTTAAACACATTTTCACAGGGACGACGCTTGGCAGAGGGGCTCAGCTGTGCCCTGCAGTGGGTCCACTGGAGCTGTCTGGAACTGGCTGTGCCCAGCATGGGGCATCCCTGGTCTCTTCTCACAGAGGACACCCTTGCACCCCCCTACTACCAAGACGTTGCCACCAAGACCAAATGCAGTGGTCTAGAATGCAGTAAAACACTCCAAGATGCATGTTAGCTATTGATTTTCACCCACTGCACCCATAGTGGATCTATAGAGAAAGATCTGCCAGTCATGGACAGGCTTGACTATTTGTTATATGTATATAAAACTGCATTTTCCTGATGCCCGATTCATCATCCAGTGTTTTCTTGGGGTGTTATGAGCTAGGTGTCCCCTGCAATACAGCCTCTTGTATGAAGACATGCAGAATTGTGCTCAAAATTTCATGTCCTCCTTAATGCTTAAAACTTTGGGAGGTGGGGGATTATGCACAGCGTGAGTGAGCATTGATGTAAAGTATCAATAGTGATTTACAAAATGCATATTGGAGAAGATGGTTCACTCTAAATTTATGGATTACATGGCAGGACAGTGTTAATATTTTGGTGGTGCATGAAGAGAGATTGTGCAGTGGCAGTAGCTACAAAATCAATTGTAAAAACCCCTGAATTTACTCAACTTTTTAGGGGGCTAGTTATCTATTTAGAAATGTGTCTGCATGTTCAGTGCTTATCATGGGTATATGCACGCTGGCATAATCAAGAAGAATTAGAGAAATTTTAGAATAGTATCTTCTTTACCACATATGCACAGCACCTTTTCTTGTTTTTTTCTAGGGATGGTCTTGTGAAAAAGTAGTGACACACTTTGCTCCTGAATTGAAAAATAGCAGAGGCGTCCCTGCGCACACAGACCTGTTCCCAGCCTCCTGGTTTGTGCAGAGTGGGCCTTTTTTCCTTGTTTCTTGACGGAGTTCAGCTGAGATGCTAAGTGAGCACTTCACACTGAAGTAACCTTGAACGTGCTGGGTAGCATGTTCAGTAGTTATGAGTACTGAAATGTGAATTAATAGTCCTAAGTCTAAATGCTGCATACTGTTGATGTACTGTATCTCTTATAAGGAAATGAAGGCATGTGAAGTGATGTGCCCAAGGATGCAGACAGGGTCATGAAGGAAGTGCAGGAGACTCATTCCTGACCCCTCATGTTAAAACACAAGTAGCAGACAATGAATTACAAACACATGAGCAACTGCACAATATCCTTTTAGGATGATATTTAAAATAATAATGCAAAAGAAAAATTCCAGATGTCTTTCCTGTCTGCTGATTATGTTCCCTCACTTCCTCCACATCCTAGCACTCTCTTGTTGTTGCTTTTATTTTAGTACCTGCTATCTACTTCTCTAACCTGGTCCTCTTTCTTGATTAGCTTACACTATCTTGTCTCTGCTAGCTTCAGTGCACTGAATATTTTACTGCTATGTCACCTCTTTCCTTCGTGATCCTGGTTATGCTGGGATGTTAGTGACCGTTTGGCATATTTAAACCTTTACATTTAAGGATTAGGTAAATAAGGAGTGGAGGAGAGGGGAGGTGAGACAGTTTCAGGAACTTGAGGTCTGATAACAATTGTTGCTGTATGACAATATAAAACAGCTAACACATTATTGTCACCTTTTGCTTTGTTTCCCCACATATTTGTTCCACACTGTTCTTTATTTTGAATTGAGATTATCCCTCTATATTTGCTTCAGGATTTAGGCCCCTACTACCTTTAGTAGTAATTAATAAATAACACCAATTACTCATATATAATGCTAATTACTCATAGAGAAGATGTAGTGAGTACATGCAGATGGGTCAGGTACATGGAGTTTGTGCATCTCCTGTTTTGTGGCCTGGCTTTTCTCCACAGTTAGAAGCAGGCAGAAGAAGAAATTCTCAACAGAAATCCAGATGTGCACAAACACAAACAGGACATCTGTCTCAAGTATGCATAATGTGCATGTACTTATTTAAGGGCAGTTGATCACTCAGGCTTTCTGTCTGTGACTTATGATTTATTAGTGTTCCTTCTATAGATTTTGTAGGGAGCAAGGCTCTTCAAAGAAAAGAATTTTTACATAGAAGTGGAGGCATCCACAGCAAACCAAAATACACCGAGAAATTTGAACAAGTGAGGGAGGTTTTCTGTAGCTGAAAGAACTCATCATGACTTAGGGTTGGAGCTTCTTTTTAAGGGGAGCGTCTCACATGCTGTGTCAGTCCTGGTCTGTGTAGTATCTGAGTATAAATGGACCTTTTGAAAAACATCTAGAAAACAAAAGGAAAATTCTAGCCTCATTATCTCTACAGACAAAGTTGTCATTTATAGGCAGTAGCATAAAGCAAACTGGGTAGAAGCTGATAACCAAGATCAATACTATTTTTCTAAAGTTATAAATCTGGAAACCATTGATCCCATTACACTACTGTTGCAAAAATCATGGAGTGATTCTGCTAATGGCATCAGCCTGTGTGAAGTTCAGCCAGCTCATTCATGTTGTACTTCCACATTGTTATATAGGCCCTTGTGCTCATATCAACAACCCTATTATCAGAGCATACTGTTCTCTTAGTTATTGAACTGTGCCAGCTGCAATATTTGCTGTATTTGCAACAGGTATGTTGCTACTCAGGAGGAGCTTCTCTATAAGTCATGATGAGACAATGATGCACACACAACACAGTAGGTGTAGAGGGTGCAGTGTTGATATGTCCTCAGCCATACCATAATATTACCAAAAAAAAAAAAAAAAAAAAGGAAAAAAAACCCTAAAGACTTTCATTATAAGTTTAGCTTTGAAAAATTGCTGAAGCAATAGATTTAGTTATAATACGCAGTGTTTAAATCTCCAGAAAACCATAAACGTTCCTAAATGTTTAGGAAGAGGCATTTATATTTTTGAGTCAGTATTTTTGAACAATTTTGCAACGTACTTATAGGATTTCGTCTTTTACCTGATAACATTCAAAAGAATTTCTCTGGAACTTAAACAGGTATTGCTAATTGTTGGACAAGCTCATGAATTTGGTGATATATGAATACAGAAGACTTGAAATATTGACAGGAAGTAGCCTAATATCTGTTTGCACCATTAAATTCAAAACACAGGAAAATTCTACAGGAAAGAAAATAAAGACACTTTTGTGTAATTTCTTTTGTCATCTTTTTAACACCTTGACAGTAAATGAAGCATTTCTAAATTACTATGTATATTGAATTTGCAGCTATGTAGTTGTATTTTAGTTATTTTCTGTATCTCTTGAGGCATTTTTAGTAACTGTTATTCAGCAAGGTGAAAAATGATAGTGTTCAGTCTCTTAAACTGAGGTTTGTACTTGGTAGTAATCTTTTCATAATCTTTGTGTTGTGCCTATATGTTTGCTTCATCATTCTTCCGTAAAATATGGTATTCATAAAATTAGTATGCTGCAGAGTGCAATAGAATGTCTTGTTTTTAAAGATCACAGATGATTCTTGTTCCGCTCAAAGGCAATTTGAACAAGAGAAAAATTAATCATAGTGTTTCCATTGTTAAATCTCACTTTGCAGATTATGCTACTTTAGCACTAGAGTACTTGGCACTGTGTATTTCACATCCAAAAATTGTATTAATTCATGTTTTAGGAAATAAACAGGAGTTTAAAATAAAATCCTCCAGGATCTTCTCTTGTTTTGAAATCTAAAGGGCTCTATAATCCTTTAAACCTGTAAACACTAACAAAGAGACCATTGTCACTAAATCAAATTCATCTCTGCAGAAACAGCATGCTGCAGAGTTCCTCATGGATGATAAACGCAATTTAGTGTGCCAGCCTCTCCTCTGGTATAGCTGCAGTGTCCTGCTACACCAACCAGTGATCAATTTGGCTAATATCTTGAAAATGATTAAAAGTTTGTGAAACAAACAATGAGTTGGACACCTGCCAGCTCCTTGATTGAGTAGTTTTTATCGTTTCTGTAGACTGTTGCTTTGCTTAACATTTAAGGTTACATTAGGTCAATTCTTAATACAATAGTGTATTTGGCAAGAGTAGATGAGGATTAATTAATTAATGTTTGCAGAAGACTTTGAAAATGTGAAGTGCTATGGGGGCATAAATGAATGTACCCACTTTTCTCTGGTCTTGGAATAGGTGGTACCTGCAGAATGCTATTCTTGCGCTTGGCAAACGTTAACTTTCCGTGGATCTTACCATAGGTAAATTCTGAGTTTTACAATTAATTGGTAGTGCTTTTAATCAGTGATTCATAACTCTTTTGAGGCTATTTTTAAGTGGCCTCCAAATAATGTTCAGATAAATAGTTGGTTTACAGCAAGCTACACATATGAAATTCATAAAAAGGCTCAAACAGCCAGTGGAAATATGTTAAGGATCCTGAAATAAAGATCTGGGAATCCACTAGATGTATTTATAACAGAGAATTTGGCATTTCTCAGAGGACATAAAGGTCTTCAGAAGTATCAGATAGTTTATGAAGTTGATATTATGCAATTTGTGAGTTTTCTCACACTGACTTGCAAATGTTACCTCTTCCCTGCAGTGGAGGTGTCCCACTGTTCCTTACTCTGTACCAGTCTTCTTGTGAGATATAACCTGCTGAGGTGCTGGTAAGCTAGGGCTAGGTGGCAGAATTGATATCCAAGTGAGCTATAGGTAAGTCTTCAAAGCATAATCATCTCTAGTACTTTAAGTGAGCTAGATTTAAACTGCAGTTTCAGGGTGAAAGGTCATTGTGCCCAACTCTATCTCTTGGACACATTTGATCCCCCATACTTTTCCCTTTTCCAAGATTTAGAATATACATTGATATTTCCAGTAGTACTCCCCCTGTACAAGATAGTAAGTCTTCACATCTAAACATTTCTAAAAAAGGCAAATGATGGATTGTCCAGTGGATGTTTTGCCATCTTCCTTTCACACTAACTTCAATAATTCTACTGGCTTGTAATTCTTGGAGAGGAGATACAAGACTTCAACAGATGACAGCAACAGACAAAAATTTAGAGGCAGTACAATTCCTTCAAACTGACGTTTCCCAGACAGACTGATAACACTTCAACTTTCAAGTGACACCTCTTCTTAAAATCTCACTAACTACAAGAAAAAAAAGCTATAGTGTCATACAGTGTCAGGTGTGAAGTAAAACATGATTCATCTGTAGCATTTGATTATTCCTCATTTACAGCCTGTGTTTTTAACAAATAGTACTTTTTCCAACCTCTTTGATTTGAAAAAAGGTATGGATATCTCATCTGTCTTCCCTTTTTTTCTTTTTTGTTTGCTGACCCAACCATTTGCTGGCAACTATGGATTTTCTTTCCTAACATCTCTTGGCACCTAATGTTCTTTACTATTTTCTACTTTCTTTAGAAGTAAATATCCCTTATTTTTAGACTTTGGCACCATTAAGATTTGCAGTTCAGGCTATATTATGAATGATCAAGATCCCTTTTTATTTATAAAATTATTTTTTTTTAAAAGAACAAAACCGATGTTAGCTGTAGGGCACTTCACCCGCCTGGTATTTCACAGTAAAATAATCAAGTGTAAAGAACTAAACTAGAAAAGTGTAACTTTTGACGACTTAAGGATTTCTCAGGGCAAGGAACTCTGATCCTACCTATATATCCAATGTTTTGTTGCTGTGTGTAACAAATATCCTGTTAGTGGTGAAAGTGCTGATCTGATGTTTCTTTCCTCTTCCCTTTCTTATTTCATTCTAGAATAAAGAAATCTGGCAACACTTTATTGTATTTTTTTTTTGTACTCTATTGTGTTGTTCATTTCCCCTCACCTGTAATGCAGAATTTTTGACCCAGAAGTGTTTTTCTCTAAGGTCAATGATGGCAATATTAACAATTGTAAGGACCAGTCAAATGATAAATGTTCAATGGGGCAAATCTCCTCCCATAAACATTAATCAAATGAAAGCCTTTTCTACAAGAGCACTGTTCACTATAAACTGAAAAACATTCACTGCTTAACAACATTGCATTAACCTAGAAAAGTCTAGCAGTACATGGCTAGACCTGCTTCTCTGTTGTACTACATGATTGCCTCGTCCTGTCTTTGAGAAACTGCGAGTGAAGTTTCTTCCATGTGTATACAACCTCCTATTTAAAATAAAACAGAATACCTAGTCATAATGTAAATTATCTTTTTTTAAATCTTACCCCCACAGTTGTACTAAAAGCTCTACATAAATTTCTGTGATATTTGTTGAGTTTGCCTGGAGTTTTAAATGTAAAATCTTGATCTAAATGTGACAGATGTGTGTTACACCCTTAAAAATTTGAGAGATTTCTACAAATATTGCTCTGTAGGAGTTACAGAAAACTCTACAAATTATTGAATGAATGTGTCTTTAAGATGTTGTTTCTCCTTTTCAGATGCCTGTGAGATACAATCCATGCTGCTCTTGAATGGGAGATTGAATAATGAGGTTGATGTCAGGCATGAGCATTAGACCTGCTCAATGAGCTATCCTGGAAGCACAGGGAGGAGGGAGCAACAAAAACAAAGTAGGAGTACTCCCAGTTCTTTTGTTAGCTTTCTCACTTTTATAAACACAGTAACATTCTCTGCCTAGAGCTTAGACACCAGTATAATTATTAACATAAAGGTACTCCTGCTTCAATCCCTCATGTAGTTTATGTTCTTTTCTGTTCCAAAGTTTTAGAATATGTTGTACTGTTCTAGGTCAGCTTTTTTTCTGAATTTAGGCTTCCCTGAGTACAAGTGCCTTGTTGCAATTGCTGTCTTCCACACCGGAGTTGTTTGCTTATGTCTGCCTATACTTCTTGCCCTACTTGTACTTTTGTTTTCTTTAGATCTTATGCTGCCATGAATTTATGCTCAATTTGATGTAAAGGTAATAACCTTTTCCAGTCCCACTTGGAGGATAAATATTGATCTCAAATTTTCACTGTCACTTTGGTAAAGGAAACACTTAACAAGGCAATCTGACTTTCACAGTGCTACCACTTCTGTAGGCTCTTTCCTATGACCATGTCATAGCCACAGTGTTTCTGCTTTTGTGGGATGCAACCCTGCACAAATATTTGTTTGTGAGCAGTTAAAGAAAACCTTTGTGCAGCTATACATTACCAGTTTTAAGAGAATGTTGTTGATCAGTAAAAACTCTATAGACTTTTTTCCCTATCTCTGGTTCTTTTCTGGCAGTTAGGAGGATCTGTGTTTAGATTGGACAGCCCTTTCTGCAGTGACTGGAAAATGTCAAGGGGTCATCTGAGAGTGCATCTACTGTTTGAGCCTAGCAGGAATGTTCTGGGGAGAGGGATTTTTATTGGCTTATAGTTTTGTTCTTTAAACTTCCCTTTCACCAAGTTCATCGCAACCTGTGAAAAATTAAGGTGTTGCAGAATGGTTAAGAATGTTTTTGAACCTTAGTACTAGACAAACTCGGAGCTACTATGCTTGAATCACAAACTGAAATACCTTCAAGCCCAATGGGAAGCTTGTCCAAATTGCAATCACAAATTGTTTACTGGGGAAAGAAAAAAGGGAACTTGATGAGTAAAAAAATTAGCATGAATCTGAAATATCCTTTTTCTGCCCTCATTTCTGCCTTTCTCTTGGTAGGGGTGTTGTATGTACTTCTGCATGTGGACCTCTGAGGGAAGCTTAAATTAATTTGTTTTGCCGTGGCAACCATGGCAGGGACAATGCATTTTAAAGGAGAATTCAATCCCTTTTGCTGTGATTGCTACAGCAAAGTAACTCTTTTAAGCAGGCATAGCTGTGTAATGAATCATTAGTGCACTGACTTACCCTGCTTGTAGCCTTATCCTCTTGATTTCACATAATGGTACTTCTGTTTTTATAAAAGTACTCTTTAATCTGAAAAAACATAAAGATGTGCTTTTGAAGGGGTAAGGAGCATGAAACTTTCTTAAGCAAAGGCAACAGGAGTGGTGGGACCAAAGGGTTTAGAGCTAAGGATGACTAATACAAGGACACAAGATTTGGTGTATTCTCTTCTTGCCTGCAGAAACAGAAACTTGCTGCTATGAGCTTGTGTAGCTCCGCTGAATAGTATTCCATGGCATGCCCGGCTGGGGTCTGTTCTCATAGAGACAAGAGAGCCTTGGCTGGTAGCAAGACCCATGTAAGCACTTACTCTTGAGAGTTTGGGATTTTGGCTGTATGTGCATGCACTTCAGCATATGAAATGAGCAATGCCCATGGATACCTGAGTTTGCAGAGTCTGATGTCGTTAGCTATGTACAAGTTGCACCTTATGCAACTAGGAGGTGCACCTTTCCTTTCCAATCTTGTATCTGATACAACAGCTGGCTTCACTGAGCGACTTCTTTGGTCACTGAAGTGGTGGTCAGAGTATGTAAATGAAGAGATGTTGAGTAAAGAGCTACACAGTGGAGGTTTCAGGTTGGGTTTTTGAATGGTATTACCTACAAACTCTTTTTTTTTTTTTTTTCCTCATTCCACTTGGTTATTCTGCAGTGAGGGAATAGCACCTTTGGAACACGATACTTCATCCCTAGCCTGTCTAGTGTGGCAAAAGAGTGATAAAATAAGATTCATACCAAAGGCTGCAGTTGTTTCTTTCCAAAGCAAAGAGAGAACAGAGGAAGGAAGGCTGTGAACCTGAATGATGCCTTTGCTGCCTACATGCTCCATAAAATGGGAGAGCCATTATGTCCTGTGTAGTCTTGGATCCCTGAAGCAGACAAGTATTATCTAAGTCTTGTTCAGTAAGTAAAGGGAAGGTCTCAAAAGCTGAGAAGCATGAAGTTAGTTGGCTGCAAAGGCAGAAATGGCATCTTGTGCCTAGCTTGCTGGTATGCCCAGGAAGTTTCACGGTCCACCAGTGTAGTAAGAGATGGTGATTAAAACTGAAAGCCTAAAGGAATAAGCGTGCTGCTTCCTCTTAATAAAAGCCTTTGACTACATCTATATGCACATACAGGACTTAAATATCCATGAAGACTGAAAAGGTAGTAGTGAAGGCCTTAGGATAGATACCCAGGTTGTAGAAATTTGTGTAACTCCATTAATTTTTATGTTCTAATACGGATTTCAATATAGTTTCATACTAGCTGGGAATTTGATCACAAGTCACTGTTACAAGAGCCCTGACAGGGTCACTTCCATATTTTAAGATGTGTAATAGAATACCTATACAGTATACCTTCTTTACAAAATATAAAAAGGTGAAAAAAAAAAAATCTATTCTAGCCTACACTTTGCACAGTCCTACTGGAAGTTATGGGAGTACAGGTTGTGTACAAAAATGCTATCTATAGAAAATTCTGTTTTTCTCCCGTTTTGATTTCACTTTTTCTCTCCAGCCAGCAGCAATTTATCTAAATGAAAAGCTATACAGGAGATTGCAGGAACCAGATTGCATGGCCCTATTGGAAATCATAATCAAAACTACTAGCTGTTAATAATGTGACATATCTCAGTGGGATACCCCAGGAAGTGGATTAGCATTACTCTAAACATCATCAGGGATAAGCATCAGGAAACTCACCCTAAAAGAGCACGTGCCAGTGGCTTAGTGTAAACTCCCACAAAGCACTTCGGGCAAGACTTGCTCTTAATAAATATCCCAATATTGGATCTGAGGGACTCTAAATACAGTTTCCAAGATTGCCAGCGCACGTCAAAGTTCTTCCCAGGACCTGGCACTGCTGTAACTTCCCTCCAAAGAAAGCAAACAGTAGCGGGCTGGAGAAAAGCTTTAAGCCTGGATTTAGTTTCTTGAAAATGAAATAAATGTGTCTATTTGAAAGCTTTTCTTCTTTTATACCAAAGGACAAATAAGTAAAAGTCTGGTTGTTTCTTGATTAGCCTGGAGATTTTCTTGTTTAGAATAAGGAAATGTGTTGTTCTTTATTTAGGGAGCTTCTTAAAGAAGAAGAGAAAAACTGTGCAAGGGAGCTCATGCTTTGAGAAAACACACATATTGGACTGATAAACAAGGTACTTCTACTTTGCTAAGGTCAGTTTTCATTCCAGAGCACCGAGGAGGTATTTCCTTGTCCTGCAGTGTGATTTGCCTGTGTATTTGATGCATGCGTTATTATGGCTTCTGGACTATAATGTCAAAATTATACTGTCCATACAGAAGCAGCAATGCATACTCTATTCAGTAGGGATTTTCCATGACGGCATAATACTTGTTGATGGTGAAGCTGCAGGTGAATTATATAAGGCATGTGCAAGCCAGTAAAACCTTTGCCTTAGATCATAACACAATGTATTTTGTATACCTAGCATAAGAAAACTATATTAGGAATTATTTAAAAATACTAAAATGTTTCCTGACTATTTTGCATACCCTTCCATCCTAAGTAAGGCATCCTAGCTACTCAGGCTCCAACAAGACAGGGACTGGGGAAACCGTGGAAAAATTTTCAAGGACTTTTAAATCCCTGCTTTGAAGTCCCCAGTCTTGAGACATTCAAGAGTTAATGGCAGGTGCTCTGTGTTCAGTTAGGAAGCTCTCCATTTCCCCAAGTTTGGTAGCATTAAGGTATGTATAAAAGGAAGCAATTACTGCAGGGCAATGATTAATTTTGCTCTACAGTGAATTGCATAAATGTTGGTTTAAATTTGATGAAAGGTATTTTAAATAATCTCTGATCTCTTTGCTGATCATCCCCAGCCCTACCTGTCAGTGTGGAATGGCAAGCTGTCCCCTTGACAGAAATCCTATGAAAGGACATCTGTGCTGTGTGACAATGTCATATGGAAGGATTACTGGTTTAATAGAGTTGAGTTTTGTTCTTTCTCAAGCAGATGCATCTGTCAGGCTAAAAAAAGGAACCATTTTTTATGGTAGTAATTTTAAATTTGAAATTTCCGTTCAAATATGGAAATAAAAGAAACAAAAATCTATAAACAGTTTCTGCCAAATGCATGGTTCATGAAGCTGCTTAAAAACAAACAGTAGCTGCACTTGGTGTGTCACATGCATGATATTAACCAAGCATGACAGGGAGAGGATGTTACAACAAATAGAATCTTATTTGGCTGTATGCTGGACAGCTTCTAAGCACAGCTTGAAAAACAGTATTTAAAAGATCAGTTTCCAATATGGCATCTCCCCATTTTTTCCAAGCATTTTTTTCTCCTTTTTTTTTTTTCTATTTCACATTCCTGGCTCCCAAACCAATCCTCTCTTTGGGTAATTCCTATTTTTTCAAGTTTTTATATATATGTGTGTGTGTGTATGCACAACAAAAACTTTTTTGAAACAAACTAAAGAAAAAATAAAAATTAAATATTCTTACCACTAAGGGATTGTGTGACTTCAGAATTTACTTGTTTATGGTAAATATTTCATTTCAACAGTTACAATACCTGCATGTGTACAGGGGAAAATGTGATGATTGTTTTAGGCATATGAAGTCCTTGTGTGTGGCAAAAGGCCGGTTTGTAGCCAGGTCTTTTGCTCAGCCAAACTTATCAAAGACCATAATATCAAGGAGTTGGATCCTTAGAAACATTCATATAAACACAGTAATAGTGGAAAACAGATGCCTCAGCATCTACTGCAGCTGAGAATTTTCTTTTTTCTTTTTTTGGATGAAAAAGAAAGTTTCCATGGTTTTAAGATAGGCATTTTTTCAGTGAAGTATATCAAAGTTTGCCTCCAATAATCTGTAGCTGTTATTTATATCTGCCAAGAAGAGCTATAAATTCAGCCTTGACGTGGTTTCAGTAGTGTGAACCTCCAGATCTGCTCTAATCCCAAGATTAGATACTGAAGTGCTGCTTCAATTGTGCAGTATTATCACGTACTATCATTTGGCCCTATTTCAAACTGTAGCTTTATTGACAATACTTTCAAAGCTGTTGCTAAGTTGTGAGCACTCTGCTTTATCTACTGCTGCTTTTACAACTCCAGCTAGGTATACTTTCTCGCAGGAAACACTATGCTAATAATAATCACTAGACAAAACGATCTCTGTTTAACCTTTGTTCATACAGGAGTCTGTTCTACTCAGAATTTTTTGCATCCTTGACAATTTAGACTGATTTTCCGTTACACCCTCTTGTTACTGTTACTTCTAGCTGGACAATTCTTCAAAGCAATCCTAAAGAGGATATAAAGATATTTGTATCATAGGACTAGCTGATCTAAGTTTAACTCATGTTGCTAGATGGTTGTTCTTCCTTTCCCAAATGCCATGACTCATTACTACCTTCAGTCATAGGACTTTTCCACAAAGTGTGGTTGAACAGGTCTGTCCAGCTCCTATGAGGTGTGTAAGGATTACATACGAAATACAGATTAATAAAATAACAGAGACAGCCATTAACCAGGGCAGAGCAGAAAGCAGAATCAAGTTGTTTGTGCCTGGCTGTCGCAGGTGAAGGGGACAAATAGATAAATTCCCGTGCCACCTATAGAGAAGAAAACTCCAATTTGCTGAATCCCATGGGATAAACTAGATTTCGAGAACCTTCCTAAAGAGACACTGTAAGAAACTAACTGCTCATCCTAATGTCCAGTGTGAACGGCTTCCAAAAGAAAGCTTCTGACAGAGCCGTGTTTATTTTGGGAAGGCCTGTTAGCTGTTTTGCTGCCAATGTGCTGAATAGGTTACAGGGAAAACCAGTGCTGCCCGGTGTGGTGGATATGACACAGATGATCACTTCAGAATAGAAATGTGGCTGTACAATTACTCCTTTGAAGCTTTGGCAGCAGCTCCGTTTCTGTCTTGATCACACACCTAAATGGCTAACCTGGAGGTTCAGGTCTGCTCAGATGTGTACTTTAACAACATCTACAGAAGATTTTAACTGAAATGAAGAATACTGATGCTGAATTTTCCTTTGTCAAATGCTTTAGCTTGATGTCTCCCCAGCTTAGAAAATGAAATATTGATTCATAAAAATGTGACATCTATACCTGCACCTCTCCCATGTTTTTAAAGGCCAGGAGTCTTAAAACATACATTGGTAGCTAGCATTGTTCTGCCTCTGCTCCACTAACGGCCAGTTTGCATAATGTGATGTTCTTTTGTGACAATCCTTTGTTGCTAGTAAATGGTTAGGAACTCGACTTTTAAAATCATGACATTATGGTTTCAGTTTAGGTTAGCACTCATTGACATACATGGTATTGTTTTATGAGACTCTGAGTAAGAAGTATTTCTCCATAGACACATTAGCTGAAAGTATTTCTTTTAAATAACAGCTGAAACCCTCAATAGCAACAGAGGAGTCTGCTATGTTCACAAATTTGTCATCTGTACTCTCCTGCCTATTGGGAATATTGCCAATAAGCATAACCTCATATGATACACACTGGATTGGTTGGTATATTCAAGACAAAAACATTTTTACTTATCTGATTTTCCTTCTCTTGTAAATAATTGAATTTCTGATATAACTTGGTGAATCTTCCTGTATCCTGGAGTTTCCAATCTACTGCACTACAAACGCAATTTAGTGCACTTTCTTACAGAAGCTTTTCAGAGCAATTGATTCTGTGCAGACAGAGTCTGTTCTATATTTTCTATAAAGTTTACAATAAAATAAAGTAACGCAAAAAAGGTATTAAAAATGGAGTTGCTTATCAGTGAAAAATATTCCTTTGCATTTTCAGTTTATACAGTATAAATTCTGGGAACAGTTGTTTATACCTTTACACTCAGACGTAGAAAAGCCTTAACCGAAAGTTTTAAGCAGCATGGTTTTATACATATCAATGTGCTGTTTATCTCATGGGAAACATGGATCATAGCCAATGGCACAGCTTCACTTCACTTCATCTGATGGCTAGAGAATATAGTTCCATTGCCTCACGTACATACTGGGATAAAAAGGTTTTGTATAAAGAATGAGGATTTCCCTCTGAACATACATCATGAATTTCATGAGGAGTATTCCTGCCTTTCAGATCTGAGAGTTAACCATCTAGGACGCATATATGGAGATTCATTAATATCTTAAGTTTTTAAATGTGCATATGTGTACGTCTTCTTAATGCATGCATTTAATCATACCCTTCAAATAGACATTTTTTGCTCATTACTTGTATTGTACCGCACTTTTACAAGGCGTTCTGTGGGCTGTGCAGGATTGCCAGATGTGATATTGATCTGGTTTTGAGTCGATCTAGTTCACAGGTTTGAATTTACAGGACTTGAGCGTCTAAGTGTACCATGTCATGTAAAACAAGTCATTGGATTTTGTTAGTTGTGGGAAAGACAACCAAAGGAGATAGCTGCATCAATGGTTGTGCAGGGATCTCAGGTTCACAAATTTCTCCAGAATACTGGCCAGCAGTCACAAATACTCCTGGCAATCTGGATCATCTGATAGAGTTAAAGGTGCAACGTGATGTCATCTCATTTTGGACTTTAACATTGAAGAGCAGTGTTTGATGAGAAAAGATTTTCTCTGTGTTCTGCAGAATGCTTCTGCTGCAATCTGATTTGGGGCTGAAAAAGCTGTAAACAAAAAGAATATTTTCCCAGACAGAGCAGGTGGGCTATAACCGTCCAGGAGATGATCCGCGCATAATCTTAGTGGGCTATATGATGATAGTGACAGTTGTAGACAGTTGCAGTTACCTCAAAAAAAAGATTGTATCTTGATCTCCGCTATCCTGTAGTATGACAAGGATCTACAGACTAGATCTTTTGTGATTCTGTTAAATTATGTTGTGTTTACTCTCTCCATGCATCTGGTACTATGGACTTCCTCCAAAATAATTTTGGAGTAAAATGGGACTAAAACAGATATCTAAACCTAAACCCCTTTTTTTTTTTTTCCCTGAGTTGCTCTGTTGTAACCATTGCTTTTTGTGAGTTTTTGTTGTTGCTGCAAGACCTCGCTGTGCATTCTCTTGTTGTATGTGAGAGATCAAACTGTGGTAGCTGTAGAAAAGTTGCATGGAGGGAGCAGAATAGATGGAGAACTCATGAGAAATTACCTTACTCAAGTCTGTTAAGTGTTTAAGCAAGGTGACATTACTAGTTAAGTAAAATAACAAAGCTTAAGGCTCTTACAGCAAAAACTACTGTTACTACATTAAATGTAAAACACAGGTTTTCATTAGAGAACCAAGTGGAAATCAGGAACATTTGGCTCTGTACTGGCATGATGCAAAGGATTGTCAAGGAGAAGCCTTTTGCTGTAGAGGAAAAAGGCAGGAATGAAGTCAGACTTGAAATAGCATGTTTTCCTGAGAGACTCGGGGAAGTGGCCTGAAGTGGGGATTATGAGGCAAAGCTGAGAGAGAGATAAGGGAAGGATAAAAGAGTGTGTGTGTGTGCACGGAGCACAGAGGACTGGAAAGAGAACTCAACACCAATTTCCTGCGTACAGTCCCTGGCTGAAACTTGCAGAGCAGGTAGGAACAAAAGTTGTTTTAAGAAAACCCAGTACAGAGGTGCTAGCAGAGGAAAAAACTGTAAAACTGCTACATCTAAAGAGAGCAAGCAATTGCTGAAATAAATCTCACCTTTATCAGTTGGAATCACTGAAAAAATCCCAAGAGTTTTTATGTTTGGATGTAGTGCAGAGGACTGAAAGTAGGGCCCATACTACTGAATTTCACAAAATAATGTAGGTACCAAAGGCACTATATATAATAAGGACTTGCTAAAGAAAAGCCTTTGGCTTTAAAGACATATTTTGAGAAGGGATATGATGGAAATTGCTAGTTCCACCCTGAAATGACAGATTGTTTAAGAGAATGAAATAACAACAATGTGGGATTCTGAGAAGGGAAGTAATGAGCTTCTCTAATTCCACTGAAGCTCCAAGAAGTCTGTGAGCATTGCAGGCTATGCAGCCAACTTTTGTAGGATTGCTCTTAATTGGTGGAGTAGATCTGCAAATTCTCTTCCAGCCAGCTCAGTGTATCCTTAAAGAACACCACCTGGTAAAGTAAGGACCTGGTCCTGTGAACGCTTTCTAAGAGAGCGGTCATAATTGTTTCCTTGACACGAAAAGGAATATTGCATTTGGTAGCTCCCAAAGAGAAAACCTCAACAACACCCCATCATCATTCAAGACATCAGTAAATGCTTTTTTTAGAGGTAATTTTTTTAGATATTCCTTACTTATAAATTATTAACAGCATATTAGACTGCTGAACATAAAATGAAAGCAAATATTTGCAAGACATTTCAAAAGTTGTAGCAACAGGTTTACAACACAGTAGCCCTAGAGGGATTTGAAAAGCAATATTAGCTAAACCAGTCATTAGATCTGTCATAAGGGTAAGAATAGCTCTATAATCATCATTCTGTCAGCATGTGAAGGGATAGGATTTCATGAAGTCACACAAGAACTTCAGTCAGAAAAGAAACCAGCCTAAGTAAGAAAAGCAACACAGGAAGCTTCTGGGGCACTTGGCAAGATTTCTGCTTTCAGGGGGAAATTCCCTTTTTATTTCATTGTTATCGTCCAGCATTAATACACTAATATAAAATTAGCAATTACTGTGAGCCTCTGCTGCAAGGGTGGTCTACGGGAAGGAAGCTTTGTTTGCTTATAAAAGACAACCTTGGATGACATCCATGTAGCATGCAGCTCCTCTACATGCCACCACCGCCTTCTGCCAGATGTCCATTTGACTTGTTCTCAAGGATAAGCCCTGACATGACACAGATACATCATTTGGATTTGCTGGTGTTACACATATGAAGGCATAGGACTCCTGGCTTCTGTGCATGTATAATAAAATCAGTCTGGGGAGAGGCTGAGCGTTTGCTTTGTGCCAATTGTAGATTTATTACCAACATTAAATTTTATATGAAACTGAAGTAAGGAATGGCTGATGTGAAGTTGTAGTTGTTTCTAACTCTTGCTCACGCCACCAGATTGGAGCATCTTTTGCAAAATCCCCTGGTAGCCACATTCTTCCTTCTTCTCATCCTCTCAGTAAAGAAGATACTGAGGAGGAAAGGGGTTAAAGCTGGTTTACTTTGGCTTGTGTCTTCCCTCTGTTGAAAGGGAACTTGCTAGCTCACCTTCCTCTCTTACTCTTCCTTCCTGAACAGGAAAAGAAAGGTAGTTACTTTTTAATTGTTCCTGCCTGGGAACTTAAGTGGCCTCTTACATTTTGAATGGAGGGAATTGCTGAATGTATGAAACCCTGCATGAGAGGAATAAGTGGTTTGTTGGGGGGGGGTGCTGTTGTTTTTTAGATTTTTTAGTAGATTCAACTCCAAATTTCTTCTATCAGTAAAAGCAGTAGACTAAACCAACTTTGAATGTGGTGAAGTGGAACACATTTTAAAGTATGCTATGGCCATTTAGGTGTTGGTTTTCTATAGTTCCTCTAAAAATATGATTAACCTTTCTAGCTCTAAAACAGGTAATCTTCATGCTAGAGTTTTAGCTTTGGAATCCAGTTATGACATTTTACGACATTTCTTCCTCCCAAATATAATTATGTAATGATACCTCTTCTGTTTTACTTTACAAAGTCTCCTTCAGGACTATATGGCTTTTTAGGCTTTGGTCTATAATTCCAGTTCAGAAATTACAAATTGATTTAGAGACTCCAATGTCCATCTGTATATTTTTAAGTATTGTACTAGCTGAAGTCTGAGTGCTGTAACGCGATAAGTAACCTACTTACCCTGTAACTTTATTACTTTAAAAAATGGCGAGTGCTCCAGTTTGTGGGATGTTGCATAACATGAGACTCCCATGTATGATTTATAACATTGACATCACAGACTGTGCTGGTTAATGTCAGTCCTGGACTGCTGGTCTATATCAGCAACTATCAAGCTTATTTGTTATCAATAAATAAGAAATGCCAAAGATTTTCATTTAGCTTTCTTCAAAAATGTTGTACAATTTTTTTGTTTTGAGCTATAGGTATTAATATAATTATCTGGTTATATTAATCATTGAAAGAAGAAAAACAAAGGAAGTAACTCAGTTTTCATACTCTTTATTCTCATTGGCAAGCTCTCTTTTGCCTTTCTGCCTCCACATACCTTCATTTGAGGCTGAATTCATTCCACACAGATATGAGGACTTATTGATGTTGGCTTGTATTTTTCAGTTCATGAGGTTACCCTGTGTCCATCTGACCTCCTACACAAGTTAAAGCAATTATTTGAGCCTTGCAGACTTGGGGAGTAGAGAAAGATAGTCCATTCTCCCCCCATCTTAGAAAGCTCTTCCTGCAATCAACTTTGCATCTGCAACCATGCCCTGGGTCCTTTGGGGGGACAAGGAGGGAAAAGACTTCATTGTGGCTATATGTGGGGTAGCACATCATGAATTCAGCTCCAGTTCATGGCAAACAGAGGTACAAGATGAGCTGTGCTTAAATGAGCTCCTCTTAGCCCAGCCATGGTGGTGACTGTGGGATGGCATCCTCACATCTGGTATCTGCATGTGTGCTTGCAAGCATTCATCTATGTTATGCAAGTTGCTAATCCAATGTCAGCAGGGTTCTTCTCATAATACAGTTTCGTGGACTGGGTCATTCCTTCTCTCTTATCTGTTTGTCCAAAGCCTTGCCATATTGGGAGGTAGGAAATCACTTTAGGCTGAAGAAAAGATTCTTATACAGATGAAAAAAATGTGTTTGGGCTTCTTAAAGATCTCATAAGAAAGATTTTTATATAAAACAAATAAAATTTATTTAGTTAAATGATATTGGATCTTTTCACTACTGGCCAAGTACTTGATGGTACTGTCCCCATTTTGAATGACTTTGGTTTACTGTCAGAATTTTATGTGCTAGAGCAATGATGTGGCCCTTGTGGTATCATTTCAATTATTATTCTAATTTGGACTAAGATCTTTTTCTGGGTTATGGACAAATGTCCTCTTCTAAATCCAGTTGAATCTTGAACCTCATTTTGTTGTCTTTTTCTTCTTGAAGTTCTCTGAGTGAGCGTCTCTCTGAGGATTCTTTCTGAGCAAGTTCTCATTTGTTCAAACAAAACCTACTGGTCCAACATAAGGAAATTAAATGTGTTATTCTAAAGTAGGAGGTGCTGGTAGAGCTTTGCAGTACAAGAAAAGTCATCCTCAAACCCTCACAGTGTCCACTGAATCTTTCTTGAATTCATGCCACCCAGTTTTAACCACAGCCTTTCCTCTGAAATTCAGTGTGAAATTGCATGGTGAAAAGTAATACTTTTTCTCAGTCTCCAGGGTCCAATGAAATGTAATATGAAACACAGGACTTGAAGGACTGGCTTTAGTCACGTGATTTAGACCACTGAATCTATGCAGATGTTCATCTATTTGAACAGTATTGTGAGGCCATTATTCATGGTTATATTGCAAGTTTTGTAACATATTTTGTTTACTTAAAGCTTGACATTGTAAATGTAAAAAAGTGAGAATCTTAGTTTCCAGGGCTTTTTTAGTGAGCTTCTCCTGCGGTTCAAATGTGATTTCAGTTCTTCACTGGAATGTAGTTTAAAATTTCATAACAAGAGAAGGGAAATCAAAATAACTCAAAATGCTGATGGGGAAAAAAGAAAAGAAAGGAAAAGAGAAAAGAACAAAGGAAAGGAAAGGAGAAAGAAAAGAAAATAAAAAAGAAAAGAAATTAAAAGAAGAAAAGAAAAGAGAAAAGAAAAGAAAAGAGAAAAGAAAAGAGAAAAGAAAAGAGAAAAGAAAAGAGAAAAGAAAAGAGAAAAGAAAAGAAAAAAGAAAAGAAAAGAAAAGAAAAGAAAAGAAAAGAAAAGAAAAGAAAAGAACAACACTTGATTTGGGGGAGGTAGGCTTTGAGCTGTCTGCTCTGGCTGAGCCTGCTTTGCGCTGGGGAACTGGACTGCAGACCTCCGGAAGTGCCTTCCAGCCTCGGCCATTCTGTAATTTGGTGTCCACTTCCATGCGGTGTGAAGACAAGGTATTGAAACCTGCGAAGTGTTTCGGTCTTCCATCTGTGAATCAGTCACTCACAAACTAGCCTTAATGCTCTCAACAGTGTAAATCAAACAGCTTGGATGAAGGTATACAAATGATTCCTTGAGGTCTATGTAGTGCTTCTGCAGTGCATTAGTTAACAGTATTGCTCTATGCCCTACCACTCTCTGATTATGTGTGTTCCTTGAGATTAATGATTAGAGAGCTTTCTGGATACTGTAAATAACCACTAGTCATGTGCTTACAAATAGGCAAAATGGTGCTTGAATAAAGGACAGAATGAACCTGCCCCATTATTTGCAGATTATTTTCTGTTCATTATTTAACCAACTTCAGTGTAAGAGTGTTTTATAAAGTAACGGACTAGATTATAAATTAGATTATAATATAAAGGGCTAGATCATGAGAATACATTAGGCATCTGGATGTATTTATGCAATTCCATAGGTCTGTTAATGTGGACTTAGTTACTTGCAAAAGCCTTTGCAGAACATAGCAATGATAACAAATATTTTCCTGGATTGGAGTCTTGTAATTTATTCAGTTAATAAAAAGAAGATATGTTGCTTGCTGACAAAGACCATGAAGATTGTGTTAGTAAAACACATAAAACATGAAGGAGTTGAAGCCTATAGGTTAGTACAGAAAAACAGGAACTGAATTCAAATAGAAATTCTTCATCCTGTATATTTCCTATGTTTTCTTCCATGGTTTTACAGTTTCTCTACATAGGTAAGTTACTAAGTAGTTAGGTAAACTGTGAATATATGCAGTATCAGCTATGGTATGTCAGCTTCCCCACATGCACACATAATTCCAGACAGGAGGGCTTATCCTACTTTCAAAACAGAATAAAAAGTGCTACAAAGAGCTACTTACATGGGAAACGTGTATATATTATTGACAACATGGGAAAGTTGCATTGAATTCCTGTAGAATGAGTTCCCCGTGGAGACAGAGGTTTAGAGAATAGACTCTTTGCAGCAAAAACCTGGTTTTACCTGGGAAACAGTGGGAGTGTCTGGCAAAGTTTTGCATGCCACTGACTAATTACCCTTTTCCTTTTACTCTACCTAAATTATGCTGTTACAATTGTTGCCATGCATACACAACTTGTATTTCACATACAAATCGGCTGTAAAACAATTTCATTCAGAATCCTTTCACAGTGCAAGATTATTGGAGTTGACTGTGAGATTAGAGCATTACCTACAAATGTGTGCTTTACTGTAACTGGTAATAATATGCAAGCATGGCTTAAAACTGGAAGCAAACATACGGAAATTATCCAGTAGATACAGACTAAAGCCAGTTACTCAAGTTGCTCTTCATTTCTTTGTATGAAAAAGATTTGTTGAAGCTTCGGTTTTGAGCAATAAAGAAGGTAAATATATGTGTGTGTAGATAAACACATATTTAAAATGTATATATTTAAATCTTGTATATCTATATATAGCATTCTTATATCTATAAATGGTGTATCTATATAACAATATATATATCACTCAAATAAGAGAAAGGCCAAAACAAATTTAAATCTAAATCTGAACTGCTTGTCCACCGTTTAGCACAAGAGATCAGTGCAAAAACAGTGTGAAAACCTGTCTCATTCGATAGTGTTTCTTACTGGCTTTGTAGTAACATCTGTGACTAGGAAATGATGCAAAGCACTTGGGAATTAGACTCTTGGTAGGATTTCATTCATCTGGTTGTTAGTCCTTTTGTAGTACTTGTCATTACTGTTGTCATTCACAGTTTCCACCTTCAAAGCACAGGTCATTTAGACTGGCTGTGTCTTGTCGCCAAAAAGTAATGTCCTAATTATAAACCTCCATCCCATACCAGTCTGTTTTTCTGATGACAGTGAAATACTAGTTTACAGATTTCACCAAACCTGTGTGATTCATGGGGGGCTGTGACCTGGCACTGCAATGTTTGACAAAGGCCATAATTCATTCAAGAGTCCATGTAGCTTTTATTTAGAAATGCTTGGTTTTGAAAGGAATTAAAAGGAGCAACCTTCCTAAATCATTTCTAAAGTACCCCATGATGCATGGTTTTTTTAACATCCAGAAAAATCTTGATTTTTGTTTACATGCTTACTTGATTAGTTTGTCCAGAAAGAAGTCAGCCTGCTTCCATAAATTTGATACATCAGCTACCTCCAGCATGAATAAGAATTAACTCATTTTCTTCAGCCCAAACTGAAACTTGATGATTTTGTTTGTATTCTTTATAAACTGATTTTTTTTTAATATTTGAATTTAAATAATAAATTCAAAGTATTTTGTGATTTACTGGCAGAAATACACAAAAGCCATTGCCAGAACTTGGTTCTGCGAGATACTCTGTTCATAAGACATAAGCAATTTTCCTTATCTGGATACTTTGTGAAGCTAGCCAGACTCTCAGGGTAAAATCAGCAAAAATGAAGAATCTACACAAACATACTGTTATCAATCACAATGATGGTATTTTAATAGATATGTAAATATGTGAAGTAACAAAACTATGCTCGGAAATAAATTCATTCACCTTAAGACATTAATTGTGAAAAACAGTGTAACACTTGGGAATGAGAGAGAGAAATTGTGCATCATCTCATTAAAAGCAATATAGCTTATTTAGCTCAGATTTTGATTACGCTGTAAGATATTCCATTTCTAGAAAGCTGAGTAAAAAACTGGTAAGATGAAATTCAATTGGCAGGTCTGAATCAGGTGATTTTTACATTTACAGACATTTCACAACAGGCTTAACAGGGTAGTATTTCACAGCAGCTCTTTTTCAAAAATCAGGAAAAGGCTATGCAGAGGAAGGATGACCTTTTTATCTTTGTAGTCAAAAAAACTCATAGATTTATTTTTAGACATGATGCGTATGGTAAAATGGCCTAAGCTTTTGCCCAAGTGCCAGGTTATGAGTTGTTCTGAGGCAGCAGGAAGAATTTTGTTAAAGGAAATATTGTGGGGAATGCATGAAACACTTCACAATAATAAAGACAAGGGGGGAGGTGAAGGGAGGAGAGAGAGAAATGCACAGCTAAATGTCTCTGTCTCCTAAACACTCACAGAAGTGCTGTTTGAAATTGAGCAGAAATGGGCAAGACCCACATTCCTCCCATGGTCGTAGAGCTTCCCACTCTTCTAATGCACTCCAGTAGACTGGCAGAGTTCAGCTGCCACTGCAGAGCTCACATCTGGTATGGAGAGCACGCTTTAATAATCCTAGAAATAATTTGGAAATACCTGCTCGTCTCAGAAGCAGTTCTCCTTCGAGGTGGGGGGCCATAGTGCCCTGCACTGAGGCCCTGCAGTCCTCCATGATCGATTTTCGGTGCGCAAGTGCTACGTCAGACACGCTGCAGCTACTCTGTGTCCCCTGTGCGCCTGCGTGGGAGCTCTGAACTCCAGATCGCAAACCTGCAGATTTCCAAGCAGGATTGTCTCCAGAGTCCTGGAGGTGCTGGGCCCTGTGTTTGTACAGAAAGCTGATTTGCAGTGAACCCAGCCTCCACCTACCGTGCTCAATGATTTGCATGCCTGTGCGTTCATATGCTAATTTGGGGGTGTATGCGCAGTAGGTCTAATTTATGCTTGCCTCTTGTGATTAATAAGATTCTTTTGGCTTGCTGGTCTCTCACTGGAGTCAATGAGGGTCTGCTTCTGCCCATTTGCCATGCTGAACAATCACTTTATCTTAGCTCAAAACCATGTAGGGAAGTGTCACTTCGAGGAGGAGAAGTAGAACCGCATGCTGTTTAAGTGTTCCCGAGCTCCTCTGTCACCAGCAAGGGCCTGGAGGTCTGTAAATCAAAATTATTTGATTGTTAGCATTTTCATGTTGGTTTTTTTCTTGGTTTATACATTTAAGTTGAAATGGTGAAAAAAGATATTCATCCCATGCATAGCTGAGAACCAATTACTTAATTATTGCATCAGTTTTCTTTTTGTTATTAATCCCTGCTCAAGTCACAAAATACCTGATCCAGAGCTAGATTCAGGTTTTGCTGGCCTCAAATCTGGAGAGTTTTTGAGGTATAGGTTTTGTATCAGTTCATTCTAGCCTGTGATAAAAATGCAGATTATGGTAGGCATCCAAAGCCAAGAAGTAACGAAGATTTTTGTGCAAGATAAACTTACTGTCCCATATTTTTCCATGGATCTTTAATGAAATCTGTGGGACTTCTTAAGTGCAACTGAAGAAGAAAGAACTGATTCTTAACTTACAAAATCAGAAATCTTAGTATAGTGTCAGATTTTGCAAGTAGATTAAAAAACATTTTAATTTAATTTTAATTTAATTTTTTAAGATTTAACAAATAATTTTTTGTTACTCAACAAGCTCAATTTTTGAAAAAGATGTTGACAGGCTTATGGTGCTTATGATGAAAAAAAAAAAGAAATCAGTCTTACAAGGCCTAGAAAGCAGGTTTGCAAGTTTTTACAGGATTAGGCCCTAGATTAGAATGATGCCACATTTAAGAAAGAATACATCTGGTAGGCAGAAACAAAACCTGTATATTTACCCTGGAGGACATGAACCAAGTTTAAGACCTTGTTAGGCCAGGGGTAAAGTGGAGATCTTGGATGTATGAGGGTTTGGCTTTTCTTTCTACTTAGAATGAGACAGTTCAGAATGGTCTGCCGAATCGAGCTAATGAAAAGTCTGCATTCAACCCTCCTGTACGCCAAGAGGAGCACAAGAACCTTGCACTGGGGGAGGAAGGAATTTGGTGGGCTGACTTGCTGAACAACAGGGCCATAGCTGCACCTGTGGGGCGCTTTGACTGGGGGTGTGAGAATGGCTGTGGTATGTACCTCACAGCTCGGGACACATGGAAGAAGCACACTGGAAGGATGGGCTGCACTTGTTTGGTGAAAGTAGACCTGTCTCAAGCTGTCTGAGGGTAATATAGGAGAAATGCTGATCCTTCAGAACTTACGGATTTGGATTTCCACTGGAATCTTGTCTGGTAAAGATTTAAACTTGATAAGGAGCCAGAGCACAACCCTTAAACTTTCCTCTTTCTCCAAATCAGTGTGGAGACTTGAATTTGTTACACAGCACGGTCATTTTTCTACCGGTAATGTGCAGTGATGTGAGAACTGCTCAGACTGATCATTGCCCACTGGGTGGCCTTTGCTCAGTGGAGTTTTCCTCCAAAATGATCTTACAGAAAAATAGAGAATGCCTCTCTAGAAGCTCATTCTGTGTGTCTCTGTCTATTATTAATAACAGTCACCTGTAGCTAAGAAACCTGGATTTGTAGTTGTAAATGACCTGGAGAGGTCTATTAGAGAAAGAGTCAGACAGGACTGATAAGTTAATGTTACTCGTAGGTAATTTTACTGTTATGTGTGCTTACAGTTCTTGTCACCTCCAAACACATTAATGTTTCGTGATACCTTGGAGCTGCTCAATGAAAACATAAACTGTGCTGCATAAGAGTTTGCCATTAAAACTTCTGCTTTCCTGTTACTTTGATGAGAGGTTTGGGTTCACTTGCTTTTTGAGGGGGTTTCTACATTTCAGCTGAAAGGTAAAAAATCGTCTTTCTAGGTCTTAAAGAAAATTGCTAAATGCCTTAGTCTCCTCCAAACTAAACTGAATGGAAAGAAAAACTAATTTCAGGAGCTGTATAAAAACAGGAAAGAAAGGATGTGGGGGTTCATATACCTTCTGTCCATCGGTGCTGGCTGAGAAACTATTCCCCTACAATCTCAGCCTTTTCTATATCTATTACCATTAAATCTGCAACCTATACCTCTAGAAATCACTTGTATCCTCTAGAGGATCATGGGGACTGTTTCTTTGTTGTGCTGCAACAGATCACAATGATCTAAATTCTTAACGTGAATCTCATATGCCTAAGTAAATTCATTAAAAATTGGTTACCAGACAAAAACAAAAATTTACGTAGAAATGGATTTGCAATAGAGAACTTCTGCTGAACTCCAGTGTCTCTTATCATAGTTTAAAACTGTGTAAATGTTTGTAATTTATCAGTCTGTGGTATAAATCAGAACAGAAAGTTTTATTATTCAGCTATTCAACATTAGAATTTATTATACTTTGTGTTTTTTCATACTGAAAGCACATTACAAGACTGTCTCCATTAATTACGCAAACAATGCTCGACTTCAGTCATTTGGGGAGAACAGTACCACCTGAAATTCAATAGGATAAATTAGTCTGGTCTTAAGTACTCCAGGTAATGATCCGTGTACTTAGAGATGCAATACGCAATTTCAAGAGGAAATTTTTAGAGATCTTTGTTCACACTAAGAGAGGAAAAATATCTAGAAGTAAAGGCTCAATTGATATCAGATGATGAGAGTCAGCTCAAGTCCCTGAGTAAATATTAGACACATCCATAATTTTTTATAACTTACATGCTACTACAGGATACATAACTATTTAATATCAATTTGGGGAGAAATCTGCCTATTTTAGTAAAAAGAAATGTGCTTTATCTGTTAGATTCACAGATCTGAAATGTCTTCTTTTCTGTTTATATTCTAAATTATAAATGTGAGTATATCTAAATTAATCTCACATCCCTGCTCATGTAGAAGGGGTGGTCTCTAAGTGTTCTGCTTCTGTGTTTAGATGTCTTCACTTTAATGCAGCATTATCTTGATTACCTATTCTGTTGTATAATTTTGTCTTTTATTTTTCTGTGCTGTGGTGCTTTCTGCACTGCTATTTTGTAGCATGTGGGTATCCTTTTCTGACAATTGTCTTTGCAGCTACCATTCTGCAGTTACAAAATCCATCATGAAAGCTAATATGCATTTAAAATATAAACATGCAATGCTAGATGAAAGGATTGTGAGACAGATAAACAGAGGCAGATGGTACAGATTTAATTAATAAAAAGCACAAACAGGAAAATAATTCTGCTGCAATGATTTAATGCCTAATTTAATTAAGAAAAAATGTCTTGGAGTTTAGTTATTGCCAGGAAATTAGATACTATGTTGTTTCTATTTGGAGAGAAATGGTTTATATAAACTTTACAGCATTTTTTTAACGAAGAATCTGACATATTCTGATTGAATTCCAAGAAATCTTGCTCCTTGCAAGGAACGAAATGCAGGAGAAAGCAGGGAGTGAGGCTCAGGTTGCTAGGTTAAATGTACAGACCTGGAGTTTGAGGCTGAGCTCTCAAACACCAGGTTAGTGCCTTAGCTGTTATGTCACTCACTGACTGTCTAGCCGGTGGATCTTACAGCCCATTTTGACCAGAAGTTTAGCATCCTGCTAAGAAATCCTCCCCACTGAAAATGTTTTTGAAACTAGTGCACAAACATATGGAGCATAGGGTTGTTTTGCCAAATTGTCATATTCCTAAAGGGAGGGAGGAAAAAAACTTTTTTATTTAAAAAATAAATCATTGTTGACTGCTAGTCCAACCAATTTCATAGATATATTTAAAGATGATTAGAACTGGTTAAAAGAGTTACAAAATAAGAACAGAAAAGGCATTGAGGGAAAAAAGGTATAGAGTTCTTGACTCGTTGCTTTGGATTTTTCTATCACTGCTTTCTTGTTGCATAAAAATTTGAGGACTGCACATGAAAGAAGCAGTGATATGGTTATCTGGGCTTTGAGTTAAATTCAATGATATTTTACTCAAATGGAATAATTTGATTTTGAAATTTAAGCAATTCTCTAAACTGATAAAGACAATCCCATTTTACATGTGGCTTATTCTCCGGAGATAGCGTATCATTGGTTCTAAGTGTAATATTGGGGTTTGTCTCTTAAGATTTTTCTCCATTGCTGCTACATGCATAGTGTCATAAGAGACCAGTATTGGAACTGAGTTAATTCTTGTTTTGTGGAGTATTTCACTGGCCAGAAAATAAAAATGAGAGAGAGAACATAGGGGTCACACAGGAGATGGATCTGTGGAATTAAAACCACAGTAAATTTGGGTTGCATTTATTTAGCAGTTTTTGCCCGTTCAATCTGGGAACAACTAGTAAAGAGATATGGGTGTGACTATGCTTCTGGATTTTGGTTTCAGAAGTGTGTCATTGTTTAAGGTGCTTTAGCTTTCACAAAAAGAGGTTAACAATGACAATCCCAAGCAGAAGAAAACACGGAGAAATAGTTCTCTTTTCTTGTTATTGTTGAATCAAAGAAATTTTATCTATTTTCCCTCAATAATTGAAAATAAAAGATATCTTTTAGGTCAAGCTGAGATTAATTTCCTTTTACTGCCTTCTTCAGTCAGAGAAGCCAAAAAATCTGCTATTGCTAGACTCTTCGGTGTTTCAGACAGACTGTTGGAAACTGGTAGGAAAGACGCTGGCTTACATGCAGCTTTCCTGTACTAAAATCAGCTGAAAGAGTCCCCCTGGACACTCTCAAAGGCCTGGGAGTGCCACGGGGACATCAGCCCTGTCTGACCCAGGTCGCAGGCAAGCCCCACTTGCAGGATGCCCTGCAGACGGTGCGGGGTCAGAGGGAGCTGGAGGGCTGGAGGGGTGACGTCTCCAGCTTCCAAGCATCCAGCTGCTCGTGGTTATTCAAGCACTGGTTGTGTTGATCGAGAGCAGTCCCAGAGTGACGGAATCATTCTTATCAACCTGCTTTCTGCTTCCATTTGCCACACAGAAAGGGCTGTAACAGCTCTCCTTGAGTTTGCTGATGTCTCATCACCACTGTCAGCCTGTCTTCCTGGCTGAGTGAGGGCAGATTCCTGGCTCTGGGAGCATTTTTAGGAAAGCGTCTGTTCCCTGGCTCTTCCTCCTTCAACTATACATCCTCTGTTTGTGTCTCTCTGTGTCTATGTGTGAGAAGAGGGTGAGATCTTCTCCCTGGATTATGTTTAGGTACACTACAGTTTTGATAGGTAAATAATTTTGTAAAAACAACATTAAAAAGTTCAAGAGTCCTCTCATTAATTTCTTTAACTAATGTTATCATTATCAGAATACCGTTCTGGTCAAGTCTACAATCATCAGGAAACTAAACCTTTCTTTTGTAAATGCTACTCAGAATTAGTGTTTTAGAATAGGTCTAGTACCTCAAAATACTTCAAATATTATAGGAGTTGCTTTCCTCTGCTAATAATCCATATGAGCTGTCTATTTTACTTTGCTTGATACTGTTTTATAGGTTGACTGCTAATCTTACGCATCCTTTATCAAAAGAAAAAAATATAAAAATTCTCTTTTGATCTGCTACATTAAAAAAAAACATATGAAAATTCTCTCAGGGAGTTCTACTGGTTTATATTGGAATCTTAGTCCTCTAATATAGATACTGATTATTATCCGGTTATGGAACACAATTTGAAGTGAAAACAGAATTTGGTGTTTCTGCTGAGTTGAAAGAAGTGGCATTAATTTATTTCAAAAAAGACTTATACTTGTTTACTGAAGCAAAATAAATTTCAGAAATGGGACTAAAAAGCTAAGTTACGATGACTTAGAGGGAACTAAAATGTTAAAATTAAGCTGGAAATATTTTATTCTGACATTTTCTATTTTTTTTAACTGCATTTTACATGGAATTGTGCTTTATCATTTGTAGGTATAGGAAATGAGGAATGCGGTATAGTCATTTGTGCAGATATTTGCAAGAGACAGTGTACCTATTGGAGTGAACCTCAGTTGTGGCTTTCTACATACGCTAATGTTCATTTAGCGAACTTCGTAGTATAAGCCTCTCACGAGAAGGCTGTCACATTCCTCTTCTGCAGCATTCTTAAAAATTTGTCTTGCTGTCAGGCTGTTTTAGATTTTTAATAGGTGCATGAAATCTTACAGACTTGTAAATCTCCTAAAACATTCACATGAATAATGCAGAAGGTAAAATTCACATGGGTGAGAAGTTTCACAGATAAGAGACCATCTACTTAGAAAGCATGTAGTTGCCCTGTGAGTGCAGTTGGAGTTGTAAACATTATCTGGTAAAAGTGAGGTTTCCTGGGCTGCAGTAAGTAAAGCCTGTTACATCTTCTGGTATTAATCATAATAAGTGTTTTATCTTTGGCTGTCATGTTTAGTTTCTGCATGCAATTTACCTCTCAGGCAAGCTGTTCACGATATCGGCCAAGCTTATCTCTGAACTTATGGTCTTCAAGTACCTAAATGTATTTCCACCAGAGTTCCCACAGTTAATGTGACAAAAGCCAACATAAGTGCTATTTTAAGACCGCACTGCATCCCTTTACAGAAAAATAGTGCTGCTTGTATTCTGGTCACTGCTATCAACCGAAGTACAGCTTAACTGCCTTTACTAGTCCTACACTCTACTGTAATTTTATTATAACCTATTTTCAGATAGACTTTCCCTACACACATAATTTATCTTGACTCCAAATGTCCCTCACACATGTTATCTCCTATCCTCTAAAGTGCCTTTACTGCCACAGGACTTCCACATGCAAAGCATGTCATTATCTGCCTGACTCCAAAGGCATGTTTAGCAAGATGCAAAAAGCATGAAGGAAACACAGGGTCCCTGTCCCAAAAAGTCTACCAGCAAAACAATCAAATTGCTTCAGAGATCCAGCAATAGCCTTCTGAGAGGAAGGCAGGAAAAAAAAATGCATTAAACAGTTTTGTTTGCACAATGATTCCAAAACGACACGGAGAAAGAGGTCAAAGATTAGACAGCTCTTAATATTCTGCTCTGCATGACCCCATCTCGCTGCAGTACTCTCATGATCTGCTAATAATCCTTTATAATTAAGCTTCCAGCCTAATATTAAAATGTAATCCACATGAACACCAATCAGAGCATACAGCAAGAAGTGAAGTGGTTACCACTTGGAGTTGTGCATGGCAAGCACTATGCAGTTTTAATTTAAAATCTTTAAAACATTTGGCCCTTGATATAAAGACAAATTAAGTTTCACTTCTGATATGCACAAATACAACACATCTAGTTCAGACCCCCTGCTGTGACACTTTGTCTGCGCAATGCTTGCCAAAAGGATATGGAAACATTGCTACTGTGAAAATGGAGACTGTGCCTGATAGCTACCTTGACATTTACACAGAGCATGAATGCCAAACAGATTTTGTAGCAACCCGTATAACAAATGGCCCAGATTCATAGTCGGTAAGCTTTGAATTTGGCCTTTTGGATTGTGTTTTATATACAATCTATATGTGTGTGTCATAGTAATCACTGCTGCAGGAGGGTGGACTGTTTTCTCCTTGCTCTGGTGTAACTCTAAGAACTCAACTGAAGTTACAGAGTTACAGCAAAAGTGACATGATACAACATTTTACTCTGTGTTTCTGTCTATTCCGTTTCTATTTGTTGTTACAGAGTCTCTCTGTGGATTCTTATACCCTTAAAACATTTTCAGATTGGTTGTCACTAGTGTGATTGGACTATTTTTCTTATTAAAATGGATGGCTCCCTTTCCTCCTCTTTTTCCCTTGTGTAAAACTACTCATCAGAAATCTCCCTGTAAAAATGCTTGTATTATGAACAATTGACTTCTTGCTCTCAAAAATACAAAAAATTAACAGTCCAATATACTAGACCAACATAAGAGAAGCAACTTATTTTTTGGAATTGAGGTAAATATGTGAATGTGTCGGTGTCTTTATTCCAAAAGACTCTTAAGCTAACTATCTCTGTGAGATTGCAGAACATAAAATGTAAACAGAACTGCAGCAGTAAGCACCTACAAGAGTTAAAGGGAAAGTGCAGTGGCAGTATTAGTTCATAGTAATCTCTTGGTTGACTTTTTCAGGTAGGAAAGGGGCGGTTTTATCTTTTATGAGTTAAGCCTGAGTTAAGCCTATGGTGGACCATAGAATATATACTTTTAAAATCTGAATAAAATAGGAAAACTCTGCAGTTTAAGATGCTGATAGCATTTCTCATTCTTTTAATGAAGCTTTGCAAACTAGCTAAGAATGTCTTCCACTGATGCCATATAGCGGAATTCGAAGCATCTAATTAGTGCCTAGAGAGCTGACTAACTAGGAACTGCCAGTGATATTAATATCTAATATATACTGCTTTAATTAGCCAAATTCATAAGTCAACATTGACACCGATTTTCCAGTCTTGGATAACTTCATTCCAGAATTTGACACTTGGTTTCCTGCAGCTGCCAGGCAACCTCCATGAATGGCCAGGCAACCTGAGGCAATAGGGCGAAGGGCATGAGAATGGATATTGCTTTGAGCAGAAAGATGGGTTGCCAAACATTGACCACGTGTCATTGTACAGTGGAATTGCTTTCCAAATTTGGAAGGAACAAGTTGTGACAGGAGAAGCTTTATGTCACCAATGGTGAGATTGCCAGAAGGGATTCAAAGGATGTTTCAGAACAGAAAGACACAACAGACTTGCAGCAGCTATTGTGACTGGTTTTACTGCTTTAAAGCCAATGTTACTTTTCTCACACACTGGTCTCCTTTGACTTCCAGAGCGACTTACTGAAATGATGATAACCATTACTGTCTTTCAACACTATCTATTTTTATTTTTTTTTTAAGAATTATTTTCTTCTTCACTAGAAAAAGAGAAAAAGAGCCCATGGAAGGAGAGAGCAAGTAGACAAAAGAAAGCACATGCTTATTTCCTTAGGCATGTTATTGTCTTGAAGGTCACATTAAGGTTTAATTTTTTTTCCCGCTCCTTCATTCATTGTAAAATGTAGATGAAACTGTAGGAAATAGCAGGAAACAAAGCTAAAACCATATTTTAAGGAGGACACTTGAACTAAGCATGTGAAGTAGCCTGGCCATGATTTTTCAGGGCACTGCATGATGATAACGTGGTAGATAGACCATTCATCTTTTACGGGTAGAGGTACACTGGTAAAGTTTTTCTGTGTTTTAAATACCCATGCTATATTTGCAAAGCTGTACAATAAAATATAGGTGGTATGTTGCAATACCAGAAAAATATTTGTTATTGGTTTGTAAATAATTAGAATTAAATTGCTTGAAAAATATGAAAAGGCATATATGCAGGAACATGTATAGGTCTGTGAGCACTATAGCACAATTAAACAAAAATAAATGTGTTTGGATATACAGAAAATGTAAACTAATGTATTAATCTAATTTAAATGAGATAAATCCTTATTTGCTTAGTAAGTGCCAGCTCTGTGGTTCTCATGATGTATCACTTGATGTAATTCACTTTCACTGCAGTCAGTGAAAACTTGATCAGAATAAGTTTAAAGGTCGTGGCTAGGATGTATGTTGGGGGAGTTAATAAAAGTACTGATGTTTTCTTAAATTGTAAGTAACCTCTGTCTAGGGTGCTAACTTGCTCTGCATATATTATTTATGTAAGTCATGTTAACAGAAAAAACTGGAGCCAGGTATTATTAATTAGATTAGAAAACAAAACAATAAATGCTTTATACAGTAAATTTGTTTACCTGCCATTAAGTCTGATCTTAAAATATGTATGATTATACCTTGCACCACAGTCAAACAGGAGGAAACAGTTAAAAAGTTTGTAGTGGAGAAGGCAGGAGGCAGACGGTGTAAGAGCAAGGTTAGGTGTTGATGGTCTGGAAGATGATTTGGTTTTGGAGTAGCTTCCCACATTTTTATGCTTGTGTACTGGATTGCACTGCAGTGTGCTCGAAGGAGCAGGCCCTGCTGATTCTTAAAAACCATGCAGGTATGAGGTAATAAAAGAAAAGGGAACAAGAAGAGTGTATCCCTGTGTTTCCTACAGTCACTAGTAGATCTACCTTGGCATAGTAACTGAGAAACCTGTATGTATTCCTACGGCATCTGTGATAAGACAGAGGTGAAAAACATCAGGAGTTTTCCAGAATAAAGACTGGACTATTAGTATACAGAGATCTAAATAGCAGACTTAATTCTGACAAGCCAAAACGACCACTATTACAGACCTCAATTCTAGAGTGTTTTCTACTTATAAGCCAAAATTGTCCTGGCTTTGTGTTTAACAGAGCTGCCGGGGGAAAAAAATGGTTTCAAAGTCTAAATTTTTGTTACAAAAGCTAGAGAAGGAAATATTTCAAATAAGCCTTGAAAACAATTGCATCTTGTATTACCCTAGCAGCTAGTAACAGGCTGGAAGGGAAGAGAGAGCTAGACATACACCAGAAGTTCTTCAAAGACTGCATGAGAATGGATGCAGATGGACACGCGCTCTTGCTCTTCAAGCTGGTCATGAGACAGCCACGGTAAGGAGACGTAAGGCTGCGTGGGCAGGGGCCTGTTCCTCCAAAGGGCACTGGGTTCTTGCGATAGGATCGTGTAATACCCAAACCAGTTTAGCACAGTGATTCCCCCACGAGAGTCAGCACCCAGGCTGGAGCACTACCGTGTGCAAAGCCTTTGGGAAGCCCTGTTCCTCTTACGTGGCTGCCTCGGTCTATTTTGAGAGCCTGTGTCATGAGCATTGCTGACTGACATAGAGGGTCTGCTCCACATAAGGGGGATGTAGGGGCATAAGACAGCTAAGCTACAACTCCTGTGTATCTTGTGATGGCAGGTAGAAATACTTCAGGCTTCAGATTAAACATTACAAGAGTGAGAAATGTTAATTTTCCTTTTTATTGAAGCTATGACTTCTCTACAATACAGATTCTCCACACACAAAAATGTTTAATATAAAACACTGTTTCTCTCCTCTTGCAAAAAGGCTGGAAGTTCCAGGGAAAAAAGACAGGTCTGAGCACTGGTTCATACTGCGATGAAGACTCCGAGTTACTGGGGACAGGGTGTGGCTATGCGGGAGGTGAGGAATGACAAAAAGATTGTAGGGCTTCAGATCATTAAGAGCTGTCTCCTAGGTAAAGAGCTTGAATTCAGAAGTGTCAATGTTATGCTTGGCTCTGCAGTCTTAACGTCCTTTTCTTATCAGTTTACTCGCTGGTGTATATGTTTTCGTAAGTAAAGCCATACGAGATTCAGATGTTCATGGAAATATTTCATCTGGCAAGTACACATTAAATTTCAGTCTGACCCTGCACTTGAAAAATTATATTAAAAAAATACTGCGACTGAATCTATGTATTTTACATAGATCTTTTTAAATATTCTAAACTGTTACTTAGTTCATATTTCCTGAAAACCTGTACCGAGATTTGTAGCAGAATTTCTGTTCTCTTTCAGACTGCGGGACACATTCTGTCTCTTGTTTTCTACAATTTAAGGTTTTCCTGCCAACTCCTTGTAGAGATCCACTTCCAATCTGTCCTCAGGGGAAACCACTATAAGATAGGGGCTTTTTTTATTTTTAAGCTTTTGAAAGTTACCTTTTGCTCAGTACTTGAACCTGTGAAAATTAAATCAGCAGAAGGCCTTTCTCTTGCTGCTGTAGATATCAGACCAGGTTCTAAGTGCCATTTCATTCCCATAAAGTTTGTGCCCTTTCCCCCTTCAGATGTCTTGACCAAAATGAAAATCCAAATAACAATGAAATTACTTTTAGTGCTTCTCCTCTCCCTGCCTTACTCCCCCTTTTGCCCAATATCAAAAGGTTAATGAATCAAGTCCACACTGTTTAGATTTTGTACCAAGTACAAAGAAATATGTTGTGAATAGCTGATAAGTGGCATGATCAATAACAGGGAAACATCTTCCAGCTGGATTTATATAAAGGAAAAATTATCAACAAAGACCCTGGCATTGTCAACGTTTGTCTGTTATATATTGAGAAGTTACAGATTAGTCACTGCATTTTAAACAATTGTAATGTTGACCACTGAACCGTGTATTTCTGAATCATCAAACATGATAAAACTCCATTTCTGAGTGTAATGGCAGACCTTTAAGCTGTGCCTAATGATCTGCTCCATAGCATAAACTTAGTAGCTTTCTAACAGACCTTTTTCAAACATTGCTTGCCTTTGTGAACCTAGTACAAAAGCAAAAAGATGTTTCAGCCTAAAAGCAGGCATTTCCTAGGTAACAGAGGTATGGTTATTTTAAAATAAATTTGCTTAGTATCCCTTAAGACTGAATGCCATTTGGCAATCATGAATAAAATTCTTGAGCAGCAGCTCTGTAAGTTGTAGTGTAACTCCTGTGGCACTATATTGTGATTAACAAACCAGCTGTCTGATATTATCTAAAAATTCTGGTGCTGTGGGCATTTAATGGAGCCCAAGAACACTTGCAAAATGTAAATTTATTTAAAGTATTTTGAGGAAGTAGCAATATCTTGGAGGAGATCCTGTGGATATAACACTGATATTTGTATGAAACTGTGTGGAATTTCTTTTGTGTCAGTATTTTACCTGTAATTTATGTGGACAAACATCTAAGCACAAGCACGTGCTTGCATATGCACAACTTTGTTGTGTATCGATTAATTGCCCAGGCGGATTCATGCCTTCTAGACTGAGTGAAATCTTGGTCCTATGAAAGTCAATGGGAGTTCTGTTATGTAGTTGCAGAGAGTCAAGATTTTATAAAAAATAAAAAAAAAGTAAAAAGGATTGCTGGATGTAAGCTGATTTTCCAAAATCCACTCACAGTTTCACCTTTCCAACTTTGTTTTTACTAAGAATGTATAAATTACTAGATAAAATGCCTTTATAGGGAAGAAAATGAAAAGAAGTTCTGGCTTTGACGTGTGAAATCATCTGACAGAGAGCTAAGATGTATCTGTTAAACTACTGCCTGCTCCCTAACAAAAGTTGTCAGCTCCCCAAAGACAAACTGCTGTCCGAGACTAGAATGAATTTCTCTGTCAACAAAATAACTGTTGTTTTGAGATGAGCTGGGAATACAAGAGCACAGATAATGAAAAAACATTTGCTTTAGGTGTTTTTCAAATCAGTTAATTTTAGAAGTAACTAACATTTTTGCCAAATATTTGTTTCTGTATTGCTCTGGTAAGGGCTTGTGAGGATCTAAAAACAGCAACAAAGGCAAATTTAAAAGCTCATTGAGGATTAACATTTGTTCCGCATATAAAATAATAGGAAAAGCATTAGAATGAGTAACACATCTTGAAGGAGTGGGATTTTAAAACTGTCCCTGCATTTAAGAGCAGCAAGAGTATTTTAAACATCTCTGGAATCTGTAGCATTTATAAGATCTATTTATTAGCTGCCACAAGCACAACACTTCTAAGAATGAGTAAAACTAAACATTTCCTAGGACTCCCAAGACCAAGGTGTGTGCTTTGCACGTATATGTACAGCATAAATATGAATGTGTGTAAGTGTGTAGGAGGAAAGAACAATTTTCCCTTCTTCCTCTCAAGAGAATGCCTGAAATTTAATTGGGGTAAAATAAATGTTCTTATCAGAAGGCACAATGGACCTTCCCAGTTTTGTTTGTGGCAGAGTTCAGGAGCCTTCCCCATGGCTTGCTCTACCTTCCCCCACTTCAGATATTAACCTGGACATCATGCCTTCCAAACATTAAATGAGCTGTGCGATGTTTTATTACATTTCTCATGTGGCTAAGCTTAGTGTGGCTTTTAAGTGTTCCTCGGTATGCCGTGCTTACGCAAGTTATTTTCTGCTGTGGATTGTTGATGCTGCAGCAGCAGATAGAGCGATGTGCCTTGAATTCCAATGAGGAGGAAGGCGGTGGTTTATTTTGTTTTTTTCAGTACAGAGTGAGTATTTTGAAAAGATTTGTAACTCAGATTTTTCTCTATTTCAGGCTTAAAGCATTAGAAAGTAATTGTTTTAAGTGCTGATGGGAAATAATTATATGTCTTTAGAAGGTAAAGTAAAATGTCATTGTTTGTAAAGTATGTTGTTTATGAAAATCTGTTTTAGCTAGAGACTTATATTACATTCAGTGTGGATCTTCACAAAATGCAAATGAACAAACAGAAAGCCTAGAGCACTGAAAAGCTAATTTTTGTGAAACAAATTTTTGTGAAAGTGGGCAGAAAGTTTGGCATTGGGAACCTGAATTGTGACTAAATTAGACTTTCTTTCATTGTACTAAATTATTTCTGATCTTGTCCTAACAATTAGGGAAAATTTATAAGCAATGAGAAAGGCGATAGAAGTGATGTGTGTATTTTCTCAAACTCCTTTAGGGGATTAAAACCTTTCAGTGTGTTCTATCCATCTGCTTATTTAGTGCCTGTATTATTGGAAGCAATGCTTTCCTCTTCCAGCAGTGATGCCTAGATCCCTAGTTCTTAAGGGCTGTGTATGAAACAGATTTTAAGGGATCCAGCCCTGATTAGAACAGTTAGCCTGTTAACGTCCTATGTATTTACAGTGGATTATTTGAAGGGAAGCAGGGGTTAAGTCAGCAGGTCTCTCAGCTTCCCCAGGGGTTAACCTGGCAGCCTGTTTGGCACACACAGGAGGGCTGACAGGTAGCAGGATTTGTCTAAGCAGTGTGCATGAGAGCCAACAAGGAAAACTGAATGCTCTGGATTAGTTTTGGATTATGTTGTCAGAGTGAAGCCTGACGGACAAACTGCAGAGGAATAAAATGCAATCTGTTTTGGGGAAAGAGACAGCGTGCATAGCTTTCATTTTTCAAGAAATGACAAGAAAAATCATTAATAATTTGTAAATCCATGTCCATTAACTTTTCTCTTTGTTATCCCAAGACAACCTTTTTAACATGATTTTGCCACTGTTCTGTATCTGTTCGTTCTTGTGACAGATGGCAAGATAAATATAAAATTCCAATAGTACAATAAAACTAAAGGGAAAAGTATCTAGAAATCATAACACCTGGAACTGTTTAATGTGGAATATTGGGGATGGGGAGGGGTGGTGTGTTTTCTCTGTCTTTTTGTCATGAAAGTTCAAGTTGAATATCACTTTCCTATTCTATAGTTTCCTTTGTGTGATCATCATTTACTTCAGAGTATTGGAAGAAACATTCCCTTATTTTTTCCATTAAAGCAATTGCATTACCAATATTACTAACACAGTTGATTCCATGTTTTTCTTCACTTGGTTATGTCATTATTTTACTGCTCAAAAACTTAAAAAAACCCCAAGATAACAAAAAAACAACCTTTTTTTTTTTTCTCACCAGGAAGAATCGCATCATTTTTAATTGAAGTAGTGTTTGTCCTTGCAAATGTCACTTTATTTGTTAACATTTACTTCTTTGTCTATAGTAGAATAGTTCCGGCTCATGAACTTCAGTCAGATTTGTTTTTCAGAAGGTTATGGGGGCGGGGGAACAGGAGGGGGGGGTGGAAGAGCAGGGAGCAAACAGGGAGAAGGAGAGGTTTCTACAATTACTCTTTTATACTAAAAAAAAAGGAGCACACTAAATGTAAGCTGGCAAATAAACTCTACTTAAGTACAAAATAAAGTCAGGGAAAGATGGTAAAAAGTATTGTGGACTTGATCTTTGTTAGTCAGATTTATACCAGATTTGTTCATTTTTCGCAGTCTCTTTATTTTTACTAAAATGCCAAAACTATTTTATGGTATCCTTAATACAAGAAAAAATGATTCATCAGTTACAGCTGTTTGGATTATGTAGTGGCTGAGGTGTTAGCAGAGAAAAACAATACATAAATGTATTAGGATTAGAATTATAATAGTACAGCCAAATGCAGGAAAATGTTTATATGATAGATTTTAGGGGTTTTTTTTCTCCTTATGAATTATCCAAATGTAGAATCAATGCATTTGGTTTTGGAAGAGTACAGTAAACATTGTCTATGAATTAATCTTGGTCTATTTACATCTATATGCAGATTTTGTAGCTATTCTCTATATCAAATTTGAGGTGGGTTGGGTTGATTTTCAGTAAGTGCATGAAATGTACGTGAAGTTTCTGTCTCCTGATCAGTGATATAAGAAAGACACTGGTGCTAACATTCCCAGTTTTATGATTTTTCCCTAAAACACGTTCTATCTGAAAGCACTCTTGCTAGCTATTTTGTTTATTCAATTATTCTTGAAAAGTAAATAGAAAAATATGAGGGATTGCTGTAGCCAGCTTTAACTTACTGGTATAGAATTTGCTTCTGGTTTTTAACTCAGCTTTGGCTAAAAGGAAGATTGTGTTTTCCCTTACGGCAGTGAGCCCATCCAGACAGAAGACACCATGGCATCTCTATTGATTCATAAAGTGTCATTTTCATAGGCCATTGTTACTGTTCTGGTTACAATGTATAAAATTGTGGGTTTGTGCAAGTTAAAGGCTAATTTCCAATTGGCTGGTAGCGGCCTTGTTTAATAAGGGAAAAATGGAGGAATATTTTTGGGTTCATAACAAGGTCTTTGTAGAAAATTTCTGGAGAGTACCTCTTGGCTGAGGGGAGGGGAAAGAAGGAAGTTCTGCACAGCTGCTCCTGTGCTGCAGTCTGCTCCTCCCAATTTAAAATAGCAGAGTGGGTCATATAACACAATTCTGCTGTTTTGATATCAGAAGCTACACAAGTGTGTGTGTGCATATGTACATCAGCTTATTCGTAAAATAATCTCAGGACATTTATCTTCCATATAATTTTTTACCAGTATTTGTTGGCTAGCTGGGAGTGTGGGTAAGCAAGTAGTAAAAATATCTCCTATAGAGTAAAATATTTATGTCCAAACTCATCCTGAGTCGCTGCACCTCCTATATGCTGTTGGCTGACTCTCTAGATCTTTTGAACTGCTTCCTTAACAGGAAACAACAACACAGAGTAGAATTCAGACTGGATTAATTTGGGCCATGTTGCATGTCAAGTTTAAAAAACATTAAATAATCTTTTAATATTAAGCATGTGCTTCATTGCTTGTCTGACTCAGGGTGGCTAGATTTGGTCCCGGAAGCACTGTCCTTGGTGCATTTTATTCTTGTTTTGCACTGAATGTATAGAAGGCTTGTAAAAGCCATGTAATCTCTCTGGGCTTTTCTGTCCCTTTAATAATACTAACAGTATTTCACAGAAGCTGTAGAGACTGAAAATTATGCTTTAGGATATTTTTTCTGGATAAAAGTTCCATGATTAAATTGTACATAGTTGTCAGTACTTACAACTCATCAGGATTATCAAAAGTAGTCCTATTGTACTTCCATCTCAAGATTTCAATCCAGATAAAATCTTTGTTCTATTTATGACTATTCATCAAGAAGTCTTCTACACGTGTTTTTTCAACTAGTTTGAAATGACTAGACAGTTACATTGCGACAGCAATAGAGTTTTGTTTGTGTCATCTAAGAGGTAAAAGTGTCTGGAGGAGGGTGCTAGAGTAGCAAAGGATACACTTAAAAAGCAAACAAAAATTAAATGTTTTGCAACAGATATATGTTGATTTTGTAACCAATTGACCGCAATGATGAAAATTTATTTTCTTTAATTTCTGGCATCTTTTTCCACTATGAAATATATTACAGGTTTTAAATAAGGTATATCATCAACATTACGGAAGAACTTCTTACAAAAGATCTAAAAAAATTCACTTGTTTATTAATCTGTTTCTGTGGACATTCACAATATCCACATTCACAAGCTTGAGTATTTGAACTAGTGAACAGGCCTGGGACATTTTTTATCCTGTGTGTTTCAAAAAGAGCTTACAAACATCTTCATAATCTGTAGTTGTGACGTGGTTATTTAATTTATTGCTGAACTAGAGTGAAAACTCAGCAAATGTACAAAATAAATGGGGGCAAAGGTCAAAGAAAACTGCTGAAATATACAGGCATAGATGCAATATAACTTCTGTGAGGAATTTAATTAACAGCTGCTCACAGTAATATAGAGCAATATCTAATGGTGAATGATAGTCAAGACTTCACTTTCAGTCTACAGAGAAAAGCCATCAGTTCTATAAGCATAGCATTTTGCATTATCTTTTGAATTAATCAGTGTCTTAAGCTCTCCCCAGGAAGAATACTACCAAAGGGCCAGCAGGAGCTGCCTGTTGCTATAGTTTGTCCTTCCTGACAACAGGTCTGTTCCAGGCTTGCATACCTTTTCAGAACTGATGGGAATCACATCACAGTTTGCTATGGCTGCAAATCATTATTCCATGAGAATAAAAATGAGAAATGCTGTTAATTCTGTTACTCAGCTTTTAAGCCTGTCCACTTTGGGCCAAGTTGTCTGACTGAACTTGGATTAGTCGTTGATTTCTTTGTCATTAATTTATGGGAAGTGACAGAGTACAATGAAAAACTTGAGAATGCTCCTCTTTGTGACATTAGTAATAACAACTTTAGGAAAACACTAATATCCTGTTCCCTTTTTCATACAGAAGTTAGACAATAACACACAGAAATAACTGAAGTAGTAAATTATCAAGGGGCTTACATACAATTTTAATGGAAATCAATCCATAAAACTACTGCATGTATCTTCCTGTCCTCAGGGAATAGAAGTCTGCAAGACTTAACTTATACAAAAGCATTTGTTAGGTATGAAACTAGAAAAACCTTCCAAGCTACTGAAAGAATATGACTTCAATATTGTTAACACTGCTTTAACAAGTTCTGATGCCAATAGTAAGCAGAAAACATAATTTTTCCTTCGTTTATTACTCGTGTATCATCTTTTATTCTGCAGTGTATCACGGTTCTTCCAGCATTCAGTTCACACTGTCTTTAACTCGGTCTTCTGCTGAATTCTGGTATCTCCCTTTAGGCAATTCTTCTGCATAAGAACTTGATTCAGATCTAGAACCATATCACAGAATCACAGAATGGTAGGGGTTAGAAGGGACCTCTGTGGGTCATCTAGTCCAACCCCCCTGCTGAAGCAGGGTCACCTACAGCAGGCTGCACAGCACCTTGTCCAGGCAGGTCTTGAATATCTCCAGAGAAGGAGACTCCACAACCTCCCTGGGCAGCCTGTTCCAGTGCTCCGTCACCCTCAGAGGGAAGAAGTTCTTCCTCGTGTTCAGACGGAACTTCCTATGCTTCAGTTTGTGCCCATTGCCCCTTGTCCTGTCGCTGGGGGGAAAGGGCACTACTGAAAAGAGTTTGGCCCCATCCTCCTGACACCCACCCTTCAGATATTTATAAGCATTTATTAGGTCCCCTCACAGCCTTCTCTTCTTCAGGCTGAACAAGCCCAGCTCCCTCAGCCTCTCCTCGTAGGGGAGATGTTCCAGTCCCCTCATCATCCTCGTAGCCCTCCGCTGGACTCTCTCCAGTAGCTCTTCATCTTTCTTGAACTGGGGAGCCCAGAACTGGACACAGTACTCCAGATGGGGCCTTACTAGCACAGTGTAGAGGGGAAGGAGAACCTCCCTCGACCTACTGGCCACCCTCTTCTTAATGCACCCCAGGATGCCATTGGCCTTCTTGGCAGCCAGGGCACACTGCTGGCTCATGGTTAACCTGTCGTCCACCAGGACACCCAGGTCCCTCTCCACAGAGCTGCTCTCCAGCAGGTCCGCCCCAAGCCTGTACTGGTGCATGGGGTTGTTCCTCCCCAGGTGCAGGACCCTGCACTTGCCTTTGTTGAACCTCATCAGGTTCCTCTCTGCCCAACTCTCCAGCCTGTCCAGGTCTTGCTGAACAGCAGCACAGCCTTCAGCTGTAGTTCTGCTCTGTTGCAGGTTGTTTGCAAAGGTTCTTTTTATCTCTATGTGCATATAATAAATAGAGTGATAATATCATAAAATAGTTTGGGTTGGAAGGGACATTTAGAGGTCATCTAGTCCAACCCTTTTGCAGTGAGCAGGGACATCTTCAACTAGATCATGTTGCTCAGAGCCCCGTCCAACCTAGCCTTGAATATTCTGGTTTGTCTAGCAATGCAGACTCTGTCCTGATATTTCAAGGGCTGATTTCTGGATGCTGTTTTGTCCTAGATTATTATTAGGGATATTGACTTTTACTAGGTGGTTACACTTACACTACTGCAGCAAGAGTTGATGCATTCCCGGGGCTTTGGTAGATGCTTGTGAAAGAAGAGCCTACGTGAGCAGACAAGAGCTGTGCACTCTCACACGAAGCAGCACAGAGGAAAGTGTCCACTCTTGTACTCTCTCTGTTAGGTTCCATAGCCTAACATGAGAAAAGAATTTTCAATATGTAACACCAAAACCTTGTGTTCCATTTTTTTAGAATTTTATTTGTAATCTGACCACTCTAAGCAAAAGCCAGAAATGTTCTCTTAATAGCCACCTCAGAATTTTGTAGTCTCATAATTAGGTCTGAGGGCCATAGCAGAAGTGGAAGAGTATTTTGTGTGTATGTGATGGTGGCACAAGTTCTGGGTCCCGTTTGTGGGAAGCACCACAGCCTTAATGATGCCATGAGCTGAAAAGAGCCTAGCTCATCTTTGAGACTCCAGTGGTGTGCAAGATGGTGAGAGATAGCACAGTTTTATCTATGAAAAGTGAAGATATGAAATTTTTAAGAGACAAAAATAGCATGAGCTAAAAGAATCACTTTTTACCGAAGTGAGAAAGTTTCTGTCCCTCTCCTTCCGCTCTCTTCTTTCCCACATATTTTCAAAAGAAAATAGTGATCACCAAAACACTTTTTACAGGTTCAAAAATTTTTGTGACTCAACTCAGAAAAAAACCCTTTGGAATGCAAGCTTGAGAAACAGCATCCAAACATCTTACGGGAAAGAGACCTTCACTGTTCACACACAGATCAATGTCACCACACACACAGATCAATGTCACCAGGCTCCTCTGGGCTACAACTGGCAGTGGTTTCGTGGTTTTGAACTTTCCTGCATCTAAGTCTTGCATCTCCTATATTTCTCAAAGCCATTTTCATCTTCATTATTCTCTGAATGATACCGAATTCATAACATGCTTCCTTCCACTCTTCCAATTTCTACATCTAAACATAAACACACAATGTATATTTAGTCTGTAGCAGTTTACATGTTGTAAGAGTGTGTGGATGATGCGTCTCTACTTCATCCCTTAGCTTTGTGTTATTTCTCAGTATATGCAGGCCTGTGAGAGACTAGTGTTTCAATATTAGCTTTTTTTACATATAGCATCCTTCCTGAATTTACAGATCATCCAAACGCTACTTAAGCAGTGACATCCAGTGCGCAGGTTTGAGAGGGCTTTCGGGGTTAATTCTGTCATTACTGTGTTGACATGAGGCATGTTACAGCTTTCAGCTGAAAATGTTACTTGTAATCTTTTAATCCCAAATTAGGTCAACATTTTATCAAGTTAATCTAACATGAAGATTAATTAGGCTAGTTAACAGGCACACAGAGGTTATTTGTTTTGAGTCTACATTTAATCAAGGAGTTAGTCCTTAATACAATAGACAGCCTCCCCCCTGCCCCCTAACCCTAGCTACAGCTCATTCCATCGTTTTGGTACTGGGCACTGTTCAGGACATAAAATTAGGAAAAGGCCAAACTGAATTTCTTACTCAATCCATGCACAAGCCCAGCTGAAACAAAACCAATTCCTTGTAGTATGAGAGAGATGGATTTTCAAAAATTGTATAGATTTTATCAAAATTTTTTTTAATGAGAAAAATGTCATTAAAATTAAACTGCTCTGAAACTTATTTTGAAATAATTCCATAGTGTTCCAAGATAATTCTTCATTTGAATGCAGATGATGCATGATGGTGTTGTAAAGCAAGGTTGATAATACGTTTAAATCCTAAGGCTACAAAATGCAGAATGGCAGAAAAAAAATATTGAAAGAAATGTGCCAGGCAAAATGGAAATTTTATCAAGAGAGTTTCTCGGGTCTGCACTGGAGTGTCTCTGAAAATCAGAGTGTCTCAACAGCTAACACTATGCTTGCTTGAGCACTCACCTGAGACATAGGAACCCTGGTCTGGACTGCAGTTACTGGGCCTGTTTTTGCAGCAGGTTTTTGACTCAGTCCCTCAGTCTCAGGTAAATTTTAGCAAAAGACTTGGAACTGTAAGGAAAAGGAACTTTGTACACTTTTTAGAGTATTTACCATTCTGAAAACTGTTTCCCAGCACAGAGGAAAGCACCTTTCAGTTTTGTGGATATGTTTCTACAACCAAGGAAAACTGTTCTTGATAGTAACAAAAGAAAATAGATTTTTTCCCCAGGGCAGGATGTCTTTCAATAAGAAATTTTAGTTCTACTAGGGGACCCTTGAAATTACCTACTGCAATTATGCTGTCTTGTATTTTTCTTTTTGTAACCTGCAAAACTTGTTGCTCTTGTGGTGCTTTGAAGAGTAACGACAGTGGCATAAGCAGAATGAAAAAAAGAACTTGACAGGTTTCTTTCTCTATGATTTTCATGCCATATCCCTGCTAAAAAAGTACTCTTCAGTATAGTTACTCTCAAATGAAATGTCCAAAAGTAGGAGAGAGAAGTCAGTTTGTATAGAGGGAGGTGGCATAAATCTGCTAACAGGGGTCATTAGACCGGACAAATGCCTTTCTCCCCTGAGTTTCCTAGATAAGGAGAACCTATCTAGTAGTTAAAAATTCCAAGAGTCATTCTGGATAGCATTACCTACCCCCCTGGGTGTTGCTGCAGAGTTCATGCCCTGTTTCATCAAATACCCAATGACATTCACCAGGGGCCGTGCTAATTATAGGGATTTAGCAGACAATGTCTAAGAACATTTCATCACAAAATAGCATGCCTTTGTCTACAAGTATTGGTTTGTTGATGTGCTAAGTTAGCAAAAAACTGGAGGTAAAGTGATTCTGCAGTTTGTTAGTGTATCTTTACAGCAACATTAATCAACGTATTGAAATGTTAAGATACAATCTCCCCTGCGTTTACCGCCAGCAATAGTGTGCTGTTTTGCAATTACACAGAGGAGAAAGGTTCAAGGCAGCTTAAAAATTCATGGATTATACATTAGTTCAATGTCTTCTAACCCAATTGTTTTAATGAGCTACCTGGTTGATTCACTATAAAGCATTTTTCTTGGGCAAGAGTTAGACAGCCCTTGTTTTTTACTATGCCAGACCTATTCAGTAGTCTCTGCCAAAATCAGGGGGGACGGAAGGGTGTATAATGATGAGGGAGGCAAATCAGACTCCTGTTTATCTTCACTGCCAGTTGAATTTTTGTTTGATTCTCGAAGAAAAAAGCTTGTGATTACAGAGTAAAGTTGCTTACTCAGGGCTAACTGCAGAAACAGACGCAAGCAATGCTACAAGTTAGCTTTACCAGAGTGCAATTCATAGACTTTCCTTGTACAATACATGGAGTCTGGGTACCACAGAAAGCTGTAAAGTAGCCAGCTTCTGAATGGTGAGCAGCCTGCTCCACTCATCTCAAAAAGCTACGAAAAACAATACATTTTATAACCCTCCAGGTAGAGAGGGAACTAGTCCCAGAGATCACATTGCTGTTGTCACTGAAAGCCTCTCTTGGAGGTAGGTACATGACTCATTTCTTTTAAAAAGAAATAGAGTACAACCCATCCATTACTTGCAAAATGTTGGCTGTGATTGTGGATTCTGGCTGGCAAAAATCTGCTAGATGTATTAGTGATGGTGGAAATAGTGAGGAGATAAATAGGCACAAATGATGAAGCAGAAGACTTGGAACTGACAAACAGCTAGTGGGATAGCAAAAAAAAAAAAATGGCACACAGCACAGAAATCACCTGTCCTTGAATTTCAGGAATGTTCGCCATAACTAGTAGATATGTCATGATCATCAGGAGGCTGTTGCTATTTCCACCTCCTCCCCCCATCCCCCTTCCCTATCCTCACCTTTATTTTTCCTGTTATTATCACCTTTTCAAGACCAAGGTTCATCTCCTCTGCCTTTTTTTTTTTCTGAGAATGGATTGTAAGAGGCATATTTGTCTCATGCTCTACCTTGTAGCATTTGTTTGCAGAGCTACAAGTGCACAGGCAACACTATTCTGCAGCAGATGACTCTGCACTGGCATGCACAGTGTTTCAAGCCATTTTGGCACTGCCTGCATTCTATTTGCATCTTCCCTAAAGTGCTTTAGTGAGAACAGACCTTATGTCCTCCTTAGTCTCCAGAGCAAAAGATCTGTGATTAGTTCTGGTCGCATGGTAAAGCACATCTGTGGGAAAAGGGTTTGTGGTGGGCAGGAAGGAGAGCTGCTGGAATCAGCTCTCACTCTTTTGCATTCACAAAGGGTATAAACCACAAACAGCATTTTACTTCGTGGTGTGTTATGGAGGCTGACACACAAAAGTTTATGTTATATAACCATATAATTTTTTTGTAAGTATCTTCTAAATTTTTATCCTTTTGATTAAATGGTTGGAAATAGATGATACTTAGTTCCACGACAAGCTGAACCCCCCATAGTATTTATTTCTCTAAGAATTCAGCCTCCTTTATAAAATCTTTGCAATGTCCTATTATTGCAGTTTGTTTTAAACTGGTGAAAAAGTCTGCAGAATATTTCTACTGAGCTCACTGAAAGCTGTCAAATAAATACATTGGCAGATATGTTCGTGTTTAATGACTCCAGGAAGTGTTACTGACAATTCTAATCATAGAAGTTTTTGCAGATACTCTCAAATCAAGACTGTGCAAGGTCAGTTCACATAATCACACCAGGTTTCACTTTCCACAGCGTTTTTTGAAAAAACTGATGAGCTCCTTTGGCGATGTAAGAGCTTTTTGCAGTTTAATGCGATATGTGATCTTTTTTTTTCACGTGCAAAAGACCATGCAGTGAAAACACTGAGAGCCTGAGGTGAGGAGGTGATTTCTAAATTGAGATGCTGAGAAATCATTGCTTGAGATAGTAAATCCGAGAGTTGTTTGAAGACATGCAGGTTTATGTTATTTGTATTTCCTCCTAAAATATTTCAGTATTGTCACCAGAGAGCAGAGATTTTGATCAATTTGTAAGTCATTATTTTCATACGTTTCTGGTGAGAAATAAACATTGTATATAAAGTTTTATTCCTGGAGATGGCCTTAAGCAGAACATCTATTTTGTTGCTATGAGAGTCCTAGGAAGATTGCACTTGATTATACTCTAGCACAAATAGCCTGGTACACAGCACTCTGTGTAAAAGGAATGTATACAATTTCATGAACAGGATTTTTCTAAAGCTCTCTGAAGTTAAAAGGAGTCCAAAACAAGTATTTAGGAAGATAAGGAGAGAAAAAAAAATATAAAAACGAAAAAAAAGGATAATCTCAAAAACCTTTTTCCTGTGGGTGTTTGTAAAGGATGGAACCTTGTCAAATGCTTATTACTGCACTCAACTTTAGAATGTACTTTTTTTTTTTCCAAACAAATTTATTGCTTCGTTACGCATTTGGTTAATGGGCTTCTGTGACATGGAAGAGCTACGGGGACTCATTGTCTTCATCTCTTCCTGCTGTCCTTTAAGTCAATATTAGTTTATAGAGAAGTGCCACAGTGCAATTGATTTGTCCTTCGAAGAATTCAGATTCATAAATCAGCCTCTTTCTCCCTCTCTTTCTCTCTTCTGCTGCACGCTTCATGGTGAGGTAAACATTTGCGACAGCCAAAACTCAAAAGGTTGAAAGGTCCGATTCAGAAAGGGTTTCCCAAACAGGATACTTATCTTAAACATACAAATTTATCGAAACCTTTGCAAGCTTATCTTTTTCCATGTGCCATTATTTTCTTTCCAACTCACTCAGGCTATACTCTCTACTCTCATGCTATTTTTTTTGATGGTTCTTTTTGTTTTATATGGATGAAATATTTTTTTTAAAAGCTACTCCAATCTTCATTGTACTGAACAGAATGCAAACCATTTCTGTATGCATTAAAGCTCAGATAAATACTTTCCTGCCTCTCTGTGACTTTCAGTAGTCCTCTTTAACCCTCTGTCTTGCTGAAATCCTTCTCCACATATCAGAGAGGCTGGCAATCTCCTCTGTGCAGGCTACTGTCTTCAGATCTTGTTAGTTCTCGGGAACCACAGGGACAGCCCAAGTGTTAGGATGTGAAAGAAGTAGGCTACCAGAGAAGGTGACGGGTTGGAGACGTACACCTCATCAGTCACATTGCACTTTAAGATCAGGGCATGTATCAGGTCAGGTAACTCACTAGGTCAGGTTGGGCAGTGGGAGGGAATGGGGTCTCTTGAGGTTTATGAGGTAGAAAGGAGAAGAATGAAAGGAAAATGTCGAAAGAAAGGCTGGGGGGAAAAGAACAGATGGATCTCAAAGGACAGCAGAAAAAGATCTTAAAACAGAAAGAAACCGAATTTCTTAGAAATCCTTGACTCCTTCACTGATCTCTACCTTCATCTGTAATCCTTTATTTGTCAGACTCCTTCAGCTCTCTCCCATGACCCCAGAGAAATGCATCCTGTTTTAAATCTGATTCTCATTCTGCAACAGTGGAAGCTAACAATAGAGAGATCGTGCCATTACTTCTTCTCTCCTACTTTATTTAAACGTAAAGTAGTTTTTTCATTACTTTTATTCTTCCTGCCCTTTCTATCAGGAGTAGAACAGAATTTTCTTCAGAGAGTAGCAAGTAAAAGATAAGTAACATACTAGTGCATTAAGTTTCTAGATTCTAGGGTTATCAGGTTTGCGTTGCTTGGATTTCATTTTATTTTGCAACTCTTCTTGAGAGCTAGATTGCCAGCATTTCTGGGTGTGGAGATGGAAGTTATTCCAGTCTGAATCCACTTCTTGGGCTGTTGCTTAGTTATTGTGGAATAAGTAGTAAGTGATAATAGCAGCAAGTATGTCTAATGGTCTGCAGTTAATACTACATCCTGATGAACTTCCCACTCCACCAAACAATTTTTGACTTGTGTCATTATCATCAAACTGGAGTGATTTTCAGCCTTTGATACAAGGGATTCTATCCATCATGGAAGGGGAATAAAAGTTCTCTATAATGAATTGTTGCATGCCCATTACATCAGTGTCCTGACAATAGGGATTCAAACCCCTTTGGTAAGAAGGAAAACCAAATTCAGGTTCCCACATCTTTAACAAATGCTTTACCAACAGCTCTGCAGAAAACCCAGAAGCACAAGGATTCTGCTATGCAAGTACAAATAGAACTAATTCGCTTTGAAAGGAGCAATTACTATACGACCAGTATAGTAATTTTGAACTTTTGAAAGTTTTTTTGTTTTGAAGAGCCTTTGCACCTGTAACGGAAAGATTACATTTCAGTGATTGCTTGCAAAGCAAAGGATGTGAACAATCCAAAAGCCCCAGCCCGTGCTGCCAGTTAATCAGTTACCTACATGACTCAGAAAAATTACATTTAGGTCTTCAGAGAGTTCTTGGAGACTTCCATTGCAAGGGCAGATGTTCAAGCATGACAGCACCCGATTCACTGCCTGAAGCAAATAACCTAGATTATTTGTAGAATCATAGAATTATTTAGGTTGGAAAAGACACTTAAGATCATCAAGCCCAACTGTTAAGCTAGCACTGCCAAATCCACCACTAAACCACGTCCCAAAGCACCACATCTACACGTCCTTTGAATACCTCCAGCGATGGTGACTCAGCCACTTCCCTGGGCAGCCTTTTCCAATGCTTGACAATCCTTGCAATGAAGAAATTTTTCCAAATGTGAGACTCATTCATGCTAAGCTCGTATACTACATCCTTGAACACAGACCTCTGCAAAAAGTGCTGTGCTTGTAGCCTCATGACTTTAGCACTATTCCTGAAATAACAGAAATAGAGAAATTGCAAATGAGAATGGAAAGCATTACAAATCTAAATGTTAACATGGGAAATCAAACTCTTTTGCTAAGAAGCCAAAATATGTAACAGGGAAAATGTAAGAAAAAAAGTAACGAGGTTCCCTTTCTATTAGTTCTGCAAAAAATGTAATCAAAAAGAGAAGCTTATATATTTACTGATAACTTTTTCTCTTTGTAAATACAAAGCCAGTCAATGGCCTTATAGCCCAGTTTTGTCAAAATGCCAAAGTTCTAATTTTTTTATAATCTCTGCTCAAAGTGAATAGAAAATTGTAGGACATAGAAACACATCCATATCCCTTTACGTATGTGTAAGTCCCTAAACCAAAGAGAAATACAGTCATAGTTATCAGAATATTTCCCTCGGGTATTAACATTCATATATACCAAGTGAGTTAAACTGTATATAAATCATGAGTGAACATCTCAGTCACAGTGTCATGGTTTAGTCCAGGTCTTCAACTTCTGAGGGTGGAAAAAATAGTATCTCAAAGATTATTTCCATATCTGTCAGTCACCTATACAGATGACATTAATCGTGGTAAAATATGCCCTCCTGAGCACTCAGGCAAAAAAAAAAAAGCGGGGTTTGAGTTAGAAAGTTGCTAGTAAAGTTCAAAAAATTACCTGCTGTTTATTGCAGAAGTTTGTGTACAAATGTTGTTACAGCAAAATAAAAATTCTCTGCAAGTTCACATCTCCTCTTATTTTATGGTAGCCCATTTATAAGTTCATATTGTGAAATAACAGTTGCTCAAAGTACCATGCTTTATTTTAATTATCCTTAAAAAAGAAATGAAGGATGCAGAAACACTTCCCCAAAGTTAGATCTATGATGGAGGCAAAGAAGGAAATGAAGTGGAAGAAGAAGGAGGGACAAAAACGTAGTGCAAGTTCAAAGTAAGCTTGAGGCAAGCCATCAGGACTGGGATTTAGGAACAAGAAGTGTGTAACTAAACTTGCTACTAGGGCTGGCTGAAAGCTGAAATTTCATTCCTTAGATAATGCTGCTCTGATTGGGTTTTTTTGCCCCTGATCTGATATGAAAAAGCAAAATAACCTTTTTTCACAAAGTAAAATTTAAATACAATAAAAATATGCTCCTTTTTAGGTCAATCTGTCATTAAAGTGTATCTCTGTAAGTCACTGCCCCCTTCTCTCTCTACATACAAAAATTTTATAATTGCCAAAAACATCTCTACACAAAGTTCTACAGCAAGCATTCAGAAATTAATATCCTTCTTGTGGCGTTGTCTCTCTTTTCAGTATTTAAGACATTTTACAAGTGAAATACACGTGGGAAAGATTGTTTGTCCATTGGTATGCAACCATGAAACTAAAACATGCAACTCTGCTAGACTTGTACTATTTACCCTTAATGTTACTATGTAAGTTAGTGCTAAAGTATAGACAACTAATTTTGAGAGAGAGAATTTGTTTACCCACGTTTAAAAGCTAGGTATCTCCCTAATTGTTACAACATTGTTTAAAAACTCAGTTAAAGGGGATTATGTGAGTGGAAGTTGTTATTATCCTTATTGATGAGACATAGTACTACAATTCCTGCAGTGAGCGGGGTATTTTTTTCCTAGCCGCATGTTCCAGTCAAGCTGAGATCAAACATCCTGATTATTTTTGGCAAAAGAATCTCGGAAGTCTATCGAACTATTCTGCAATATTACTTACTGTTTAGCTTCTTGGGACTTTAGAATGTTTCTACTTAGTACTCAGCTGGAACTGCTTTCCAGGAATTTCACTGTACGATTTTACAGCCATCTGCTTGTTTCCTTTTTCTTGTTTCCCTGTGATCCTATTTTCCATAATAGTTAATAAATTATTTACTTTTTTTTTTTATATTTGTTTAACAGACCTTCTATGACCAATCAGAAGCACCATAGTTGTTCTTTGTATAGGAATCTATCTTAGGGATGGATATTAATGCCATGTCTGGAAGTAGATTTATGTTTAGAATTACTGCTTTATGAATTTGGCTGTATGATAGCAAAGGACAAATTATTTGGTCTACTTACACAGAGCCTTACCTAACGTTTAATGACTAAAGCAAATGCCTTCTCTTTTTCTTTCCTTTTGCCATTCTTTTTCTTTCCATTTTAAATTCACAGCGTCTGTTAGCTTTTTTATGGCAGATATTAATTATTTTCTCCTCTGATAACAGAAAGTAAAAACCTGAGCTTAATTCCTTAGTTGAGCTATGTTTACAGTTTATTTGTAGCACTAAAAAAGAAAAACCTGTGTTTATAACCAGGGGGAGCTGCAGGTAGAATAAAACTGGGTGACTTAACACACTGTTTGGATATTGGGCTGTGTTTGGTACTATATGAGGCAGGTGAGGCAGACTACTATTTCGCAGCCTACCACATCAAAGTGTACTGCCTTTCCTCTCTACTGTTAAAAGGAACTGATGGGAATCAGAGGATGATAGACAGTCTTATTAATTCGGGCCTTTGAAAGTTAGATAGTCTCAACCCATTAATAAAAGAAGAATGTTGTGACCATATGTCTCATCTGTCCCATATTTGGCTTCAAAATCCTGTGGTGGTACATGTACACACACAGACTGCATTCATGTATCTGGGAATTACCAGTGGTCATAAAGTACTAACATTTTTCTTACTCTAAAAAGCCACATCAGAAGTGGATGACCACAGCTTAACAACAACTTATTTACTTCTTTGTTCTTACTAAAAGTTTTGGTGATTATGAGTGAGGTACCTGTACTTTTAGTTCCTTCCAAATGGATTTTTCTATCCTCTGTATTTACTTTGCTACAAAGCTAGCCTGTAGCACTACTGAAACATGTTCAATTACAATAGTGAATAATAATTTGTCAAAGTCTCATTCCAAAATAAATGAATAGTCAGATAAAATCCCAAAGGTCAGGGAACAAAGTGAAGCAGACCACCTGGTCCTGGGGCTGTATGGGAAAAAAGGTTTCTCAATCCAAGACACTTAAGGTGGGAAAAAGGTGTTCCTGAATTGTTCATCAGTAGGACATCATGCTGTTGTGAGGCTTATGATGTAGATGCTGCTCAGACAGGAGAGGAAAATGAGTCAAGTTCTGCAAACATGAATTGGTGAATCTGGATAGATTTGTAAGGATACCAAAGAATCTGAACACAATCCAGTTTCTCTGCAAATTTACAGCATCTGCTGGAGTTGGTGCAAATCCAAAGACCGAGCTCGATTCCAGTCTGGTGCCCATTTCATGAACGAAATGAGATGGGATTGACAACAGAAATCTCACTTGGAGGGGAAAAGGGTATCTGCTGCCATTAATCTGTACATGCTATATCAGAGCTGAGCAGATACACAGGACTGCATTCCACCTTTACAGCCCCTGTTCCCCAATTCCAAAATGATGACGAAATTTTTCTAATATCTGACATAAACTAATGCAGATTAATTACTGTTCTGCCTTTTGGTTTTGTTTCTCACTTGGAGCTAGCTTTGTGGCCAAGCATTAGCTAAACATTTCTTTAAACACATGCATTCACTGGCATTTCTCTGAGCTGACTTTTAAAGTATAGAGCGGTCTTGCTAACACTATGCCACTGAAGTGAGCCTTGTGCTGGTGTAAATCCCTGGTATCTTTATTCTCCTTCCTAATTTACTGCATTCAGGGGAGCACATGGCAAGAGAATTATAACCTCTGGTTTGGGAACAGAGTGCACTTGATTTGAAATTTCAGAGGGAACCCCACTCAAAGATGCTAATTTCAAGAGTCACTTGTTCTTGGAAGGTGTATGTGCTGTTCATTGACTAAAGCATGATTTGAATATCAAGTTCAACGTGTGATTTGAAATGTTTTCCCTCTCACAGGGCTGGGCATGATGGGGTACATGCTGCTGGTTATTATCTGTAATCTAAATCAGACTTCAGTTATGCGACTACTAACAGGGAAGTGAGCTTTCCTGACAAACCTTGCTAGCTTTACAGTTACTGCATTAACCCTGCAAAGCAAAGATGTTTAGCTGGTCTGACCTTACAAGCCGCATACCAAATCTTCATGTGGCTGAGCTGTATTTGACAGAGTACACACTCTAGGAGTGTGGCAAATGGGGGTGGGTGTCCCACAGCCCATATCACATGTGCCACGCATGGGAGTTTGGCTGAGCCCCAGCCTGACCCAGTGATAGTAGTGTCTGCTGGCTCACTTCCTCCTACCAGGGACAAATTGTCTGTTCTAGTGCCGCTCTTTGCTGATGACATGTTCTTGTCTCAGGACAAATGTTACAACTGAATTGCTTGCAAACCAGATGTGGCTTGAGGGCCACAGGTTGGCCACCCCTGTTCTATGAAAGAGGAGAAAATCTTTGGTCAAAAAAGGAAGTGCTTTTCACTGGACGGAAAAGCAGTTTGGCTTCTGCTGAGAATGCAAATGCAAAAAAGTATACCAATCTTCAGGGAAAGTAAAACTGTCAAAATTTTCCTTGAATAGAAACACTACAGTAGTTTTGCGTTAATAAAGTCCTAATGTGTAACATATTGACATGCCTTAATACTATACGTATGTAAAAATTACTGTATGTTCATGTAATGTTATATACCTTGTAGTGTATTTAGGTTGTAGTGGATATATCACTTTATGACAAATGTAAAGTCTGTAGTAAAAACACGTATTCTAACTGAAAAAGTACTGCTAAAAAAGTTAGCTGTCCCTGTTTAGAATTTGCAATATATTCTCAATCTACAGCTATACACGATTTTGTTTAGTTTGAATTTTTTGGTGCCTGTACCCTAATGAGAAAAGTGAAAAAGACTTTGTCTCTGAAATTTTAAGACAAATACATGTTTCTTTCAATAGGGAGGAGGACAGGAAGGAGAGAAAATTGTTGGACTATTTCTTTTTTTTCCTCTTGCACTATTTCTTCTTCTTTCTTTTACTTTCCTTTCCTTCCTCTCTTTTATCTTCTCTCAATAATTACTTCCTTCTGTCCTGGTTTTGGCTGGGAGAGAGTTAATTATCCTCCTAGTAGCTGCTGTGTTTTGGATCTCGTACAAGAAGAATGTTGATAAAATTCATGTTTTCAGTTGTTGTTATGAAATCAAGGACTTTTTCCAGTTTCCATTATTCAGCTGATGAGCAGGTGTGCAGGAGCTGGGAGGGAGCACAGCCAGGCAGATAGCCGAGCTGACCAATGGAAATATTCCATAACATGGACATCATGCTCAGTTTATGAATGGGGCTGGCAGGGGGGCAGAAAGCTGTCTTTCTTTCTTTTTTTCTATGAGTTTGAATCTTCTCTTGTGTGGGAGTTCAAACTTTTCTGGGAGTTCATTTTTGGGGGGGAGTTTGCAAAATTCTCAAAAATTCATGAGTTTGACGCTCCGTGATCACTACTTGGGGACTGGCTGCAGATCAGTCATTGGGTGATGAGAAAAAATGTACTGCATATAGTTTATTTTGCATATTCATTGTAAGTATTATTATTGTTATCATTAGGCTTGTTAATGTTAGTAGTAGTATTAGTATTTCCTTTGTTGCCATAATAAACTGTCTTTATCTCAACCCAGGAGTTTCCTCTTTTGTCCATTTCTCCTCCTCCTCCTACAGAGGGGGAAGAGGAGGGGTGAGAGCGTGGCTGTTTGGTGCTTAGTTGTCAGCTGACGGGTTCAGCTATGACATCTTCCACTCCCCAAAGAGATTTTGTCATGTAGATAATACCAACTTGTCTGTCAATAGCAGGTGTTGACTTTCATCAGCTTGCAGTTGCTCAAGCAAAAGGAATAGAATGCTGTTTCACAATTCGGAGCGGGGGGTGGGGGGAAGGGGATGGGACATAGGGACAGGACACAATGATGGACAACTCACAAGTTATATTTTGCTAAGTGAAAATTTTCTAGGAGGAGTTTATCCTTTTAGAAGTGTTCCATTTATCAGAGTTGTAAGTGAACTGAGCTGCTAAGAATCAAGTACATATAGCTATAAATCTCAGAGACAATAGATCCCATACTAATAAAAGACTCTTTCTGGCAGACTTGTATTTGGGGGCAGGGATGTGGAGATGGCTTGGAAAAAATTATTTATTTTTCAAGTAATGTTACATTTTTAGAATGTTCATGTTGATTACAGGTAAACTTTCCTACATGAATCTCTTCAGTATCAACTGAGAATGGTTTTCATAAAGTTAATTTTTTTTCCCCAACACTTCTTTTGGCATGTTTCTCAGTTCCATTTAATAATACTAGGAATATACACACTAGGAAGGTCAAAGGCAAAGGGGAGAAATGAGGTTTAACAGAGGGTACTAGTAAACCCTTCTAAATTGATTAGGAATATAAAGGAATTTAACAAGTTTTAGATAAATGCTCTAAAGAGAAATAGCAGCGAGAAGAAAAGTTCAAAATGGCATCAGATATAGTCAGCAAACACAGACTGGAAGATAAGATGGTGTCTGTGATACAGTGATAACAGAACACATATTGTGTAATGCTCAGGGCTAGGTTTTATCCTTCACCTTCATACACCTGTCTGGCTATAGAGAGGGATAGTTACAGGTTGATAGATAGATATATGCATATGCACACACTTGAAAGGGCATAACTTTTTTCATATATATAAAATAAAAACATGTCACTAATATGTATGTTGAGTTCCAACAAGCAAAATTCACTTTCCAGTCTCTCTCACACACACAAACAGCAGTCGTAAATGCAGTAGCTGTTATGTCATTATAGTTTATTCTTGGAAGATATATGCTGAAAGTATACATGTGAACTATTTCTACTCTGCAATTTACAATATATTCACAAACTATTGCTACATACAGTTTTATTTACATTGATGAATACTGCTTCCAAAGAGAAAAATGGAATTAACTTATTGTATACAGGAATAAAGAGGTGGGTGTAGCCTTCTTGAATTAGCATTTACAGCAATTTCATCATGGAGTTAAAAGGTGAAATAGACTTAGTTTTATGTATATTGGATGTTACAGTTATTAACAACTGTAAAACTAAAATTCAGAGGCTGAATTTTTGAAGTAGAAAGAAATTGCATTTGATTTGATTTAAATGTCTGTAAAGTCAACTATAGCCACATTTATCTTGGGAATTGAATGTGAATTATTTTCATTACTAATCTGGTGTTGGTGGGAATGTTTTATGATTTTGGCATGCCTACTATCAGGTTAAAATGCAAAAAGTTAATAACAAGAATGGGTTTATTATTCTTTTCTATTTCACTGTCTGTCTATATGTGTCTCTGCAACTATTCTGTTAATATCATGACAATGAATTTGGGTAACCAAAGATGTCTGCCTGGTTTCAAAAGCTCTGTAATAAACAAGGTGAGGCCAAATTGCCAACTGTTGTGCCCACAGATATTTTGAGGTACAAAATTGAAAGCATAGAATGTGAAATCCATATGTTGTAATAGATTAAATAACCAGCATTGATCTGAAATGAAATGTCTGGTCTAGTATACAAATAAATTGTATATCTGGCAGCAGATCTTCTAAAGAGCATGAAATTTATTTGACTGAAGATCCTTTGTTGTCAGAACAATAACCAGTATCTAAATAGGACAATGGTTGTTTAATGCTGGTCATTTCTATATTTACCAGCCACCTCACCCTGTCTGTTGGTACTCCCACAATGACGATTTCCCAGAAGCAGTGTTTTTCCAGACTGTCAAGCATTTACTCATTTATCATACACAAAGCAGAGGTTGTCTTTCCAGCAGTTCATGGTAATAAAGAGAAAATGTGGAGATATTCTCACTTAATAGGATATAGTGGAAGTACCTAAAATGTTCTAAACCAGACTTATCTCTGGCTCTACAAGCAGTGGAGGACTACTTGACAGCATTACAGTTGACAGCCATTGCAAGATTTAGCATGTGATCACTGTGTTATTCATGGAGACTTGACAGAATGTGGCAAATTCCCTCTTATTCTCTTATTCTCCCTTCCTTTTTTCCATGCTTTTGTACTGTATATGCCATATCCCATTTCAGAACAACAGTGAGTGACTTCAGAAGTTTCTCAGGGATTATCACACTTCATGGGCAGTGATATGTCCAAGGCATCTAAAAACGTCCCAGGCATGCTTTGCTTGGAATATCTCACTGCTAACATTGGTCTAGCAGTACTACTTCTCGCCCCCTCTGCTTAAACAGGCAGATATTGAAAAGAGGCAAAATAACAGAGTTGTTCTTGTTCACAGTGGAGAATCGAAGCAGTACACACTACCTCAAAAACAGTTGAATCTCATTTATGGGCTTGTTAAGTCTCCCTGAGTTCCTGTTGACTTTGATGGGGGGTAAGGTTCATCCACACTTCACAGTGTGCAGTCAGCTTCTTTCAGTAGCCAGCTGTTACAGACTAGCTATAGTTTGCTGGTTTGCTCCAGAGTGTGGTTGATGTTAAGAGAAATACAAATCTCCATTTTTACCTGCTGCTGCAAAAACATGAAGGGGTCATTTAAAGACGCTCATTTAAGCATTTTAGGTTTGGGTCGCATCGGAAGTCCAGTGTAATGGAAAAAACTTCCCCTCCTGAGTTGTTTTCCTGAGATTTATTGAAAGAGGCCTAAAACACCAGAAAGTACTTCAGAGGTTACTTCTGTATTAGTGAACTAGGCTGACTCCAGATGGAGGTGAGATGTGGCATGTTGCTTAGACAAGAGCTACAGCTTTCTGTGGGCAGTTCCCAGCATGGGCAATCACCAGCCAGAACCCCTGTCTTTCCAGCTTTGCATCCCAATGGTTAGCCTGAGTTAACTCCTCTACTGGTTCCCTTCCTTAAAGTTGGCCTTTTCCATTATGAGGGCATGATATGGGAAAATCACAAAAAGTGATTGCTGCTCAATGGGCAAACCCTTTTGCTGCCATGCTCATACTGATAATTTTAGTGATGCTATATACAGTGTTGCTTAATGTGTTTGTTATTTATTATCTTAATGTGTTTGGTAAAGACAAGGTGACTAGTTCTATTATATCATCCATCTACAAAGTAATGGGTTAGTGTGAATGGAAGTGGGCTTAGAATTTAGCCCAAAATCAAGAAATGTTTCTTGCTTTTTAAAACTGTCAGGGCAAGGTTTGTGTTTTTTAGAAGAATGTTCTGATTTTTAAAAAAGGTAATTTAATCTAATTCAAATATTTTTTCTCTCTTCCAAGTTCAGCGCTCCCACGTGTTTGTTGATATAGACAAGTTAGAGTGATAGAACAGTTTGGGTTGGAAGGGACCTTTAAAGGCCATCTAGTCCAACCACCCTGCAAAGAGCAGGGACATCTTCAACTAGATCAGGCTGCTCAGAGCCCCATCCAACCTGACCTTGAACGTTTCCAGGGATGGAGCCTCTACCACTCCTCTGAGCAACCTGTTCCAGTGTTTCACCACCCTCATTGTAAAAATTTCTTCCTTATATCTAGTCTATATCTGCCCTCTTTTAGCTTAAAACCATTACCCCTTGTCCTACCACAACAGACTCTGCTAAAAAGCCTGTCCCCATCTTTCTTATAAGCCCCCTTTAAGTACTGAAAGGCAGCAATAAGGTCTCCCCAGAGCCTCTTCCTCTCCAGATTGAATGACCCCAACTCTCTCAGCCTGTCCTTGTAGGAGAGGTGTTCCAGCCCTCTGATCATCTTAGTGGCCCTCCTCTGGACCTGCTCCAACAGGTCTGTGTCCTTCCTGGAGCTGGACGCAGGACTCTAGGTGGGGTTGCACCAGGGCAGAGTAGAGGGGCAGAATCACCTCCCTCGACCTGCTGGCCACGCTTCTTTTGGTGCAGCCCAGGCTACATTTGCCTTTCTGGGCTGTGAGTGCACATTGCCAGCTCATGTTGAGCTTCTTGTCTACCAGCACCCCCAAGCCCTTCTCCTCAGGGCTGGTCTCAATCCTTTCTCTGCCCAGCCTGTATTCATGCTTGGGATTGCCCCAACCCCTGTACAGGACCCTGCACTTGGCCTTGTTCAGCCTCATGAGGTTCACACCTCTTAAGCTTGTCCAGGTCCCTCAGGTTGGCATCCCTTCCCTCCAGCATGTCGACTGCACCACTCAGCTTGATGTCATCCGCAAACTTGCTGAGGGTGCACTCAATCCCACTGTCCGTGTCTCCAACAAAGATGTTAAACAGCGCTAGTCCCAGTACTGACCCCTGAGAAACGCCACTCATCACTGGTCTCCACTTGAACACCAAGCCATTTACCGCAATTCTTTGAGTGTGACCATCTAGCCAGTCTTCTGGAAAACCATGCTGGAAAACAGCCCACTGCCACCAGCCGTATGTGGGAAAAGACCAACAATTTATCTTTTTAAAAGTTCAATTTTTCCACACTGCTGGACTTTAAGAGACCACTAACTTGGAGCTTTAAAGTCATCATAAGCTTTCCTGACCTTCTCCAGCAAATTCCATACTCTTCAGATGTGCATCTGCACTTTGTGCTCCTTCAAAACTCCCCTGAAGGTACTTCTTGCTTAGACAGCTTAGTATGCGATCACCAGAAAGGCATGGCCTAAGAAACTGTAAAATTCATTTATATTTTAATGAAAACCCTGAAACTTAAAATAGGAACTCCGTTGAACGGACCATGACTCATAGAAGGAGATTTCACAGAATCACAGAATCACAGAATGTTCGGGGTTAGAAGGGACCTCTGTGGGTCATCTAGTCCAACCCTCCTGCCAAAGCAGGGTCACCTACAGTAGGCTGTAGAGGACCTTGTCCAGGCGGGTCTTGAATATCTCCAGAGAAGGAGACTCCACAACCTCCCTGGGCAGCCTGTTCCAGTGCTCCGTCACCCTCAGAGTGAAGAAGTTCTTCCTCATGTTCAGACGGAACTTCCTATGCTTCAGTTTGTGCCCGTTGCCCCTTGTCCTGTCACTGGGCACCACTGAAAAGAGTCTGGCCCCATCCTCCTGACACCCACCCTTCAGATATTTATAAGCATTTATTAGGTCCCCTCTCAGCCTTCTCGTCTTCAGGCTGAGCAAACCCAGCTCCCTCAGCCTCTCCTCATAGGAAAGATGCTCCAGTCCGCTCACCATCCTTGTAGCCTTCAGTTTACTTCAGTTTACTGTTAATTTCAATACATTTTCACTACTAAAGTTACTTGATCTTCTCAGTTGATTCAAGCCACTGTGGATCATGGGGAGTGATTATTTGTCAGGGAGACCTCTCCAACCTTTTCAGGGCAAAGAGCTCAAGTTGCCAAAGTGACCTCCTGGATCACTTGCTCGTGTTAGACAACAAGGAGCACATCAATCCTTCTGTTGCCCACAAAGCCCAAGGGACTACTGGGATATGGACAATGCAGGACTGTTTGTCTTAATATTTATGGGTAAAGGGATCGGAGTTGTGTTCCCTTATGGAGTATTGGGCCTCTCCTTTTACGTCATCAATAAACAGTCTTCATATAACAATTTGGGAGGTGTGTGATATATTATTTTATGGTTTCATTGGTTTTTCTGACTCCTATGCAAAACCATACCACAGCATACATGGAAAATCTTTCAGAAGCTAGGTCCCACCTGGACCCATACTGAAACACTGTGCAGTGGAGATGAGAACCTGTCTTGCCAGATGTGAGAGGCCACCAAGCAAGGTCAATGTCATTCCAGACACCTGCAGATGCTGCCTCCAGAGAAGCTCGCAGGCCATCACATGGGTCGGGAGCACGCAGGCAGCCAGACTGTTTTCTTGGCAACTTTGGTGTCTTAGCTCCAGGAAGAGCTGAATTATTTCTGGCATAGGCTATTAATGGATAAAAACCATGTGAACTTCAGTGATAGGTCTGCTGCACAATGTCCAAGGACAAGGATGAGCAAGGAGCACTTTAGAAAAGGGGGAGGGGGAAGACGAATTGAGCCAAGTGGGATCTGTATTTTGTTCTTATATTTTTACTGGCAGAAATGCTGCTATAGTCTTTTGCAAAGCTTCAGAGTTCTCAATTTGCTGTGAAGAACTCTTGGATCAAGCTATCAAAACGCAGTTTTTAAAAACTCACGAGATTCAGAATATGGAAATTATTATGGCATATGCTGGACAATCGCAAGATTTGTTTTAAAACTTTGGGGTCTTATAAACAGACTCTCTGTCCTCCTTAGTGTTGTACTCTATAACTAAGTCTCCTTGAAAGATACGGGACATGACTTTACTGTTTTGCATTCTAAAATCTTATTCTGCTTCTGTGATTTCAATATCACTTGATCACTATAGTTGTTAGCAAGATCATGTTTTCTTGTATTCATGCATTCCAGCTTTTGCCATACTAAATTCCATGCATTAAAAGCAGTTTTTTAGAGGTGAAGGAAGAGGGGTGCTGAAAAGCAGTAACTTTTTTGTATAACAATCCAGAAATACTTGCTGTATTCATTTAATTTGTTCTGTTTTGTTAAGTGGAAAGTAGGGAGAGGGGAGGAAGAGAACATCTTTTGGCCTTAAGGAACATATGAGAGTGTGGTAGTGTAAGTACTTTAAGAGATACGTACAGTAGAAGTCAGAAGTGTTTGTTACTGGTAAAGATAAGTGTCAAACAGGAAACAACCCAGCTCTGTGTTTGCACTCTATTAAGGCTAAGGATTTTTTTTTTCATATTTTTATTTTTAAAGAAACAACACAAATACTTGATATAATTTTCTTTTAGTTTTACATAGTGCAATTGTTTTAAAAGACCTGAACTAGCAAATTAGACAAAATGAATAAATACATGCATTTAATATATTTCAACTTGAGAGCCAAATAGCCATCTCACATAGACCTATTCACACCAGTTCCATTTCAGCCAGTAGGAATGCAATGGTGTGGGATCAGTTCTTGAACTGTCAATTCAGTCATATAAACAGTACGTAAAAACCATACCTTTGCAAGGAAAGGCAATCCCTTAATTGCTACCGGGGGCTGGTGACATCTGAAAGTGGATAGGCAAAACTGTCATAGGTCAAAGACCAGAACCAGTTCAGAGCATCTGGTAAAGATCACAGAGTGTTAAACTTGCATCTGCCTGTGACGCAGAGCCTTGTCTGTTAACTGCAATCCTGTGTATCAAGTTGCACAAACAAATGCGGATTTTAAGATTGTTTATTAGGTGGCTACTAGGCAAACTCCTTTCTCTGTCTTCAGCTTTAGTGCAGTATCAAACGTTCCAGGGGATAGATGGTTATTCTGAAGCACTTTTATTTGAACTGTGTAGGAGCAAAAATATTGCTTGGACTTTCTCCTTTATGTTTTTCTCTATATGTATATTTATATATTATTCAGCTGCATACAAAGATCATCTGTTTTGCATAGAAGTAAATTATAAGGATAGTGTTGAACAAGTAATTGTGTATTTATATAATTAAAGTTCTCACAGTGTTGCAATGAATGTGAGTAATTAGAGCTCTTGGAAGGACTGGCAAGCAAAATTATGAAGCCATGCAGAACGTAATTTTTAGTTTTTTAAAAATTCAGTTTAGTAAAGCAAGATATGGATAATACTAACTGATTGTAAAGATTTTGAAAAAGCAGTTTTACATGTGAAGTGGGTCAAGAGATTCATAGCTTAGTAATATAACCTGCCTTGCATATGTGAATCAGTTTGGCTAATATTCTTCCTGTTTTCAGAATTTGTGTTTGTGTAGGTTATTTTCTAGTTAATAGAACCACACAATTCACAGACATTAAAATCTTGTACCTTGTTCAGATTTGTCTTCCTGCAGGTGTAATGTAAATCCCCTTTGACAGCTGTTCAAAATGCCACATTGCAACATTCTTCTTAGCAAGCAAGGTATAAGCACACAGCACACAAACAGTAAAACAACCTCACTAATATGTAAAGTTTATCAGTTTCTGCTGAAAGTATTTTCTAATATTAGTCTACTAATATATGAGGGCTGGGTTTCAGTAATTAAACATCTGAAGAGAGAGCTCCAGTTTTTATGGGCTTTTGGGCAGGTGCTTGCGCTGCAGTTCTCCCAGTGGCTGGCTGTGCCTGCAGAAGTGGACAGAACCTGTGCAGCTTCTGTCCTCCCTTCAGTTTATGGGGTTCCCTTTTGGTGGCATAAACTTAGGAGATGAATGTGAGAGAACCTAGTGTTACTCTCAGCTCAGACTGACGACCTTTACCAGACAAAGGCCAAGGCATGCCACAACCTGCAAATCTCGGGACATTTGCTTAGTTATCGGCAGAATGAAATGCAACAGCAGAATGTAGGTGGGGCAAGGGCACAACTCTGCCTCCCATGCTGTGAGAAGTGGTGGACAAAATTGGACAGGCGTGGGATGAGGCAGTGCTTAGTCTGATTAATTTCTTTTCTTGTATGAAGTGTCCTGATTAATTCAGCCACCAACTAAGAATCAGGAAGGTTGCCTGTCACTTACTGCCGCGGCTGCCTGCCCCCGTGTTCTGCTTGCACCCTTTGCTCGGACACACAGGCACCTTCTGCTCACCACTCCAGGTCGTCTGTGCTGCAAGCGTCAGGCGAGGTGGAGAGAAGGGGGACTAGGAACTGAGCTGCTGCTGGGTACAGATGTGTCTGAGAAGCAGAGAAAGTCTTGGGAAAGCTGACTGAGTGGCAAGCTAAAGAGAGCACTTCCTCTGTAAGCAGATCATATCTAACAGAAGCTATTTGTGGCCTTGATTTTTAGAAGCTGAAAGCTGCTTGGAGTTGAACATACATTAAAGCTGGTTATTGAAAATCTGAAAGGCCCCATCTAATCCCTTTGCTGCTTTATCAGGCTGTTCTGGGAAAACAATTGCTTAAGATGTTATATGGAGATCAGCTTCGACACTACCATGTCAATGCAGGTCTCAGCGCAGATAGTAGCTGAGGCAAAAACGTTGCCTAGGAAAAGTTACCCCCTAACAGAGTCCTGTATAGTAAGTTTTGTAGTTAGATTTATGTGCTGAGAAATCAAGTAATCACGGATGTTTCATGCAAGTGTCTCCAAAGCTGGGATTTAACTGGATCATATCAACGGAGGGAGAAGAAACAGAAACAGCTTTCTAAAGCTGGAAAAAACAGAACAGGGCAGGAATACAGTATGGAAAGAAATGATGTGTGATGCACATGGCATCTGATTTCAATATGGTGACTTTTTCCACCCTCTTTGAAAATGTATCTGGAGTATGCCATTTGTTTTAATGTCCACAGATTGCTTGATTATTAAATTAAGCATGACCTCTCTGTTCCTATCAACTTAAGAAAGAACTGCTGCTTTGGTAACTTTATAGATGGTTTTGTCAAGTAGATTTATAACTCTTTTATTCAAATAATTCTTATTATCTTCAAAAGTTATTCCAACAAGTCTGGCACCTTGCAGTAGCTTTGTATCTTTGCTGTAATTTAAGTGAAGAGTTTGAAGATGATTGTTTCTGTTCCTGACTCTGAGATACAATCTTTCTGTCCTTACCCCTATCTATTTCTCCTCTGGTATTCTGCCTGCCAGTTTTAGTTCCTTGGACGGCATTGTGGTCTTTGAAGTTAGAAAAAGAATGTATCTTTCCACATGATCAATAGGCATTTGGCCACCAAGTCTCCACAACACTATTTTTAAAAATAATTACAGAAGTTTCCTCTGAGAAAGACAGGACAATAAATTCTTGAATGGCGAGGCATTCATCAGATGAGGCTGAGATAAGCAGATAAAATAGGGATGCTGGATCAAACTGCTACAGCATTAAATTTCTATGCTTTTACATCAAAATTTTTTGCTAGATGAGTTAATACTTGGCCGATTTGTACTGTATATTTAGGGGTTTTTTATTTTAATACATTCTTCCTTTTCTCAATCATTAATAACAAGTAGTGAAATGGCAACATGTACTCTTACACTACAGCCTTTTAAGATGTGTTCCAGCTGAGACTGGAACGCAGAACTTAAGCAGGCCTGTCTTGTCCAGGGAAATGCCATGGCTGTGGCAGCCAAGGATCCATGGGCTTAGCTTGCCAGGCCAGGCAAAACACTAAGAAGTTTTAAGGGACTAATAGACAAAGGCAAACTGGTGGGAGAAGGAGAGGAAGCATGAGAAAAATGAAGATGGGGCTCATTTACAAAAGAAAATCTCTAGTTTGCATGAGACTCAGAGTATAGACAAAGCCAGCAGTGAAGGTCTGGCTGATGGACAAGTTAGAAAAAATCTGGAAACATTGTTGCAGTGACTGTACGTAAAAGATAGTAAACAGGGAATGACTTATGTATGTCTATGAAAAAATAATCACAACTGGTAGCATTCCTTTCCTACTGTGAGTATGTGATCACTAAAAATGTGGATTAATTGTGACTGCAGTGCATCCTTTCAGAGACGGCTACAGGTGGACACATTTACTAGAGGGATGTATAATGCAGTTATGATCTGCTTGAAAGCCCACAAGACCATATGTTACATACACCTGATAATATATGCATCTTTTTTTAATGAATTGCTTTTATTTGAAAAAATAGATTAATCATAAATTAGATTTTTCCCATTTTAGGTAGTTCTCATTTCTTTCATTTAATGCAGGCTAGAGATATCACATCCTAATACTCTCACAAATGAAAAATTAAGCAGTTCTTAGTGTAACTGTTTTGTAGAAGTAAGGGGTCTAGTCATGAATTACTAAAAGGATGAATAAGACTATAGTAAGGACTATCAAAATATACAGCTATTTCTAATAATGAGCAAGCACCAGAAATATGTAGGATAAGGGAATAGAAGAAGAAAAAATATGGTAGTCTACCTGACAGTAGAACAGAATATTTTTAGTTAGAACGAACCTGCAAGGATCGTCTAGTCCAACTGCCTCACTGCTTCAGGGCTGACCAAAAGTTAATGCATATTATTGAGGTCATTTCCTAAATGCCTCTTAAACACTGACAGGCTTGGGGCATCGACCACCTCTCTAGGAAGCCTGTTCCAGTGTCTGAACACCCTCTTGGTAAAGAAATGCTTCCTAATGTCCAGTCTAAACCTGCCTGGTGCACCTTTGAGCCATTCCTGTATGTCCTTTCACTGGATCCCAGGGAGAAGAGCTCAGCACCTCCCTCTCCACGTCCCCTCCTCAGGAAGCTGTAGAGAGCAATGAGGTCGCCCCTCAGCCTCCTTTTCTACAAACTAGACAAATCCAAAATCCTCAGCCGCTCCTCACAGTACATGCCTTCCAGCTCTTCCACCAGCTTAATTGCCCTCCTCTAGATGTATTCGAGTACCTTTGATCCTTCTTAAACTGTGGGGCCCAGAACTGCCCACAGTGCTCAAGGTGAGGCTGCACCAACGCTGAATACAGCAGGATAACCACTGCTTTTGACCAGCTGATTATGCTGTGTTTGATGCATGCTGACAATGTAGATTATGTTTCTGAATTGAGTCTCCTTGCCTGCAGTCAGAGATCTCTGTTTAGTCCCTGTAAATCAATGATGCTATGCAACTGGACTGAGATCCTCCCCTAAATATGTGGAGCAGGAGATCAGGGTTTTAGCAAATGACGAATATCAAATGATTCAAAGTTTGATTTTAAAATGTGAAGATATGTTCATCCTTACAAATAAGTCTTTTACAAATCTGCTTCTTCCAGAGTTTGTATGAAAACCAGGAATGTGCAAGAACTGGATTTTTCCATGTATTGAATTATACCAAATATACAGAGTTCAGAAATTGAAAGCAAGGCTAGCCCAACTGTTATCAGGCTTTAAACATTGTCTCTGATGTGTTTGGAATTTAGGGGGAGGTTTTCAACTCGTTAATTTTAATCCATGTCAGTTTAATATATTTTGCTAATTCTGTGCTTGTTGTTATTCTGTTAATTGAACTCCCGCTGTATTTTGATTTCACAGACGCAATTGCACTGGGGTATTTATCTTTTAACTGCTTGTGCTAAAACAGTTATTGATGTGAAGAGTTGTACATGCTCAAAAAAACCCACAAACAATGGCAAAAGAAGCAGTGAAAAGTATGAATATCAAACCAAAACAAATGGCAAAGAACTTCCGGTCCCTGACAGTATTTTTCTTGAGCCCTTATCGTTACTCCTGTATGAGAAATGTCCATGTAGAGGGAAGTCCTTAAGGCGAATGCTGCCATCTAGAGAGAAACAGACAGAAAGTGCACGATTTACTTAGCGATACGATTTTTATTTTCAGTGAGCCCTAGGAGAAGCTGGACAAGAGTTGACAGAATGGACTGCAGTGTCAGAGATGGGAGCCATCAGGTTGCCTTTCCAGCAGCTGTTGTCTGAAAATAGTCCAGTAATTCCCACAGACATGGAGCAAAACATCACTGACAAAATCCTGACAAAGGGTTTTGAATGTGTATCAAAGACACCGAATGCTTCCCCGTAGCCAGTTAAAATAATTTCATGTTGAGCTTTTTTTCCTTAGCATTTCTTCTTTCCTGAGAAAAGCTTTTACTCTATATTTATTTTTTAAAGGAAGAAATGCAAAAGAAGCTTGCATGATTTGCTATTTATTGTTCATCTGCTATTTTTTTCACATCACAAAGGTTCTCTGTTTACTCTTCAGCTGGTTTTGAGTATTAGGATTGCAAAATTCCAACAGAATGACAAACACAAAGAAACCACTGAAAATACCTGAAAGACAAGAAAGAAAAGTGGGGATTTACCTTGTCTCCGTATATTATGTGTGCAGCTATATAAACATCCCAGTGTGTTCAAAGACCAAGTTATGCATGTTAAGCCTGAATGACAAAAATGAATTCTTGTAGGTACTTTCAAAACTCTGCTAGCAATAGCATTTATCTGGGTATAATGAAGATGACTCATTATGAACTGGTGACTTAGAAGAGCCTGCAAATAACGCTACACATGCTCAACCTTGTTATGCCCATTTATTTCACTGAAATTTTTTGTATAGAGTTAACCATGAGTAATTCAGGGTTCCAGTTTGAAACGTTCAAATGAATGAATGCAGTAAAAATAAGTCCACTTTTTCAATTCACATAGACAAGTATGTTTCGGTGTCGATGTGTAAAGCAATGTAAAGAGTTGGCAAGTTCTCTCTGAGGTCTATTTTTAATGACCAGTTTTCTTTAACGTGGTGTGTTGTTGATGGCGAACTGCATGTTGCTTTGGTAATGATATAGGTAGGCAGCACATGAGAAGGAAAATAAGGCAATTTCTGTGCCTGTCCACTGAAGCACCTGAATAACATTTGCAATCTGAGACTTTAGGATAGCTTAGCTGCTTCTCCCTAAATGGTGTCCTGTAAGTGGAAAAGAAGTGTGGGAGAACACTAATTTTTTCCAAGTATATGCGTATTTACTGAGAAGTGTGCTTACAGGGTGGACAAGTTTGCATTTTTATCTGAAAACTGTCAAGGGGCTGGCGGCACTTCGAAGAAGTACTAATAATCATTCCTGTATTTTATGTGTATTTATAATATAGATAATGCTAGCAGGTTCTCTGTGACTTAACAATTTGCCGAGATTGAGGGAAAGATGTTTCTCTTTATTTTTACGCAAACTAAAAATATAGAGATCTTCAGAGCTCTGTAATGAACTCAGAGAAAATAATTTTACAAAGCAATACTGTTTTTAAATATTAGTTGATAAGTGGGACATTTTCTTAGCGGTTGTAATGCATATTGGCATTGGTAATATTTTCCACCTGGAAACATTTTCATCCTTCATATTTCATATCCAAAACCTTTTCTGCAGTATGATTTTACTGTAAATTGTTTGAGTATAACCTATACACAGCACAAGAGAGTCAGGAAGGCTAGTTCTGCCATACACCATAAAACACTCTGAAATCTCAGAACAGACTCTTTTTTTTTTCCACACTTCTTCCTGGACTTTTGATACTGACTTTTGTATCTAAAATCCTGGGCGGACAAAACTTACTGTTCCTTTGTTCTTTCAGTTATGATGTTAGCTGGCTTTTAAGCACCAGACGTGGTAACTGTTGCAGCCCCAAAGCAGTGCTCGCCAGCCTTTTTTATTTCATTGGTGAGGAGACCTCGAGTTTTAAGTTGCAAGAAGCTCAAGCTATCCCTTTAACTACACAACAAATACAATGTGTTTTTAAATATATTTTCTCTCTGGCTGCCATAGAGAATTAGAGAACTGAAATATACATTTCATAGTGATGCAAGGGTGTGTTTTGAAGTGACAGTTCCATATGTTACCAAAAAAAAAAGAAAGAAAATCACAGATGCCCGAAAATGATGGGAAGCTTGTGAGTTTCCACAAACACATAAAAACTTCCTGAAGGCAAATTCTCTGCTTTCATAAAAATGCCCATGAGTGTCTTCTATTCTCTAGCATATGGTACTGCCTATAAAACACTTTAGCCTTCCAGAATGCCAGTGATGGACATAGAATTCTGCATTCCTGCAGTGGGATACTTTTGTTCTTGTTTAGGATTATCTATTTACTTTGCCAGATCCTCTTCTCACAGTTCTTCGGTTCAGTATGGTCACTTGTTTATAGTCACTAGGGAGGGTGGTATATTAGAAAAAACAGAGGTGAACAAAATAATTAAGACATTAAAAATGGATTTGAAGTAAGACAAACCTTAAATTATTTATAAGATTTTGAAAAAACAGGTGGGCTGTTTTGTTGTCCTTTTCGTTTTTAGTTCTATGTGTCTGGACTTTTTGCTTTTTCCAAGAATTGCTCAACATGGAAATGAGATTGGAAAAGGATGATTATAAAACATTCCAGCACAACCTCATGTTGCAATTATTAAAGTAGCAAGATTCAGAATTATAATTTGAGTTCTAACAACAACAAATCCAGCACCTTTAGTAAGATTCCCAAACCACAGATTTAATTGGGAGTTTTGGAGTTCTCATTTGTCTGATAAATTGGCCATGAAATTCAGGTTCTTCTGGGATTAGAAGCCCATCCTAAGGTGTGTGGGTTTTTTGTTTTAGTTTGATTTTTGTTTGGATTTGTTTTGTGGTCCTTGTTTTTCCACTAGCAGCATTTTTACTGGGGGCCAGGATGAGGAGCATGCTGAGGCAGGAGGGAAAATAATGGACACAGAATTAGATCTGAGTCTGTGAGCCAGTCCTAGCTGCATGCAGCAGAATTGTTCACGGGAGGCTGCAATTCAGGACAATCTTGAGAGACAAGAAAGAAACAGTGTCTTGTTAATCTGTGTGTGCATCTATATTTTGCTGAAAAGTTGAATTTGAATACCTAAGATTCATTGAATTACAGGAAGAAAATTTCGTATCACATGAAGTCAATGGACAATTTGCCACAGATTTAGTAAACTGCAACTTCATTATTCAGTGAGTTTTGATCTTACCATGTTTTCAAACATATTTTAAACAGCTTTCCAGACAAGCCGGTATCACCTGGAATCCAGTTTATGTTAAAACTCGTGAACTTGAAGTGTCTTATTTCTGACATTTCTGTACTGTTGGTAGACTGGAGATGGCTCTAGATTCAGTACAAATTCAGGACTAAATCTGATTTAATTCAACTTTTCCATAAATTAGGATGCTGGGATTAAATTAATAGTACATTCTTGTTAAGATAACTGTAAGACCATAATTTATTTTCTGCCATAATCACTGGGCATATTTTTGACTTTTAAGCGACCCTTTGCTTGAAACAAATCGAACATATGCAGTGCCAATAAACAGATATAGGCATGAACAAATACACATATAAACTAGACAACGTGCAACTGTCAAATGCATCTGATAAAGCTGGCATCAACATCAGTACGTTTTCTCTCTTTTTACATGTTCCAGAACAGCTTGCTGAATATAATGGTAAGCTCTTCCCTTCTATCCCTTTCTTTTCAAGTTAGAGGACAATACATACAGTTTATTCCTACAAGTGTCTGTTTAGACTTAGTAAATGTGGTTGCCTCTTACATTAGTAGTCCTAGTTTCTGATCGTCTTGGGGTTTTATTTTCATTCACTAGTATATTACAATGGTAATATTATTCCTTTTTTTTTCAGTTGAAGAAACCATGATACCTCAGGTCACATAAACTTGGTCTGTTCATAGATATAAAACATCTAAAAATAGATTAAAGAAATCAGAAGATCCTTGTAACAGTGGTTAGTAAAAGGTCATTTTACAGGAATACACTTTTAGTAGCCATACTGCATACTACAGTGCCTTTCTTTGTGAATGTATTGCAAAATACAACTCCACGCAAATTCAGTGTTACTGAACAGTGATGCGGTGCCATGAGACCAGTGGTAGTTTGTAATCACTTCTTTGTACATAATGTACCTGGACCGTAACACAGATTTGAAGATCTAAGTGAAACTGCAGTGAGAACTGAGTTGTGACAAGATCTGAAATCTGTTGAAGACCAGAGATAAAGACACTTCATTTTGGAACAAGCAGTAAAAAATCCTGACTAATTGGGACATTGATTTTATTTTGTCTAAAAGACAGCATCCCCAGGATAGAAATTTCTAATGCTATTCCAAAGTGGTTGGTTTGATACTGAAATATAGGGAAATCTTCCAAGAAATCAAGGCCAAGAACACCTACCTTATTAGACGTAAGCATGCCTTGGTTTCTAACCGTTTTCAGTGAGTTGGTTTGGGACTAGTTTTTCAGCTGTTTTGTTCTTTTTCGTATATTGACCCTTTCTGTCTGTACTAGATTCCTTGGAGGTTTTATAACCTACACCATTGTGTAACATGGTTATTCCACTGCATCAGATACAGATTATCACAGAGTGACCTGCCACAAAGGTTTGTGATAGGAGTTCCCCACCTCTCTTCTGAAAATGTGACAAGAGGAATGAACTGTTGACAGGTTTCAAAAGACTCCTCAACTCTTCCTTCTGAAAAAAAAGATAAATCAGTAAAAATCAAAAGAATATTCTACTTTCTGCAAACCAATGGGTTTGTCCTGTGTGTTGAACTATGCCCCCGGTCACGCCTACACCATTGTTGTTGCCTGATTTGATTGTCCAGTGACCTATGCTTGGCTTCTGTTTGTGCTGTCTGTGCTAAATGTTTGGTTTCCATCTATCATGATACTACCTTTCTCCTGAATGATAAACTCTGCATTCAGCTAATAGAAAGAGCTATAAAAATTAACCTAGTTAACTTTTATTAGCTTGTTTTGGTCAACTACAGACAGGGTGCGACAAGACGCACCCCTGACCTGAGCACCTTCATCATCAACTTCTGGCAAGTGACATGCCTGCTGTATGCCAGATAGGTATAGCTGATCTCTAAATGCCATTTCAAAACCACATGTTAGGCAGTCGCTCACTTGTAGTAAAACTTTACTTGGAATTGATGAGCTATGGTTTCCAAGGCCTACAAAGCAGACCATATAGTACAGCTATGGAAGCTGCTGTAGCTTATTATACAGCATGGAAGGGTACCTTTACAAACCTCAACAGAAAACTTGTTTCTCTTTGGACTTACTGTCCATTCTAGTCTGGAAGGCAAATATTGCATTCACACTGTAGGACTCATCTACAGCTAAACTGGTTGCTGCTGGTAGTCTGTATGCTTAGAGGAAAGTGCAGTGCAGGCCATCAGTCTGAAATTGCTGTTGAAATACGTCAGATGAGTAACACATGAAAAATGTCTGTAACTCTTTACAGACTGTACAGAGGAAACAGGTAGTCTGCTAGGACTCCAATCTCCACTGTGGGCATCTTCAGTTAGGTGAGGTGGATCCCAGTCATTAAAACTTTTTTAGGCCTATGAATACAGTAAGGCCTAAGTTGGGCCTATTAATACATCCCTCAAGTCACATGGGCACACTGAAAATACCACTGGAGTCTGCTGCATTTTTCCCCTTAATTAAGCTAAGCTATCTTTTTTTTCAGAACACATACCATTATTTCTTGTTTTATTCTTTTCCAGATAGAGTCACCATATTTTTAAATATATAAATTAGAGGTTCTGTCAGCTTCCTCTAAATATGGTCCTGATATTTTAAAACATGTAAATTAGCAGTGCTTTCAGGTTCCTGTAAATTTGCAGGGCAGGACTGGTATGCAAAGAACGGCCTGTGTTCTGTGGATCATTAAACCACCTACACATACCTTAGCTTAATGTATGGGCAGTAAAACCTGATTGCAGGGTCTGGCCTGTAATAGCCACTGTTGCTCGTGGTTCAGAATAAGATCTCCCTTCAATTTTTAGATTAAATCCTTGCTACAGATACTCTCTGCTGACGACTGAAGTAAGGGAATTGCTAGAGACAGGAAAGCTATGTTGCCAAAATGCAAATAAACTGCAGTCCCTTCCTACTCGTTTTTGAGGCAAGAATCCCATTGCTGAAAAAAAATAGGATGTTGCCTAAACGTTGTGTTTCAGCATTTGGTCCTGGATTGTTCTGTTTGCAAGTATAAATTTAAAGATGGATACATCTGGATTTAAAGAGTGAGAAACAAAAGCACAACTTAAGTTTGTCAGGTGGTAGAAAATGCTGAATCTCATTAAAGACATTTCAATATGACACCCACAAATCAGACAATTTGTTACTTCTGAAAAAGCAACTAAAAGCAGCGAAAATTATGAACTTAAGCGATTAGAAAAGCAATCTCAGCCTAAAAGATGGTTACTGCATCAGTGGACATAAATTCATGGCATGATAACAGAGAAAAAAATAATATACTGGATTGAAGTGAGATGTTTTTGCAGCTTTCAGAAATTCTAGGAGACTGATTTAAAAATTATTGCAAAATAAATTTGAAAAGTCCTGTGACTAGTATTCTCATCCAGGTGAATGGATATTGGATAACTTTAAGTTAAGAATGATTTTTATCTACTGCAGTTTCCTTAGACATTTTGCTGGTCTATTCTGCAGTGAACTAACATGTTACTCTGCAAGCACATGTTGTTCAGCAAAATCATGGAGCTAGCACGTTAAACAACAATAGCTGTGTTTACCTGTCTCAGATATGAACAGCAGCCCATTCTTTCTCTTCTGTTAAACAGGCAAACATACGTAATTCTTAGATTTTTATAAAGTCGAGGCTTCGATTATGAAATGAGCATACGCATGTGCAAAATTGGTTTGGAGTTTTCTGAGGCTTTGTCTGAATGTCCTGGTACTAATGCATAGAGAAACTCACTTTTCTCACTGAAGAAGCCTATTCTCCTATTCCCCCCTCCCCCAGTATTGCCAAATGTGTCTGTAGTTTGATGGCATCTTTCCAGAGAGCGATGAACAGGTCAGATCAGCAACCAACTTTTTATCCATTGACATACAGACTGACTGATGGAAACTTCTAACAACCTTAAGACTTTAAGCCTCAGTACAAGAGTTTACATCAGACCCTTCACAGAAGGGGAAAGCCATTTAATCCCAGAAACTGTTAAAACTTCCCACAAGACAAAATAAACTACTGTGGTATAGGGTTTGTGTATTCTATTTATTATTTCTAAACAATTCAGTATGAAAGATAATAAACTTATATCTCTGTGTGTTTTTTCTATTTAATCTGGCATTGGTACTTGAGTGATCCGCTTCAGAGAGCAAGACCTTTATTCTCTGCCACTGATAGCTTTTGCTGTGAGAGCCTTCACTTGTTAGGTAGTGCTGGGAATCTTGCTCCCTCATTTCACTGCAAGAGGAAGATTTTCAAAAATTGAGTAATTCTGTGTTTCAAGTTCAATTTCCAGCTATCACTTAATTCTAACATAATTTCAGAGCGTATTTCCTGTATGATTATCTTACTATAAATTCCAGTATGAGATTTCAAATTGTGGTGTATTCAATGGAATAATTTTACAGTACAGCCTATGAAATCTAAGAAGCCTAAGTCCAAATCTACTTGGGCAGCACCTATTGTCCATCACTAGTAACAAATGCAAGAATTATCTTGCATTCTGCTTGTCAATCAGCAGCTACAGCCACACTGCTGCCAGCCTACGGTTGGTCCCTGCCTACAATGAACAGGATTTTTTTCCAAAATGGTGTGTAGCCCTAGGGATTAGATGACAGCATACAGTTACCTGCAAGGGACAGCCATTAACGTAGGAGTGTAACTTCTGCTAAAAACTTCATCAGAAGATAGTGGCATACTGTTGGGGAGTTCATGAATAAATTCAGATTGTTCAGACATTTTTAAAGCCAGCACATACGTACGAGTTACTGAAACTTTTCAAATTCTTTATTAAAACCTGTAATTTTGTCTTATTAGTCATCTATATATTCAAAAATTACAAAGCACCACACCTTCTGCACATTATTTGCATTAGTCTGCAATTTAGTATGTAGTTATATGTCATTTGAACTCTAAGCAGGCATACATCATCATTTGGAGACCAATTTAACAGAACTGTCCAACTCCTGATGTCTTAATTCTCACTCAAAAGAAATAAAAATGTCTTAGATAAAGAATCTGCTGTTCATTTTTACAGCTTTTTGTTTGTTCATTTTCACTCAGCCTAGGCCTCATTTACCACAGGATTTGTGCGGGATCCTTCTGGAGTGCCTCAGAGTTGTTAAGTGACAATCTAAAAGCCGATTTAGGATTAGCTAGCTTAACCAGGTGAACTGAGGGTTTCACTTTGATTGGGTGGAAAAGCCGTAGCTGTGCTTGGAAGTCCATATTGTGATACTGCAGGGCTTTATCAACATCCTGAGAGGAGTGCATTCAGAATAGGTGATGATGCGAATCTCACTAATCAGTGAAGGATTATCTGGGGCTCAAAGCTATACTGCTTCTAATTCCTTCTTCATGACGCTGTTCATGCACTGCAAAATGATCTAGTGCAACAGCAGAAGTATAAATATTAGATGAGACTCTTCAGTATCTTAATTAGCACTTACTAAGGGAGCAGTTCTTGAATAGGCAGGAGTAATCAGATGTTTAAAAAAAACACAAAATCAGAAACATAGGAGAAATCTATGATGATTTCAAATGTACTGACACCATGCTGTACACAACATACATCGTTTATTAATTGTAAAACCAGTGCCAGCATCGACTCTGAAGCCAAATTATTGATAGGATTTAGTATTTCTAGTCACACCATTACTGTGTTGAAGAAAGTGTTTCTGCATAATTCTTTCTTCTTACTGAAATATGTGAAGTTCTCCATAGCCAGACTGCTCCTATATGGGTTAGAAGCGTGCTAATAGCCCAGGCAGTCATTTAAAATAGTTTCGCTATATGTGTTTGTTCAGCAGGAAAGCAAAAAAAAAGAGAGAAAATTAGTGAAACACGGAATACGAGGGTTTTTGATTTGTTTGGATCCTTTTTTTTTTCCCAATGCATTTAGCAGAGGGTAACAGGCTATGAAGCATGGAACAGATAACAAAATTACCATTTCCTACCACAACTTTATTGAAATCTTATGCTTGCCCTTACAGTAAATGACAGTTTTTCTGGAAAAGTTCTATTTGTATTTTAAAGGAATATATTAGTAAAACAAGAGCTTCACTAACTTCCTTCACTACACACGTTGTCAAAATGACAGAACAAGATATCTTTAATTCCTTACATCCAATTAGGTCCAGTATCTACAAGACCACCAACAGAGTGAGGGATTGCTTCCCAGCACTTCTTGTAATGTTTTATATTCTTCGGTCTCCATCACTTCTTACCATCCTCATTTTAGTTTTCTGGCCTCAAAGGAAAGTATTTACAAGTCATTGACAGCCCGTAAGATTTGTTGTTTATTAGACCCTTTCTCTCTGCCTTAATTTTAAGTAAGATTTAGAGGAAAGAAGGGCTGTGAATAAAACCCCAGATTTGAGGAATCCAAGCCACTGAAGAAACAGGTTCTGATTTTGCAGTATAGGATCATGCATGGAATATCTAAAAGTAATAAAAATCTTTAGATGACTAGTTCAGGTTTTCTGTATTACAAATTTTTAGCTAAATTCACTTTTTCTGCAAACGAAGCTTAACAAAAAATCAGTTTTGCGATTTTACCAGACAAGTGTTGTTACTCATTATCAGAAAAATCTATTTAAAGTTCAGAGAAAGTAAAAATTAAAACTGTCTTTCTTAAAGGGGGAGGGTGAGTTTAAGATTAAATTGTATTGCTGTACTTAAGATTATGTTCCTATAGGAATACTTCTGCTCATCATGGAAAGCGCATACTTTCAAGTTGGCTTGCAATATTTCTATGAAAAGCAATAAAATAAACATCTTAGAAACCAGACATTATAAACACAAGTAATGTATTTCATTTTAATACTGTTTTCAAAACCAGATAGCAAGGTTTTATCTCCTACTCTCTATGATACCAAGAAAACATACATCCAGGTAGATATTGTGTCAAAGGGCTTCCATTTCTATCACTCCTTAATGATGAATGAGGTGGTTCTTCTAAACAAATAAGCACTTCAGAGAGTTACCCTTGACAGGGCTGTTAATCCTGGGAGTCTGCCTTATCGTTGTAGAATTCAAGGGCTGAAGTTGTACAGTATCCCCATACTGCCTGTCTCTTACACTGCCGCTCCGGCTGAAAGTAGGGACAGAACTATTTCACATCTTGCATGTAAAGCCGTGCTCTGTGATTCTGTCCTGGTGTGCTCGCAGATAGAGGGGTTTGTCATCTTGGTAGGCACTGGCCCTCTTAGTATCTGGCTGAATTTCTGATTCAGATAGATGGTTTTCGGCCTGCTTTCAGTGGTGTATTTTGCAATCTTTCTTCTCTGAATGCAATGAGTTTTGCATTATAATGCAAAGCTTACCTTGAGCACTGCAGAACATTAAGTCAAGTCAGATGACCCTTTCTTGTCACAAATGAATTAAAGATAGGGCCCTTAAGCACAGTAGGACTTCAGAAAATGGCAATTTGGAAGAAATGCAGAAAATCTGTCTTATGATTTTGCATACCTGACAGCGGCTATTGTGCTTAATATCACCATTAAAACCATAAAGTCTTTAAAAAGCAACAGGAATGGTGTTATTCTGGTGATTAAGGGAAGAGTCTGGATCCATTTTCACAGGATTGAAAGCTGGTTTTAACCATCCTTCCAAAGGTATTTCATCCTTTCTCTCCACCACCTCCCAAATCCCTTCCATACCACCTGCCATAGAAATTTGGAACACCACCAGTATCATCTGAATATAACAAGTGAATATTTTTTCTTATCTCCGTCAGCTCCCTTATCCCTTAGAAGGTTTAGAACAGGCATGTGACTTCAGTTGTTGTTTGAAAATCGAAGAATAATGTGTTTCCAGTTTATATATTATGAAATATTAAAAAGCACAGGCTAAAGAATTGGTTACACTGCTTGATATCTAGAGCTGTTTGTTCCTTTTATCTCTGTTAGTTTCTCCTCCTACTCCCTCCCTCCCTCCTTTTCTTCTTAAGGATAGAATGCAAAGAAAATGTAAATTTTGATGCCCTGGGCCTTGGAAAGATAGGAAGGAAAAAGATAATGCCAAAGAATACATAAGGGAGATGGGGTGAACAGAGGGTCTCTTTTCATGTGACACCAGTAGTTCCATTCACTAGTTTCATTCCTTGTCTGTCAGAAAGATCCCTAATGCAAAGTATTAGCTTTGCAAAGGCTTTTCTGAACAGTAGGAACAAAACCAGGCATTTATACTGTACTAACTTTCATTCTAGTCTCTCAAAGCTCAGCATAAATATTAATTGTCATCAATGCCATGTGAGATAGATATTGTAACACCCACTTTAAAGATAGGATACTGTGAGGTTCAGATAGTTAAGAAGCCCAAGGAAGCAGGAGAGCATTCCAGGAATACTGAATAGAAAATGAATGTTTGGGCCTGATCTTCAGAAGCTGTTTTCTTTTGGGGCAGGGAAAGCCCTGCACTCATAGCTGATAGAAAATACGCATACCATCAGCCTCGGCTGCCTGCACTGAAAAAGATAAATTCTGTTAGATGTAAAAGGTGAAATCCTCACTGAAGTGATGAATAACTCACTGACTTAAGCAGAGCTGAGCTTTTCTTTACATGCTTGTTCTGCTTAGTACATAGTTTGTCAAAGTAAAAAAGCAGGCTTAGGTTGTAGTTTATTTTCATGGGTTTCATACTGGCAAAGCTACTATGAAAAGTTCTCTTCCTTCTTTAGCTTCATAATCCTGCATCACGGTTTGTGCCCTCCTCAGCTGTGCTGAGCTGTGGTGAGGTAGCTGTCTGGAGAGCCAGGCCATAAACTAGGCTACTGAAATGATCCTGATTATGTTTTAAATCCTCAGGTTTTTTTTAGGTTAGATGAGGGGAGAGGAAGATTTAGTTGGGAGTGTTTTGTTTTTTCTAAACCTAGATAATTTTACTGATCTGGGTTATAGCACATGCATCAGATGTTCGTAGCAAGTGTTAGAGGTTAGGGGTGAACTGAACTGGAGTGGTATTGCTGCCTGGGGAAATATGTTTAAAAACGCCCAGAGAACAAAAAGCATTTGGTTGTTTCCATACTGCCAGTTCACAGCGAGCCTGTGTATTTGTATAGGTCCTAGCACAATGAAAACTTGATGCTGATTGAGGTGTGAAGACTTTCTTTATAAGCCTTTATTAATACAAAGTTTTTGACTGGAGTAATGGCATAAATGTGTTAGCTTTTAGAAATCACTCCATGTGCTGTCAATGACAAAAAATCATGTGAAGAACAAGGCATTTAAGAGACTCTCCATAAACCCTTGTGCAACTGGGGACATGTTAATTCTTTCTGGTCTTGAAGAAAGGTGACCTGCAGTTCTGAGTGTGCTATTGTAAACCTTGTTTTCTGTGTCATATCTCAGCTGGCTTTATAGCCCTTTATCTTTTAGCTAAGCAAATGCTTGAGTATTTGCCATATCCCTGACATGGTGTTTCTAAAAGCTATAAATCAAAAGAAAAACTGCAAATTAGACTCAAAGTAGTTTTTGCTGATGAGAATTCTATTTGCTTTCAATAGATATGTACCAATAGAGAGGCAAATACAACTCTCTTAATTACTCTTATTTTGTCTTCATGTATCTATTGATTAGGACATTTATCTAAAGAATAAACAACAGCATCTTGGACGGTGTTATCAAATGTGATGTAATCATGGCATACAGAGATTTAGTCGTATGTTTTCCTAACTTCCTTATCTAGCAAACCGCATCATTTTCTGTTTAATTCTAGTCTTAACTCTGCAATAATTAACATTCCTTATTTAAAAATAGGTTAGATGTGGCTTATTTTGATCTATTTAGCTTTTATGTGTAATTGGATGGGACAAATGATGCTACTTAGCTGTCATTTAGTGATTTGGAACCTGTGGGAAAGCATTATATTGACTGCATTTTATTATGGGATGAGTATATAAAATTGATTTTGAGTGACAGGAGGTTCATGCTCTCCATGTAGCACTTTTTATTATAAGTGCCTTCTAGTGCTGGTTTATATTTTTCTCCATCAACCAGGCAGAAAATTCATTCTTTTTCCCCTTTATATTTTACAAAACCAAAGGTTTGACCTGTAGTTAGAGTAGGCAGAATGCTAAACCATCGCATGTCTGGTCTTTGAAAGCCTCAGGGTCTGCTACAGCTCCTGTTGAAGTCGCTGGGAGTTTTGCCATAGATTTCAATAGGACTGGGAGGAGAGCCTATGTTTATTGTTAACTGAGATATACTGAAGCTCTGTTCACAGTGAATTGGAATGATGGGTCTGAATTGTTTCAGAGGTTTGTTATGTGCAGGCCGCAATTCCAGAGAACCTGTGTTTACAGGAGGAAAAAAATTCCACATTCCTTGTACAGTCAGAATTTCCACTGAAGTCAATGAAATCTTTGCCTGAGTAAGGATAAACACTTTCAACCAAAGTAAACGATTTAGTGAAAAACAAGCACGTTACTGAAGTGCCTATTGGCTGTGTTCCTATATTTTCTGTCATTTAGATTTGAAGTTATCCAATACTAGTAGGTTTCAGTTACTTCTGTTCACTTACTCATGGTCACTTTACAGTGGCTACACACTACTGCCTATATTACAAGGAGTGTTTATGTGAAAGGAAAGAGCAGAAGCTCTTTAGCTGGATTCTCAGACAAGTTCTGGTTGATTGAAAAGATACTGTCACGCCATCACTTCATTTCTTGTCAGTTTCTGCTGAGAACCTGATGATTGTACAAGATCCACAATGTACTTGCAGATTTGTGCATGCCAGGGATCCAAGCTTCTGAACAGTGAGGACTTCAGAGTCCCTTCAAAAACCCAATCTAAGTCAGGCATAGCCTGGTCCCAAGCACTTTTCATGTAGAAACACACTGAACCCTTAATTTCTGAACAGTAATATAATCACAAATTAACTTCTCGATGCTCTTCCAGGATTAATACTTTGTGACACAAGTGCTGAGCGCTGCAAAACTGCACTGCCACAAATTGCCAATCAAAATTTGAGGGTTTGTGAGTAGTTTTCTACTGAAACAGAAAATAAAAATAGGTGGCTTACATGAAGCACAGCAGAATTAGAGATTAATCTGTCTTCCCTACTATCTTCAGAGGAAGTATAGTATCTCAATTTGCCCCACATAAGTATGCAATAAAGTTTCGAGTACCTTCTTGGTCAGGGGCTTAGCAGTACTGACCCCTCTGTGCCTTCGCCGTGCAATGGGAGCCAGTCAAATTTTGCAGCAATAGTAGTGCAATAGGGACCTCCACAGGAGGTGAGGAGTGGGGTGGAATTACTCCCATGTGTTTCAGACTGTTTCTCAAGCTTATTGGTCTGATGTAAAAGAGAAATAACGTTCATAAGATACATTAGCCCTGGGTTTGAAGGCAAAAGAAAGTGCTTAGGATTTGCAGAGAAGAGTTGTTTAAAAAAAATAACAAAACCGAAAAAGTAATTTCAAATTGGCGATGATATACTGCACACTGAGAATAAGAGATGCTAAGAAAACAACGGACTCAATTTGAAACACATTAGTTTTTCCACAGTCTGTATTATTCTCTGTCAAATATACTGGGAACACAAATCTGCATCTTCATTGATTGGATGAATTTCAAAGACCTTTTACCTGCTCTCTGTTTGTGTTGCCTCATATCTTTATGACATGGAATGAACTGCTTGGCGCCACGTTGCTGTTATCCATTAACCATTCCTGTTTTCCTAATCATCTTAGACTCCATCTTTCTCTGTCCTGTCCATTATTGTCTTCTGCAAAGAGATGCGATGTTCCTATAGCCTGTTCTGGTTTGCATGACATGATTTGTGTTTCTGCCTACAAGGGTTTCTCTGCTGAACCCTGTACATTATCTTCCCCCAGCCCCCCCTCCTCTGTAACCGGGAGAAGAGGGTCATACATCTGTAAAATGACAGCACTTATGAAAAATGGGGGTTTGGTACACATGGCTCTCATCAGACACAGACTCATCTTCCATGCCACAGACACTACTTGTTTCCTTGCAATGCAGACTGTAGCTGGAAACACCGGAAACACCTAATAAATTGCTTGACCTATCAAATTAACAAGTCATCAAGAAATTATTTTGGTAATCAATGAGCAAAGCAGAATTGTTTGCTTTCTGGCTGAGCAAGAAGAATGTGTGGAGATGGAGCAATTTCTTTTCTTCATCTCTCTTCTATAAACAGCATTTAACTGCATTGTAAGTTTGCTGCAATACACGGAAAAATGTGAAGAATCTATTTTTAGAATTAGTGGAACTCTCAGACCTAGAGGCGTGCATTGGCCTAAGTTTATGGCTGAGTACAGAACTCGAAAAAACTCAGATACATTCGGATATATGACACCATAATTACATCATCACTGTTTCTGTGATGATTATAATAGTGCTGATTATAATAAATACATAACAGAAATTATATTTTCTGTTTTTAAGGGTGGTACGAATTGAAGTCTCAGTGTAGTCCTTGCTCCTGCAGCTTAACGCAAGAACTACAAAGTGTAAAATGTTCAGCCTTCATCTAAATCACCTAATTATAATTAAAATGAGTAATTAACAATAAATGAAGAAGCAGAAATTTTCATCTTGTACCTAATGTGGCCTGTGATGCAGAAATAGGGTGGCTTTTACTTCCGGTTAGAAAAGGTAGATTCTTGGAGCTGCTGAAAATTGAGTCATGGTGATGGTTGTGAAGGCAACTGCTGACGGTAGCAAGAGCATTTACTGCCCAGTTGGCCTAGTGCAGCGAAGAGCTGTTCCTGTGAAATGAGAACAATGTATAAAAACATGAGACAGACTGGAAACTTATAATTTTTTTAAATTACACCTTTAATGCCAAGGATGTTCTGCCTAGTGAAGCTTGTATAGAGAGCAAGATGCCAAAGCAGGTGTCATTTATGTTGAGAGCTTAATAGTAGACATCTGCTTCAGTACTCTGTCAAATAGTGGTCTCAAAAATAATTAAAATACTTGGAAATTTATAGAACACCAGTAATTTTGCTACCACTGTGACATCCTCTTGCCTTTCTTGGGCATTTTGTGGTGCTGAACTTCCTGTTTTAATAGCAGATATTTAGGAAGCCTCCCTTGCATTTGTAGAGGTCCCTGGAAGATTACACACATTCATTTACTTCAAGCATAATTTGGTTTTCTGCATTAAATAGAAAGTCACAAAGTTGAAATCCTGATGGTATATAATGGAGCTCTGTAGATTATCAGGGTATTATCAAGGAATATCATTTTCCCTCCATTGCCCTTCTGACAATGAGAGAATGGAAAGATTGCTATTGACAAGTAAATGGGATAATGCAGGAATCCTTCTGACGAAATTATAAATACACATTGTGGTAGAAAACTGTGACATTCCTGTTGCAAATTCTTCTTATCTATTTAAAAAAAAAATGTTTGCTTTGAAATTATGTATTCTTTTTTCTGTCTAAACTCAGTTCCTTGCCTGTAGTCCCAGTTCAGTAAGATGTTAAAGCACATGGACTTCAGTAACCTTTCGTATGTTTTAAATCTGTTTCAAATAGTTGTGGGGAAGTTTTGTCATTATACTGTGGTGAAGGGAGGAGGGTTGGAGTATGTGTAAATTGTCCACCTCTGTCAGTGTTGTGATGTTATTTTGACTTTGGTGTGCAGAATTCTTTTTGTTGATGTAAGTGAAGTTTGTGAAGACTGTGTGATGAATGTATCTTTTCATGATAATTTTTATGCAGACACATAAGTACTTTCTTAACACCAAAAACAGATGATCAGGTCCCTCTCCCTCTGTTTTTATGTAAACTGTGGTCAAACAGAAGAAATTATACCTCATGTGGTTATTATTCTGTTAAAACTGGCCAAAATTAGAATAGTGACACTTGGCACTAAGTTCCAGATGGAATAAGAATATGGGTTACACTTATGCTCGTTTACAACTGTCTAAACCTAGAAGTACACCAGAGGTAGTGACTCATGGCCTCATCCCACATGTGCTGAGCAGTGTCTCCAATATGTGTGTTTTTCCCATTAGTGTAAATTCTAGAGTAGAATACTTGTTATTTTCCAGTACTTCTGCCTTTTCTTTAGATTAAAAGCATGAGAATTTAATGCAGAATGCTTCAAAAAAGAAAATACAACACCCCCCATTTCATTCTCAGGACAAAATGTCTAGTGTATCAGAAATTAGACGTGTTACTTACTGCGATAGCATAAACTTGGATTTAATCAGGGACAACTTAAAAATTGTGCTGTTGCAGGACATGCTGTTGTGGTTTAACTTGGCAGCCAGCAACTAAGCACTAGACAGCTGCTCGCTCACCCCTTCCCTTCCTCCACAGCAGGATGGGGAGGAGAAATGGACAGAAGGTAAAAGTCCTAGGTTGAGATAAAGACAGTTTAATAAGACAACAAAGGAAATGCTAATATTACTTCTAATAATAATAATTTTAATAATACATATCCAAAAAAACTTGTGTAGAATATTTTCTCACCACCCAATCACTGATTTACAGTCAGTCCCAAAGCAGCGATTATGGAACCCAGAACTTGTGGATTTTGAGAATTTTGCAAAACTCGCAAAGAAAACCAAACCCTTGGAATAGTTCAAGCTTGCAGACTAGAGAGGATTCAAACTTACAGAAAAGAGAAAGAGAAAAAAATGAAGGTTTCCTGCCCCCCTGGCCAACCCCACTCGTAAACTGAGCATGAGACCTATGGTATGGAATATTTTAGTTGTCCAGCTTGGGTTGTCTGCCTGGCTGTGCTCCCTCCCAGCTCTTGTATACCTGCTCATTAGCTGAATTTGAGAAGCTGGAAAATGTCCTTGATTTCATAGCAACAGCTGAAAACATCAGTGTTATCAACATTTTTCTCGTACTAAATCCAAAACACAGCAGCTAATGGGAGGAAATTTAGCTCTCTCCCAGCCGAAACCAGGACACATGCAAAGAGAAAAATTAAAATTTCTGGGTATTAAGCAATGAATTATGTACTTCTTAAGAGGAAGAAGCAGTGAATAAAATGCAACTAATTGGCTAACTATAGCATTTAATCAACTTTTAAAATAAGAGTTTTTGTGAGTAAGCACTGAGTTATGGTAATCAAGTTTCTGTTATACAAAATATCACAAAATAAATAAACTGTATCTGATATACACAAAGATACACCAAGATACAAGAAAGGACGCTAATTACTGGTATATTTGTTAAAGGCAGCTTACCTTCATGAAAGATGTATTAATAAATTTAAAAATACTAGCATCATAGAAATGCTAAAAAATTACTGCCTTCAGCCTGAAACCCTGATTGAAAGACACCACTAATCTTGTGGTATCAGAACACATGCTATTAGGTAATCAAGACTTGATTTTCGTCTTTTAACTGTTACTGTTTAATAGAATAAAATCACATTTTTTGCTTTTTCAAATCCACAGAAATATTGAGACATAATTTGTTTTTCCTTAAAAAAATGCAGAAACCTAAATACCTTGCTTTAGTTGCATCCCACTTCCTTCCTTAGTTTAGAGTTTTTCCTAGCAGGTTCAGTCTGTAGACGTGGTAGTAGTTTGTTTATTCATAATTTTACATTTTGGAAAGTCAAATGACTGTAGATTAACATCTTCCAATTTCCTCAAAAAAAACTTCTTTCATCTGTCAAGACATTCAGTTTGCAACATTAAAAGTCCAGGTTAACCATATAAACAGCTGATAGTTGAGCAATGAAAATGCTAGTTTAAGCTTAGTTTTATTTAATAGTAACTGTAATAACCAGTTGTTTTTCTCTTTGCATTATGTCATCATCTTGCTAATTTTAATGCTCCTTGGTATGGGACTGTTCGGTTCACGGGAGTTATGCATTTCTCAAGTCAACTCCTGATTTAACAGATGTTTGTTTTAAAAGAGTTCCTGAGCAGTATAAATTATAGAGGACTAAATTTCTCATTTAAGGGCATGACAAAGTGACTCTCCGAGCATGCTCTGGTATGTGAAGCAAGCAAGGTAAGTGCAAAAAGCAGCACATGGTTCTCCATGAAAAAAGTCTTCTTTCTATGTTTTAGAAAGGGACTCTGTCATACAAAAGTTATGCCTCCTGCTAAAGTAGTTGAGCCAGCTGCATCCCATGTGCTGAAAACACTCTTGTCTCTTATTTCTCTTGTTCAATTATTGTGCCTATAAATTGCGGTAGGCCACCTGTGCAATGCACTCATCCAGAATAGCCCCAGAGGAAGCATTAACATATCAAGGCTCATAAAGCACAAATCCTTAAATGTAAAAACTGACACTTTCATCCTACTCCAGCCTACATCTATATAGACATTAAAACAGAAAGGAATAAAGACTATTTTACTGTGCAGTTTGAAGGCCCTGTTCTCCTCTTGCAGAGTTCAGCAGCAAAACTCTGCTTGATTTTTAGTTGGGAACAGGATCAAGCTATACAAAGCATGAATTCTAGTTACATATTTTAGAAATTTATTCTGACTTCTGCCATCTATCAAGTTTTATGCACCTATTAAAAAAAGAAAGAAAGGCTTCTGTTCTTGACATTAACCATATTTTTGTTATTTACTATCTAAAAGAGTTAAATCACATCTCTCTCAGAGAGAGACCTGTGGGTTTGGACTGGCCAGAGGAAGATACCCAAATTAACAAAGCCACTTCTTGCAGCTCTAATACTCTCTCTTTAGAAAAGGTTTAAGAATGATCATTGTTTTCTTGATGTGTCAAAGATAAACCAACAATTGCTGAGACTGTTTTTTCAGCCTCTGGGCAGAGCCACTGGCCAAAGTGAATGTAGAGGTGGCAGTTTTCCAGTTACTGTAATCTGCAGCACAAGTAACTTACAACAGGGACAGAGCAAAGTGAGACCAGCCATTTTCAATCAACTTGAGCAATTCTTAGGCAACATTCTTAAGAAAAGAAGCTTTCTGGAGAAGTAGCCATCCTCCATAAGTATCCAAAAGCACATCTCTTTTCTTTTTCCTCTCCTTATACATTTTTCTCCAGTGCATATATGGAACAATTGATCAGTAAATAGCAGTAATTATTGTATTATGAGGACTGCATTTCTGTGTTCTTGGCACAGATTGGTAAGGTACCCTTCCACTCTACTCCATTTCCACCTCTAAATTTATACATGCTTTCAGTTAAGCTTTGCTCCAGGCCAGTGTATGGTTGTATACTCTTAAGGACCTTTTATGAGAAGTAAGCTACCACGTGAAATACTGTTGTGCTTTGAAGGAAATGGGTTTGGATACAGAAGCTGCAGAACATGACTGTGCTTACAGAAGGAAGAAAATCAAAGCAAGTGTCTCAGAAGGTCAGCAAAGAACTTGGTGATGCAGATCTTCAGAAACAGAAGAAGACTCAAGGCAGATTCCTAATGCTAATAGCAAATAGGGTTTTTTGGAGCTCACCACAAGGGATGCATACCTACGGATGCAGACCTGCCTTAATCTTAGTTTAGGATTCTGTCTAAACCAGTTGCACATCTCTGACCTCACAACTGTCATTCCTCCAAAATAATGTCTTTCCCTGACAGTATATTCACATTTCCATATCTTGTACATTTGGTGAGCATTGAAGTGGCTGTTTGCCTCAACCCTTCATAAATAACACTGTCTTTCATTACCTTGTTGTTTAACTGTCTGATTCTCCCTCTTTTTTCACAAATTCCCTAGCTCCAACTCTTAAGATGCAGGCACATGCCCATATTGCAGACCTTTTCCTCTCTGCAGCACGATTAGACCCCTGACCTTCTATTCCCCAAAGCTAAAAAAATGCCAGATTGCAGCCAGCACTTCATTATGTTTATGTATTGGTCCTATGAGACTTGAATTTTCTCTGGCTATCCACATACTTCTTTTTATTTCCTGTTTACTGGCATCATACAACTTTCTCTAATATTCAGTGCTCTTGGAACAGGGTATGGTTTTTTTATCAGGTAAGGTTATTTGCACTTAGTGATTTTCTCTTTTCTCCAAAATTGTATCTTGAATATTAACCAGTGTGAATTAGTGACTATTAAAAAACCTAAGGAAGGGAGAAAGAAGGTAAAAATCCAGTAGTCCTAAGCATAGTAATAGTACAAGAACATTTCATAGTCTTGGATCAAAATCCAGCATATGCATGCTCAGTTTTACTCACATGAGTAGCCTCTGTCTTCAGTGCATTACTGAACCCTTACTTTTCAAGTGCACTCTTGCAAAAGCTTCCACATTAAACCTTCCTAATTGCAGATAGAAAACTATCCACAAATGAAGACATTTTCCTTGAAGAAGAGAGGTCATTCAGTAAAGGATTCAAAGCACGTTTTATCAACTTTAATACATATTGTTACATCTTCTGCTAAATCAAGTCTACATGAGCAATTATTGTGGCTGTGAAGCATGTGAGATTACCTGTGTGCTGTGATCATGATCTTTATCCTTAACTCTGACCTGAGAACAAAAAAAACAAAATCCTTTCTTATCCTCCTAATATATTAATCCTTATGCTTGCTTCATGGTGTGAAAAAGGTGGCCTCGACTACTGATGTTATTAGGAATTCTGTCATTCATTCGGTGAATCAGACACTGCTTTAAGGTAGCATTACTCTAGCCTCTGAGAGGAAATGTTTCTGTAGGTTAGCTTCTAAGATCCTGCTCAGATCTGTTTTTCTGTTGTCATTCTAGTTTCTGCTCTCAGTATTCACCCTTCCACATATTCCTAACAGACTCTGGTACCAGGCTCTAGTAGCTTTTTTCACTGCTCAGTTCTTGTTTCAATTTTTCACCTATTTAAGAACAGCATATACAATATATAATATTGTCCATCTCTATGTAAAATATGCTGCAGTTCAAATGCCATTTTTGGGGCACAAAACTGTGTAATGTCCTATGACCCTTACTAAATGCTAAAATGATGATAACGGTCAGTTCTGGGCTTAAAATCTATTGATCTATTTCATTGTCTGTAACTGCATGAGATCAGCAGTATGTGAGCAGACATGGCAGTAGAATAATAACATCCTTTTAGCTCATGCCTATAGGCATCTTGAATCAGTGGGTAGTTCAGCCTTGACCTGCCTCAGAGGTAAGAGTGATCAACATGCAGAGACTGTTCTTGATGGAGAGCTCTTCAGCAGAAGGGCATCCACTAGTGCACACTGATTCTTTACTACTTTCTTTTAAAATTCAGACTATTTTTCATGGCTTATTATAAACTATAAGGATGAGCACTGGTCTTGGTGGCTTATGAGCCCTACAGGTAGGGTTTAAAATTACCAGTACAGAGCGATCAACGAAAATGCACCTCTCTGGGGCTTTCCTCTGTATTGAGTCAGTAATTGTTAATTTGTAATATAGTAAAAACTCAGTTTGAGACCCTGAAGGTGTCTGAAATTAGGTTTGGAAGAGAACTCCTGCCTTCCTTTGGCTATAAAAAGTTCAGATTTTGCTTATGAATATCTTGATCATGTTTGAAAAATCTGTTGCTTAGCTCAGCAGAGCTGCCTTCCTCCTTGACCAGATACAAAGAATTATTTGCAAGACATTTGCACCTATCACAATCAAACTTGGAAATGTCTGATTATTCTAAACTTAGCAGATTTTTTTTTACAGAGATTTAGAACTTAAAACCGGCTGAAAATTATCAACACACTCAATGCATTGTATGGAAATTTCTGACAGAAAGGTATCAGTCCAGTTCCATGAGATCCTCCTTAGGCAGCTGCAAAGGGAAAGGAAAGGTGGTTTGACACGTCAGAAAGATGTGGTATGAACAGGTGCTTTTTTAAGGGGAAAGGTGTAAAAAGTATTTGCCTCTGGTTTATAGCAAAAATGTCCCAGAGAAACCGTGAGCCATATTCTCATTTCCAGCATTTGTTCTGTTGATGAAATCTGTTTTTTTTGTCTTTTCTGGAAATAAATAATGCCAGAGGATGAGTGGAGAATATCAAAGTGACCTTCTTGATGCTTGCATCTTAACTGCAACTCCTTTTAAGCAAGCAAGTGCTCTATTTCTCTCAATTTCTTCTTTTCTTGTGGTTTGGCAATGGTGTCATGGGAAACGTCAGACTTTTCGTGTAGAATTTTTAAATCTGAATTTGCATTTTTTGTTGGTAACTACTAAAGAAGTATTCACATGCGTGAAAGCAGCTCACCTCCTCTTTCCCTAGCCTACAGAAATGGGGGAAACAGATAATGTGGTGTCAAAAATGGGGTCAGTTCAGTGGCACCACCTGCCAGACTGTTTTGCAGCTTAGTGTCTTAAAGTCAGTCACTTTTTTCCCCAGTCATGACAGGACTGCATGTTTTAAGCCAGCTGCATGTTTCCCTCATCCCGGGAAAGGGGAGCGCTATGGGCAGTCATTCTTCAGCACAGTTATCCACTGACAGAGAGCAATGAAGCCACATGGCAAGTGTAAGCCATTTGGGCAGCTGCCTTCTGCTCACTGCTCTGGCATGGTACTGCAGTTCACAGTGCAGAGCAAAGATAACCATCTCATACACAAAGTAATAACAAACAGAGGATAGAGTTTCAGGAAAGAAATGATGACCAATTATAGAGAGCAATGCCAGTCAGAGGTAATGCTGTGAGTGTGCAGCACGGTGACTGTGCCTGCCAGCCCTCCTTCAGCAGCCCCTGAGAACCTGTTTGAGCCACGCGCGTGCTGCTCACAGCCGTTTCGCTGCAGCAGCAGGTGTTTGGAAGGACAGTCAGGAGACAAACAAAAAATCAGCAATACAATCACAAGTGTCCTTGTCCTTCTGATAACAGAACACTATGTGGATATTGAAAACGTATACAAGCTATCTGTAAGCTTGTATATTAAATCAGAAAGGGTAATGACAAAAACCTGACAAAAGGAAAACCTAGAGGTGTCATTCTAAATTTACGTATAGAAAGGACTTCACTGAAAATGGTAAGAAAATTGTAAAATAATACTGCTGTAAGATAGCGTAAGTTAAGATTGGTCCTTAAGTTTTGACTCTGAAGATATCTCTGGTTTCACCCTTTTGTGCAAGAGAAGCTAGCTGATGTAATGAGAGGACTATATGGCTTGTTTATAATATGCTGGAATTGCTGGATCCTCGGCAAGATTGCTGATACTGTGCACTGGGGAATTTGTATGCAAATGTCAGTATCATTTTCTGCCAGAACGGTGTTACGTTGTACTAACCAAAAAATAAGGTAATACCATTGGTGGTTGAAATCTGGTCCTAGTGAATCTTTATGCCACAAAAGTGGCCTCAAGAATTCATTGAAATGATATTCACCAGTCTTGGAAGAACTCTGGGGCAGATAGAAATAGAAATAAGGCAAATTCCATTCACGCAGCCTCTCCAGTGCACTCTGTACATGTATGTCAAATGTTGGGCATTTGAAACCCGGATATAGTTCTAAAATTTACATGTAAGACTCTAGTCTGACTTCAAAAGACCTTGAGTGAAGAATTCAGAGAGTAGGCTGTTTATTTTGACGTAAAAGTAAAATGGAGCATTGTCAACCTAATTCATTCCAAATATATTTCTACTATATTTAAATACTACAGATTTCTACTTCAGTGACATTACAAACTGGATGTAAAGTCAAGCCAGGATGAAGGCAAGAGATTTTTGGATTGGTACAAGGGGAAACTCAGTTGCAAAAGACTCATAGCCAAGTTAAACATTTCAGAACAAGCAGAAGGACTAAACTCTGAGTAGTCTAGGAGATACGTACTGGGATACGGTAATTATGCACATAGTAACAAAGAGATATCTTCAATTTATATCACCACTTAAATCCAGGATCAGACTTTTAGTACTCGCAAGCCTTTGGGGTTATCTAGAGCTGGGCTAGGATTTAGCCCCACTTAATGCATTTCAGACTTGTTGCATGGTTTCCAGTGGATTTTTCCGTATGCTATTTTAATAGGTTTATAATCCCAGTCTTCCTTAGAACTGAGAGTTCTTTTTCTTTGGTAAGTAGTACACAATGCATATTGTTTATTTGTCCAGTAGTTATTGCCACTTTCTACTTTTTCGCGTATTTCAGGTGGCACTGAATTGGTCAGTCTGCCTGCCCTGGGATACAACCATGGGATAGCAAGGATATTGTCCTTAGGAAGATTAAAGAAAATGGCAACATTTCTTCATAAGTCATTATAAACACTGAACTGTCCCCCTGTGACCTCTGGCTGCTCTTAGTCACACATGTGCATGGAGATGAAGTCTGAGACAGAAATCCTCTTTTGTAGCAGAGTGCACCTGCCACTTCCATCATGCAGCAGCAGCAGCTTTGCAGCAAGCAATAAATCTGTCAGTGGGATCAAGTAGTGGATGGCACCAGTGGTTTCACATCCAGCTATTTGGAGTCAAGCAGCCAAGTGATTTTTTCCCTCCGAGCTGACATAATGCTATGCTAAGAAAACAAATTCCTTTAGTATTTCTTTTGTGCTGTCCAGTCCCCGTAGGCTTCACATTCTAATTCTTTCCATTTTTGATTCCCAGATTTTATAACATCAGATTTTTAAAAACAGGTTTCCTGTTTCCCAGCACAGTGCCCACCAAGTAGATGCCCATTCAACTTCCTTTTTCAAACACCTCTTGGTTACTGAAGACTGGCATAGAAACCAGTGAGTTTAAATGCAGTTCACTTAATAGACATATAAAATACCAGTACTTCAGAGAACCCAAGGAACTCTGAGCCAGAGACCAGACAAGTCCAGATCCAGTGAGGAATCTCAGAAACACAAGCCTTATGTGACTTCCATCAGACTTCAGGGGTCTCTTTCACTCATCTAAAACCTGCCCAGCTATGGCACTGGGCTTAAAGCTGGCAACATCCAACCTTAGGGAACAAAAGCAAAACACAGAAAAACCTGAGAAAAGCATGTCTAAATGACATTAAGTGACAATCACATTGGGATACAAAATTTACCACAGTATCAAGGCAGAAATTCTAAATCTAAGCTGCATAAGGACACAAACATGCTCTCATGCAGATAGCATGACAAAAAGACTAGCCTTAATAGAGTCAATTTATAGATGTTTTTCAAAATTCATTATCTATTTTGGGAGGGACAGGAGGGGAAATATACATGTCAATTTAACTTAGGGGCATTTCTACTATAATTCTTCTCTGTTTCCATTTCTCCGAAAGACATGACATCTCAGCTACCTTATGCAACTACAAGTAATATTTGCTTTTTTTAAAAAATGTTAAAAGGTAAATTTGATAAATACAGAGATAAATACAGCTTCTGTGTTAGCATTAAAAATAACCTAACTTATATTTAGACAAAGAATCATAAGCATTTCTCATTTACACAGGAAGAAGTGTGATTTATATTTGTTACTGCAAGACTTTAAATTGTGAGAATAGTAAAGATGTTGGTTAAGTGGATCGTCTCTTCATATGAAAGGATAATGTGATACTTGCATCCTCATCAACTCTTAGCTAACCAGAGCTTCAGATGATACCTGCTGAATGGCTGCCTCAGTTACATGGATACCTGTCCACTAGGCACCGAGTTCATCTGTTTTAATTGGAAGAGTCCCACTGTGAGTGTAGAGTCACCAGGAGATATTCAGATAGGAGGGAAAAAAAAACCCACAGATTGTTCCATTTTTCCTCTAAATGTGAGTTAAGATAGAAACTAAACAATATAGCAGGATTATTGAAAATATTTACTGCTCTAAGCAAAGAAAGCTCCCTGCCAAGGAAAAATAAAAGAAAGAGTAAAGGACCAGTTTAAGAATAAATAAATTTGCTCAGTGTTTATTAGCTTATATTTCATACTTACTGCTTATGTTACCTCTTGAGACTATATTCAGAGCGCTCTGATGGAGACTCCTTACCTAAGGTTGCACTGAGGTGGTTTAGACTCTTTTTCCAAACCTGTCTGGCTTTTGGCTGGAGAAAGCACTATGTCTAGAAACAGATGAAATTAAACTGTTTAGGAGAAGATATTATTCTGTTGATAACCTCTAATATGATATCAATCCAAAATTAGCTATGTTTCAAATACTAAGTGTCTCATTCTTCAGTCATAGAAAACATTACAAAATCTGTATTTCATGGAGTTGCACTAACTCCTACACAGGAACAGAGAAGATATGGGCTGCTTAAATACGTACTCTTGCTTTTTAGACATGAGGAGGAAGTATATTAAGGGTGTTGAAAACAGTGATCACTGTAAATACAATAAATTTGTTCAGTCCTTTCTTTCATGTTATCAAAGGAGGTTCCATAGAATCAGAAGGCAGCAAATTTAGAGCCAGTAAAGCTTTTTTGGGGTTTTTTTTGGTAATTCAAGACTATAATTAACCTATGAAACTTCTTTCCACAATACAGAAGGGTGGTGAAAGTGAATAATTATTTGCATTAAAAAATACTTCTTTCTGCAATAGTAAATATTTTAAAAGACAAGGAAAAAAAGAGAGAAAACAAGAGTTTAGACATAGTTAACCTACTTGCAGAGGGTATGAGGCAATCTTCTATGACCACCAGCTGGTCCTTCCTTAAAAAGGGCTGGTATTGACCACTGCCGAGGGAAAGGCACTGGGCAGAATGGACTGCTGCTCTGGTTCGGAATGGGAACTTCTATGTTGTTTCTCACACTTCTCATCATTTTCTGCAAAGGCTTTGGGGAAGGGGGGAGTAAAACCTGGAGGAACTGGATTGTCTCTGCTTTTGGTCTCAAGTTTGGATTTACAAAATCCTTTCCATTGAATTCCTCAGAAATTTGTTTTGACTGGGAACAGAGTTTGACACCACTTGATGCTTAAGTTTTCAAGAACTTTGCTTTTGCAACATAATTTGCAAGCTGAACTGTGGCAAAATGCAGTGCTATGTGCAGACTTTGAACTCCTAAAGTTCTTTCTGCAATGCGATTGGAAACATCTCAGTTTAGCTGGGTGAAAAGCAGTGAAAAGTCCCTGGCAGACTTCAAAGACAGGCAATTCATGGCCCCCACAGAAAGTCATGTAGAATCTGCCTGCTATATATAGGCCGTAAGTTTTTCTCCTGGTCCTCAGCAGGATGGAAGAAGAGAAAATTGAGGAATATTAGCAGGCCTGCCCCTGAAGACACTGAATGTAAAATTGGGAGATGTATAAAGCCTGACTGTCACAACTGTTGATAACAATGTGAGGAAATAAGGCAACAGGTAAAGTCCTATATTTGAATGCATGTTGAGTTTTCATAGCATCATAGAATCAGAATTATTTGGGTTGGAAGCGACCTTTAAAGATCATCTAGTCCAACCCCCCTGCAGTGAGCAGGGACATCTTCAACTAGATCAGGTTGCTCAGAGCCCCATCCAACTGGACCATGAACGTTTCCAGGGATGGGGCATCTACCACCTCTCTGGGCAACCTGTTCCAGTGTTTTGCCACATTCATCGTAAGAACTTAAGAGGACAGGAAGGCAGAAAGCCACTGGTAAAAGATACGAAGAAGGCACTGTATGACTATTGTCGGAGTATGACTTCTCTACGTACCCCAAATCTGAGGATAGACCTCCCATGTGATGCTGATTTGTATTAGAAACTGAAAGGATATAGCTAGTTTTGGACATCTCATCTATATATGCAAATTTTAAAAAAGAGTGGAAGTTCATACATAGGGTAGAAGGCTGAATCCACTGCTAATAAGAACCAATAACAAAGAGGTAATAAACTTCTCTTATGAAACCTACTATCATCATGCTAGTAATTGTATGCACATTTCATCCAGGAAGCTGAATCTTAATCAAATAACAATGTGTATCCTCTTTGAAATGCCTCTTCATTTTGCTTTGATGTGCCAGACTGAAACCAGAAGAGTACTTTTGCATTTCTTACTTGACATGCTCCCATCTGCTTCCATCCAGAACTCACTTTCTCTCCCTCGCTTTTTTCTCCTCCTTCCTTCCTTCCTACTCTTCCCAAATATATTTCTAAGATGAAGATCAAACATTTCTGCACCTGATGGGGCAAAGACACGTCAACTGCACCAACCTTCGTGTAAACAGTGCTGTCTGATGGATAAGACATTTGAAAAGTAGCAAGAAAGATAATCTCCCTTTTATTGGCTTCATTCATATTGAAATGTATGATCAGAGTCGAAGTCTTAATCTTCACCTCACTTTCACAGCTGCTCAGCTGCCCTTAGTGTGTATTACAGCCCTCTGTGAGAAAGCAAGGCCCCTCTGATTGGATTAAAGGGCAAAGAAAGGGAATGTGTTACCCCTTTAGGCAGCCCAGGCTCTCAGAAGGAAGCTCAAATAACAAAACGTGAGGAATCTGACCCACGGAAAGCATGGCAGGCTCCAGCAGACTTCAGCTGGCTGCACCAGCTACAATGAGATCACTTTTGACACTCTGTATGAGGTGACTTCTCAATTTGTACTAAATCCTCTTTTTTTCTCAACAGAAGGCAGGTCTGTCCACATCTTCCTACTGAGGCAAGCCAATTGGTAGCCCAGGAGGATAAGCCAGAGCATTGAAGCTTCCCTTGTAAGGACTCCTGTTAACAATTATCAACTCCTAAAATGCTGAAGAAAAATACGGACTGTAGTTCAAAGTATGTATTTATCCAACAAAGTGTACAAAGAAACCTGTTGTTTTTTTTTAATGCCTGAGCCTAGCAGTGAAGTTAAGCCTAAGCTTTGGTGGCTTCCCCATCACGTTTATTTAGCTCCTTATATCAAAGTTACTAAGAATTAGCTTGTTTGGATTTAAGAGTATGCTCAATTCCAGCAAAAAAAACCCCTGGAAATTTACCATTGTTCTTGATGAAGATACGTGAAGGGAAAAAGACTCTATGCTAACAAGGCCCCATCAAAAATTATTTCTTTTAAATAATTACTGTACTTCCACAAAGGAAAACTGCCCTCTCTTAGCAGCAAGGCTCTGGAGAAGGAGTTCTCAGATAACCCATGCTGCCTCAGAGGCCCCCCTGCCTCCAGTCACATCAGAGCCAGGGGAGGGGGCAGTCAAACAGAGGCAGGTTATGGAGAATCAGCGTTCAGGAGACAGTAGAGAAGAAAGGGCTGTGGGCTAATCCCCCACATTTGAATACCCAACTCCAATACTCATTCATCGTTTTTCGAATGGAGTCTTTTAGTCAAACTTGTGAGAAAATAATGTGAACAGCTATAAACCAAAAAAAAAAAATCCTTTGAGCTGCAGGTGCTTGCGGCAGCAGAGTACTTTTTTTAAAAAGATCATTTTCTAAATTAAAAGGAAAATTAAGCAAAAAGAAGCATGTCTAAAACATCACAAAACATGTAAATAGCAGTCATTTTAGAGAGAGGCCTCACCTCAAGTACATGACACAACTCCACAGTGAGAGGCTGGTGAGCTTCTGCGTCCAGCAAGCTGGGGCTTGGACCTACCCTGGCACTCAGCTTGCCAAGGATATGGCAGACAGAACTTTGGTAATTAACAAACGTTAAATCTCATCCCCAGAATTAATCCTCGACTCAAGCACCTACAAACACTTGATACTGCAGGCCTATCATTACAAATACAGATTTGGCAGACAGAGATGCTACTCTGAATTAATTGTGTTCAGGCCAGGCTCTTGGACAGATTCCAGTGGCTAACTCCATTTTAACCAGCCATTTGTAAACCTGTCCTTTGTTAGAGAAATCTTCAAGGGGTGCAGAGTCACTTCTATTCCAGGTCACCTTGATTTCTATTGTAGGTCAAGTCCAGGTAGTACCGTGGTTACAGCATCCCGTGAATCCTTATGTGTTCAGCACCCAAACTGGGATTGGGGTTGTGTTGCTGCAGATTAGAGCTATCCCCTAGGTCCTTCATTTTCTTGGCAGTTATTGCTTTGATACTGCAGGGTTTGCAAAAGTGTTTTAAAAACGCCGTTTTGCTCCACTTCCTGATCTCGAGTCAAACGTTGGTGAGCTGGACTGAAAGACTAAGTACCAAAGTCTGCTTTTTACATTCAGCAGACTTGACTTTACGAGAGATCTTTTTTCAGTGCTACTGGAAAGAAGTGCAAGCTCTCTTCCTCCAGACCTGTGCTTCAGGACCATAAGCAGACAAAATACCTAAATTCAGCAGCACAGCTTCCAGAAGGCTGCTGCGGCAGCAGAAATGGAGATGTAGTTAGTGACTTGTCGATCAGCTCCCTGCTGCTCTTTTGACAAAAGAGACAAAGAGCCAGTGTTTGTTTTCAAATAACATTTTTGCTGAGGTTCTAGAAAGATGGATGAACTGAAACCGACTTTGATTTGGAGTTAACGGCCTAAATCAATCACTATAAGAGGCCACTGCCTTACCTCAGGTAGAGGCATGAGCTGGTGGTGTTTGGGCAACATACAAGCTGACAGCCTTATATTTGCTGATGTGTTTACCTCAGCCATAAACAAACCTTTAGGAGACTGGCCTATTGATAGCTGGATTCTTGGCTTACATTTATTACGAAAGCATATATGTGAACAACCGGGGAAAATATTTCAAGCCTAAAAAGTTATGATAGAATGTAAAGAAACAGGGATCTTATATTCTGTACAGTGAAGGTAAAAAAGGCTTGTAGTCGAGCACATAAATTTGTACCCTCTGCCTCACGCTAAGCTATGATATTGGCTTTCATGCAGAAATGAATAATAGCTTTATTCACCCTCTCTAGATTGCCCTAACATGCTGCAACTTGATTAAGGGCATGAATTCAGGGCATGAATCTTCCTGATATAGTGAGATTATTGAAATTATCCCAAAAGAGCATGTTTGCTGCTCTGCATGCAAAGATCTTCCATTGTCTCCTTAATACACAAGGCAGGTCAAGAGAAGCTTAATTAATATGGAATTAGCACACGTCAATTTTGGTTTTTTATATTGTCTTGCCCTCTGTGGCTTTAGGGCAGCTGGCAGTTGGAGGAGATCATGCTCATATAAGTGTATTGATCAAACGTTATTAGTTAAAGCTTATTTGTGTGCTATCTTTAGGGTAGCAGAACAGGAATTCTATATAGCACATAGAGCTAGGCAGAAAAGACCAACAGGTTTCTGCATTTCAGCAAGTCTGATTTAGAGCTAATAAAGTAGCTGAGCTTTTTGGCACAGAAGAGGCAACAAAACAAGGTTTTGGATTAACTCTGTATCTACACAAGGCATTTCTTACCTTGTTTAACACTGCATTGCAATCATACAGCTCCCCTTTCCAAGCTAGCATGTCTATGAAGGTTCGTTTAATATCCCCCAGTCATCTGCCAGGTTCCAGTACCTAGTTTGCAGAAATAGTTGGGTTTCTTTAATGCCACTTGTTCTCAAATTTATTGGAGAAGGACAAGCAAAAACAGGCTATTCATCTAATTGACTGAGCACTGCACTCTTTGAATATCGTATTACCATTATGTCTAAGCTCTCAGGAGCCAAATTTAGCATTTGCCAAGAACTTAGTTCTCATTATTTATCCATGTTTCATGACAGCACAGGGATTCAGAAAAGATCGTTCTGTCATCTTCACTATTCATTTCTCTTGATAGTTGTACCAAGTTCATAGTGAGGCAGCTGAATTAATCCTCAGATATTTAACGATGCTGTGCCATGCAAAATTCTCATTGACTTAATGGATCCCCTGTGGAAGGTACTGCGCAGCAGAAGGAATCTGTTCTGGAATATGCCTTCTCAGCAGTCCTTCTCCATAGCAGTAAAAACAGAGCACAGCCAAGCGCCCTTCAGACAACGGATCCATGCTAACCAAGTCCCTAAACAACTGCTTGCCGTTCATTTGTGCTTGTGAATGATTCCACAAAATTTGTGATGGATGCAAAGAGCATATTCTTACATGGCACTGGCTGCCCTGCATATGACTTAATGTTCCTCAGGACTTGTATGTTTTCTTACTAGCTTTGTTCTTAGATTTGGAAATGTGCTAATCATACGGTTTTTGTTTAGCTTTATGGAAAATAACTTCTCTAGGTCATCAGCTGTTTGCAATGGGCTTATTCCCATCACCAGAATCACAATGATTCATGGTTTAAAAACAAAGTTACTTCTTCTTCTGCAATTCTTAAGTCAGAAATGAATATTCACCCACAAAACCTCCGAAGTATTATAGGCTTCCTGCCACGTGCCTGTTCAGTTGTGCCTGTATCAGTTCAGGTCTTGTGTCTCACGCAGATATTGATTTTGCAGTTTTTGGAGAATCTGTGGGAAGAAGGAGAGAGGAGAATATGTCAGGTGGGCCATTTATAATCTTTTTTTCAGGATAGTGTAAATGTGACAGCTATCACATGTCTTTCACCAGCTGAGAAAACAAACCTGGGCAGGTTAAGAAGTCCCTTTAACACACATGAACAGATATAAATGCACACATGCAAGCACATGCTGCATCTTTTGCTTTTGCTCTCAGCTCTGCTCTTTACATCAGAGGAATTAACATTATGAGCAATGACTGAGTTAATTTGACAGTAAGCCCAAGCTTAACAATGAACTTCACATCTAAATCAGTTCCATGTCTCTGGTAGTATATGAAATGCACATGCGGTAGCCGAGAACTGCCACGAGCAAAACTCCACCATCTGAAAATTAAAATCCTTTCCTGCTCTCATAGTCCCATATGCATTATTTCTTTATGTTCTTTTTGTCATTGCTGGGCAACTCTTGTTTTTTAAACTGCAAATTTGTTCACTGTACATTAGAATACTTACCTTCATCTATTGTTCTGTAAAAATAGCAAGAAACGGTATTTAAAACAAAACAGAAATAATTAAACCTCAGAGAAGAAGTGGAGATAGGTGAAAATAATAATAGTCTGTCTTTGATGTAAATGATGTAAATTTTCTCAGCTTCAACTTCTAGACATTTGAGGCTGGGTTCTGCAAAGTTCTGTAATGCTTTACTAACACCCACTTCAGAAAGCATTTGTTAAAAACCTCTTACACTCCCTGCAAAGTAATGTGAGTCATTTTCAGTTGTGGTAGGAACAACAAATTTCCACACACATTTTTACTGTTATTAAAGATATTGTTGCTGTTCATGATGCTGTGGGAGATGGCTTGATTATTTTCATATCACAGCTGTTCAGAAAAATTTCTTGGGTTTTTTACCTACTTTTCAAAGCAGTTGATTTCATAATCAGAGCAAAACTACTTATTCCAAAAAAATCTTTTAACAAAAGAGCTGCAGTATCTAGAGTGAAACACAGTACAGTAAGTCTGAGCCTGAACAAACGAAAGTAATTGGTTTGGGTCATCATTGGGATACTGTTTTATATCATAAAAAGTTCTGATTCATTTTCAGGAAACATGGCTTATTTTTATGTTAATGTTTTTCTTTTCTCCAAAGAGGTTCTATGAAATATCCCAAATAGATTAATGTGCTGACCTATGGTCCCTAGAAACCAGAGGCTGGATTACAGCTGCACATGCCTTGAGAAGCTTAAATTTTACCATTTGGTTAAGATGTGAGCTGCAAAGTTTGGAGATGCCTGAACTTGACCTTCTAAGGAAATAGCAAAATTAGCACAAGATTTTTCCAAGACTATTTATACATCTTCTGAAATACAGAGTACGGCTGATCGTTGCCTTTGAAGTGTATTTACAGAAGAGACAGATCCACTGCTGTAGGAGAATAAAATCTTGTGGTCGTTCTTTAGGCTTAGAGAAAGTAAAAGTCTTACAGATTTTCCTGCATGTGCTCAGTCCAGCAGCATTTTTGAAAAGACACTGGTACCAACTGCAAGTCATCTTTGCTCATGGCACCCACACTAAGTTGGTGTTTTTTCAACAAAGTAGGTTATCCTTTCTCTGTGAGACACCTTGTCCTCATCAATGCTCAGCCATACCTACTTTGGTTAATAAAGGCTTTATCTAGTCAATGTTTGGAGAAGATGTTAAGCATCTAAAGAGGAGGACTCTAGCTTATTGTAACTCAACTGACATAGACATGACAATTCCCTGTGCATTCACACAGGCTCTCCAGATACTGCACATGAATGCAAAGGGAAAAGTGGTTCCTTTCTCTCTGGAGAAGAAAATAGCATGTGGGTGAGCATCCTGTGGAAATTAAGGAAGGAATAAGGTAAAATATAGCCGTTTTGGTTTCAGAGTGGCAAACTGCAGTACATCTAGGAAAACAGGATCAGGAGGGTGGCAAGAAGTGACAGGTCTGATAGTTATGTCTCCCAGGAATACAGCCCAGTGGGTATGGCAAATGCCAGCACATAAGGTTTTAGACCAGACTGAAGATAAAACTCATCTGCTTCCAAGCAAATAATTTTTGCAGCAATGTTAGGTGTGATTGGCAACTTCTCTTGGCAATTTTTTAAAAAAAGTTTCCATACTACAGTAGAGAATTGTGAGCTTCACTGAAACCAAAATTCTAAACTGCACAGGATTTTAATCCCATAAGCCAAATGAAATGTCAGCAGTCAAAGCCTGTTTGCATTCCTTGCACCCCTGCACAACAGGAGATGAGTATGGTGACCCTTAGTGTGTTGGTAAAGGAGTAATTTTCAATAAAATAAAAATTAGAACATACCAGTTTTAAGACTCTTGTGGCATTTTCAACTTGTCCAAAACGAGAAAGTGTCAAAAGTGTTACAAGAAAACCTGTGTTCATAATACATTTGATTTATAGACTCAAAGAGGTTGGGCTGTGTTGAGATAATAATTTCATTTTCTGGAAGGTGACCAAAACGAAACTTTCAAAAGTTCTGAGGATCACCCAGTCCTGGAGGGTTGAGTGGTTGCCATTTCTACCATATGCACTATCTCAGAGTTATTCATCAGCTGTCTTTTTGATATATAGTGTTCATATGATACAGGGAGTTTTTGTCTTTGGTAAAGTCCACATTCATTCGTTTCATTTTACAGTAATAAATGTTCTTCAAGCATTAGAGCTAATTGCAAAGAAAAAAATACTTAGAAGTATCACTTAAAAGTTCTACTTATCAATTTCGCTGAAAAATCTGAACACCATTGTTGCCATTGTGTAATCATGCAAGAGTGGTAAATGTTGGATTATTAAATAAGACATTTCTATCAAATAAAACTTCAGCAGTTTTTCATATTGTCTTTCATTCACCAGTAACTCAGGGTCTGCACTAGTTGCCACAGTTTATGCTAACACTGGTGAGTGAGAGCAATCCTACCCGCAGAAAAAACATCATAAAGCTGCCGTTCTATGAGGTGCTTATTCACAGATGACTCTGTATGATTGCAGTTAGAATTAAGCTATTTTTCTTCCAAAGTACAAAGTATATTACATAGAAGTAGACCTGGCAGAGGGCTCATGTTCTCATTGTTTTCATAAGCACTAGGAATCCATTTTTATGTGAATCTCATGGCTAAAGTACAAATTCATTATCTCAGTCTTTGCATTGTGCTTTTTTGGAGGCATTTTCTCTCACGAAAGAAAAATTTTGCTTCACTTTGATTTGACAAAATGCATAACTAGTGTCAGGTTTGCTTGGAGAACTGTAGGTGTACAGCAGGTATGGTATGATTATCAGGTAGATCATGCTGACTGAGGGATTGGAATGGCTCACACAGAGAACTAAACTAAGATTTGGAGGTGGATTTGAGAGTCTCACACCCAGGTCCATGGCAAATTCTGAGTAACATGTGCTTTTTAACAAAGGATTTTACTTTTTACAATAACTTACCTGAAACTGTGATGAATTCTTCATGTGAAAACTTTCTTTCAGGCTTGGGTGTATTATCAAATAGATCTGATGGTCTGCTCTATCAGAAATTAGATAAATCGTGCTGTGTAGGTAACCAGGGGTCAATGTCGCGCCTCTTGGTCTGAAGCTCTGAGAAGCTACGTTGTTACACTTCTGTACGCTTTGCTGACCAGACATCTCAGTCCAAGCAAAAAACTCACTGCGTTGCAAAGCTTACCATCATGTGATGTAGATGCGATGATAGCATCAAGTAAAGCTATAGGGCTAAAAGACTAACTGGCAATAGGACGGAGCAGAGGTAAAGTTTTTCTAGATAAGCTGTGTGGTGCACTGGGTGTGTGTACATTAGGCTTCCCGGAATAAACAGGCCCAGCAGCCCAAAACTTCAGCTTTGCTGTCTTTTCAGTGTAGCAAATTCACAGTATAACTGATAAGGAGTCAAAGTGATGCTTCAGCAAGTCAAAGTTAAGACAAAAATTGAGCTCCAGGCATCCCTAGATGTGATTTTGAACAGTGGCATAGCTTTGGAATTTGTTTAGAATGTAATTTATTTCCTTGCTTGTTTGCTTTTAGTAGGATGAGTCTTAGAAGGATTTGTTGGCTTCATACTGTTGAGGCACCACAAAGATAAAAAACTTGAAACATTGTCTGTTGACTTCCTGTTAGGAAATAACTCCTAGTTGTCACAAATCACTAGAGCCTGCTCATACAGCCGTCATCTCTTATCCTGCTTGGCACAACAAAGGGAACAGAAAAGCGCTGTGTTTGCCAGCCCATTTCTGCTTAAAACTGTATCAAGAGTGTGCAAAGCAGTGAAGGCGAGGAGGGAGAAATAGAGGTAGGAAGGGAGACCTTCAGTTCTTCAAGTCTGAAGACATGAGGCCGCCTTTGTGTATCTGAGCGTGTTAGAATTCAAATCCGAGTATTTTATATTTGTACAGTCCTTCATTTGTTTTTTCAGATCAGTAAAATATTTAAATCATACAAACCCTTCCTTAAGCTTCTTTGTTTTATGAATCAATTGTAAATAACCTTTGAAATGCATTTGGGTGATGGAAACCCTTTGTTTGTTTGGAAAAGGTAATTTTCCCAAGCTCATAGAGGAACAGGGAGTCCTTTCTAGCAAATCCTTTGAAGCTGTGAGAAGTTGTGGTCTAGATAGCTGGAGTGACCTCTCGTGGTCCTCACAGGAACTAAGGCAATTCATCTCCCCGTTTCCTTGCCCTCTTTTTAGCAAATGCAGGTCAACTGTGCTGGTAGTAACCGAAACAAAGACCTAGAAGCACAGCTCCATCAGGAGAGTGCAGGACAGATACATGATAAACTGTGGTTTGCACAGTGCTCCCAACTTATTTGATAATCTGAAAATACTTTTTCAGCCCTTGAGTATCACTTGTATGTTCTCAGCTGCACCAAGAAGGAAATATTTTCCAGATATGGCAAGCTGGCTCGCTACTAGCAGGTCTCATCTGTATTGTTTTAATGTTGGCTAACAAAATACAGCTCTTTCAAAAAAAAAGGTTGATATCTTCCCAAGCCACTGGAAATGAAAGCAATCAACCCTTTGTGAAGAATTAGTCAGTAGCGGTGTGAGTAGCTGAAATATCCCTAACAGATGCCTGTGTTACCTTTCACTGCTATCTTGCTTATATTTCACCATTCCTGTGAATCAGTTTCCAGCTGGTTCTAGATAACAGTGAGAAATTCTATCGTATGTTTATAGACTGGGAAGGCCATTGCATATTTTCATTGTGGTATCTTCGTCTCATCACCCAAGGGGTTCTTTTTGTTTTCTTTGAGTTTTTTGAGGGGGAAGAAGAGAAGGGTTAGGACTGTTGCTTAACATGGCATAAAAATATATCTATAAGTAATAAAAATGATTTTTTTTAACTTGAATTAATTCTACTTGTTAAAAACAAAACATTTCAGACCAGATGTCCACCATCACCTCAGGCTGGCATATGCCATGTATTGACCAGTGCGTTAGACACCTGGGAGAGTGTTTATGGTTTGTATGATCCATTTCTTGAGAGGGACAGCTATTGAACGAGGTTTCTTCTGTCCGTTCTTTGTGTTGTACTTACATTTCTCTAATTTTAAAAAACAATCAAGATATATAGTTTATTTACTGTTTTATACTGTTGCATATTGTACCTGCGTGTATATTCTTATTGAGTAGAGGAGTCTGAACCAAACTACAACTGTACACCACTGGTTTATTCCCCAAACACTACGGTGCTCACAGTCCAAACCCAGACTCAAGTTTCAGACTTTGCCCATGCATCTCCATATCCATAGATATGCATACATCACTGAATAGAAAAATCCCCCTCCCAACCATGACTGAAGTATTGAACATTTGAAATCCAGATCATGATCTTAATCAGACAGTTTAGGCCTGTCTCTAGTATTGATAGCTCTGCTTAGGTGATAGAGAAGAAGATAAAATCACTAGAGCAGCAACAGATCACCTCTATCCCTACCCTTCTCAGTGGTAGGGGATAAGGAAAAAATTAACAATGGTCTATGGAGGCACAAATAAGTGTATATTGAATGGCTGTTGGATTCATTCTCACTGCCATCTGTTCTTTCAATCTTCCATATAAGTATCACATACTGAAACAGCATCAGTGCAATTGTCAGTTCTTTCAAATTCCTATTTTCCCTTATCTTTTTTATGATTTTAGTGCTGTCAGACTGACTTTTCACATATTTCTTCTTTAAGTTTCTTTTCCATACAGTTCTTCCTGTGGTTTTTGTAATGTCTCAGCTTTCTCTTAGATGAAGTTCAGCATCAGGATAGTGGAAATTGATGGATATATTGTTTAATATAAAAGATCAGACCATTTCATTATTTATAACTACAAGATCTATCCAGCTATTTTCCAGACTTCAGTCACACGTAATATATACCAGAAAAGATCAGTTATTTTCTCTCATTTCCATCTCCTACAATAAGTAGGAAAGTGTCCTACATTCTCCTGACACTGGTGCAGTAACTTTTGAGATATGAGTTCAGACATGTCAGACATCTTAGTGCAGAGTACAGGATGTACTCTTCAGTACAACACAGACTGTCTGAACTTACTGCCAAAGCCCATCTGACTTTTTGTATGAGGACTTAAGTTAGCAGGCTATGTTAGTTTAAGTGAGCAAGTTCTCTTAAAAATTCTCATCTCTTCAGCCAAATCCAGCTCTCGGGGAAAAAAACAAACCAAAACAAAACACAGCCTCTGCAGCTCTAAAGGCAAAAGTTGCTTGACTGATTTATCTCTATGGGCTTCATTCCTGTTCGATAGGATGTACAATAGGGCAAAACTCTCTCAGTTAGATCTGTGAAGTTTCAGCTAGCATAACTGGGGAGTTATATGATAGCTGTTTTCTAGAGCTCTATGTAGGGTCAAAAGATAGGACTCTGAAGTCCTCTTAGAATGCATCAGAAGAATATTTGTTAAGAATATATTTAATTCAATATTTTCAGTATTATCAATACAACCTGTTTCTAGGAAGGTGGCAATTTTTGCCTGCTGATACAAGCTGATATCATGAGTAGGTGATTCAGGTGTCCTTTATTATTTCAGATCTGGAATAAGAATAGTAGTAACAATTAAGATGCAATGCATTCTTGCGTGTAACATCCACTGTAGATCACAGGTGAAAACACACGTACGTGTGCATGCATGAGATGTTTCTGTCGTGGTTTCTGTAGGTTTTTGTTGTTAATATCCTTACAAGTATAAATATTTCCAATATTCGTCTACGTGGTGAAATAGTCTAATTTCTATGCTTATTTAAATGGACTAGCTTGGCTGCATTTGTGGTGCTTATTTTTACAGTGAATAGAAGCCTCCAAGAATTTGTTAACTGAAAGTGCAATCCAAATGCTTAGCATATAGATGAGAGAAGATATTTTAGGGTCATTGCTTTGTTAATGCAAGTCTTCCATTTCATGTTATTGCTGTATTTTGACTTCCCTCGTATTTCTTCCATTTTCTTCACTACTGGGAGTGTTTTTATGGCAGAAAACCGACCAAGATGAACATCACCACAGATTTCTGTTACAGGGTAATGGAAAATACGGAAAGTTGAAAGGCAGTTGGTGGCAACTTTATCTGGTTTTCTTTAGTGAGAAGATGTAGAAGAGAATGTGATTTTGAAGGTGTCTCTCACATTACGTGGCAGACAAAAATAAGCCTCAGACTGCAACAGCAGGTGGAAACATAAGCATAGAAGACTTGCTTACCAGTATGTTGCTGTTCCAGCAAAGTTTGCTATACCTGCAACAATGAAGAAAATGCACAAAATCTAGTGTGAATATAGTGAAGCTGGCTAGAAAAAAATCAAAATTGATATTCTGCTTAAGTAAAAGAGTTTCAATTTCAATATCTTTCCCTCAGGCAATGTTTTACTGTCATTGCTGTCTAAGGCAAGCACAACTACTAAGTTTTGCAGGGATCACACCATGTACATACATGCAGGTAATTATTCATGCAAATTAAATCCTAGTGTTTAAAATGGCAGTATAACAACTTAATTATCTTTAATTATTTCAAGACATACCTTTGTGTATATAGAAATAATGAGTAGCAGTAGCATAAGATTTTCCATTCTATAAGTCCTTTTCCATTTCTTGCATTGTCAAACTTTCAAGACCTGGTTCCTCCCACCAGTGGAAGTGCAGAAACTGCACTTTTAATTCTGAGCTAATGTGTGTAAGCTTTTCCTAAATATGAACTAGACAGTAGCAATGTCTAGCTGTCAGAACTGCAGAAAGGGATCTAGTAAACCTGAATTCTCTTCCCACTTTTGAGCTTACTCAATGAGTTTGCAGTCACTTTGCCTGTTTCTCCAACTATGAGATATTGCTATCCTGTGCAAAGCAATTTAAGATCTCCTGACTTAAAAAGTAAGCAAACAGAAAACACCCAACTCCCTGTTGCTTTTGTTTAACAAAAGAGTTAACCCACGCTTTTTGTGGTTACAAAAAATGTTGCAGCTGTTTTGTTTGGGGTTTTTTTAATAAGTCTTGTATCTCAAAGTGTGAAAACTAAAGACAAGGCAGAAATGAGGTTCTATTACCTCAGTTGGTGTGCTGGTGAAATCCATTGAAGATTATGAAGATTTTAAGTACCCTGTGTCCGTGCCACAATTTTTAAATTAAAAAAATAACAACAAAAAAGAACGATATTTGAAAGTTATTTCCTACTACTCTGTGTTATGAAGTATGAACACTATAAGTTCAGTGCTTGCAGAATGACCTCTAGAGACCTTTGGAGACAGTAGAAATATTCCCATCGCACTTGGTGGACTCCGAATCAACCCCGCTATGAGCAACAGAAGGTGCGCTAGTGCTTTTTCTCCAGAGCTAACCAGTAGAATTTGTAGTGGCTGTTTCTACGCCTACTGTACAGACCAGTGTCATCTTTTCAAGTTTTAATTATCTTTTTCTCTTCAAAAACCTAGGAGGTTAATGACACTACAGAAGAATGTAAGGTGAAAATTTAAGAAATGCTAGAGACAAGGCTGTCCATAAAACCTTGCATCCATTCTCTAGTACATTTTACCACTCTCCTTATTCTCCTGTTTACTTCCTGTCTTTTGTTAGAGCTCTGTCTCTGCAAGTCCAATGGCGCATATCTAGCAAACTACATGAGAAACTGCAGGATGTGGAGTTCAGACCCGAGCTAGCAGCAGTTTCTGGGTACAAGTCTAGAATGTCTGTGTAGTTATCCATGGTCTCCAAACTTGTATGGGCTACAGTAACTGATAGTATATTCGAGATCAGGACTGGGTAGAGTTACACTCTGAATGACAAAGGACAAGACCACTGTGCAGTGGGGTAGCTACTCCTCTGTCACATAAAGATAACTGCTATACTTATAGAGGTGCCTATCACCTTCTTAAAGTGCATCTCTACCTCCTCTATTTGTCCTCACAGTAACTAGAAATGTGGCATGTCACATTCCATTAGGCAGCCTTTGAACCTGAGGGCAAAACTTTCTTTCACTTCAGTTCTTCAAAGCTAGAAATATTTTTCATCTAAAATAAAGTCAGCCATAGAAAATGAGGCATTCCGGAAACAGCCTTGCTCCCACTGGAATTAATGGCAATAATCCATCTACTAAAAAGTCTGTGTAGTAAAATTCACAGCTGCAAGAATAACTGAATAAGATAAGACTTTGTTGACCCATTTTTTCCTCAATGATTTTCATTTCCTTTCTTTTGCAAAGGAACAAAAAGTAATAAGCAGGTGGATAGACAGACACTTGCTCAAAGACAAACTTACTTAACTAGATTAAGTGGCAATCTTTTAAGTGTATTGCCAAACATACCACAATAAGATTTGAAATCGCTCTGGAGTGAAAAAAGCCAATGCGATGTGGTAACAGCACACCTCAAAATGTTTCTAAGTGAGCCTAAGACTTAAAAAAGTTACTTTCATCTTACTGGAGAGTGCATGAAGTCTCAGAAGGTTTAAAGCTTTCTTCTTATTCAATATTTCCTCTTTTCTTTCACCTGAAGGCTTTTAATACTAGAATTTTTTTATATTAGTGAAGAACCTACTGCTTTCTCAAAGCAAATAGGGGGAAAAATCTATCTCTAATCTATATGAATTTAAGTAAAATGCTTTAGATCGAGTCTTTCATAAATTTCCAAAACAAAAAGTTTGCATTTCACATGATGTGTTTCTCTTAGCTTTGGGAATTGATAGCTTCTCTTAGGCATGAACTCAGCAAAAGGAGATAAAAAGTCTCCCTAGAAATGCTGATATCACATTTAAAGCATAACTGCTCTCTTTCTCTGGACATTTCTATTTTCTGCCTGCCTTCATTGGCATCCCAACAGGGACTGAAGTGCAGCACAGATTCAAAATACCTGTCAATGTGAATTAGAAAAATCACATGAACATCGTTGGCATTTAGATGTCAGGTCTGCCTTTGATACTTCAGTAGAGTAACTTGAATTACAATTTCAGTCAACCAGACTCACCCAAATAGAAAGCAGTCTAATTCAGGGACGAGTCTACTCTGATCTTCACTGCTATGCTATCCATAGTGATATTTTTCACTCAGCTCCCTAAATCAGCCAGACTCTGCTCCATTCCTGTATCTTGATAACACCTGCTGAGATGTAATTTCTGTTTTATCTAGAAGGCTCTATATAGCTGTAGTGTATGGACTGATAGACTGAAGGAAAAAATAAGCTATACCAACATAGAATTACCTAGAATCACCTCTGATTTTATTCATAAGGGCATGCCTTAAGAAATATTAAGCATTTTAGAAAGGTCTGAAAGAGACAGGCTTTTTGTAATTACCATGATTCCTTTGTTGCCTTGTGGAGAGTAGAAACAAATATTTCATTCTCTATCTACTTGCCTTTAAGTGAAGGTATAATCCACTTTCCCCATATTTGAATACGTAAAAACAGTGCTTACAGACAGCACCAGTGATTCCTTATATTGTTTGTTGGTTTACCTGGTGGTCTGAGGAGTGAGGGGTGAACACTGGCAGATATTACAGTCAGGGTTTCTGTTCCTACCCCATTTTTCACCTCTCTGCGAAACCTCCAGCACAGGAAAGCCAGCTGAGTTGCAGCACCTCAGCACAAATTCCAGCCCTCCAGCTAAAAGCGATTTGCCTTGACAGTCTGAGCTGAAAGAGCAGTGAGCTGAGCACTCTCCCTTCCACTGCCTGAGCTATGGAAATATAGTAGGTTGCTGAGGATATTTACTTCTTAAACTCATAAAAATTCAGCAGTTTGTTCATTAATGTCATAAGTCTCGCAGTTATTTATTTGCATTGAACATGAGACTTCCTTTTTCCTTCCATTGTTTACCTCCATCTTCTGTTCTTTACCACAGTAAAAGACCTCAAAGCCTTAGCAGTCTAATGACAGTGATGTCCACAGTGAACAAAGGATAAAATCATCCCCTTTATTACCCAAGTCATTGTCTGAATTTTTCTGCTAATATTCCAGGAATGCTGTGCTTATTGCAAAAGGTCCTTGTGAAATAGTTGCCACAAACTCCAGGCATGTGACAAATTCCCAGTCCCTCCCTCTGCTGAAGTGTGTCTTCAAAATTACAAGTCAGTTCATTATGGTAAGGTCAGGCTATAATATGGACAACCTTGAACATTTGAAATTCTGCCAGCAACCTATAGAGGGCTTAATTTTATTTAGTAAATTAGCAATAAAAAAACTAAAATGTAACTTTCTACTGGGGTCAGAAACAACATATGAGAAACCCATTGTAACTATTCATGTAGACATAGGTCTGATTTCACTAAAATTTACATAGCGGAGCGTATTCCCGGTTAGCTGTAAATTTCATCTTTATAGGATTCAACTTATTACATGAGCTCTGTCAAGAGTCCTGACTGTTCAAAAAACGGAAGCAGCTGAATTTTCCCATTTCAAGTTATAAATGCTATCGAATACTCTACATTTTGTCATGCTAACTCCAGTATGACACAACCACATGTCTGGAAGAAAACCATAACGGGTACTGTATTTAGTAGCTCAGCTTGCTGAAGTCTCTAGAATAATTCTGTGTGGGTTTCTGGGGTGTGATGATAGCAGGCATTGAAGCCTACCGCTTAGAGCACAGAACAAGCAAGAGGGATTTTAGAGATCAAAACATTAGAAAACAGCTTTGTTTACTAGGAAATGTGGACTCAAGTTCTTGCCTCATCACTGCTTGGCTACGAAAACTTGGGGCAAGGTCTAAGCACAGTTTTGTGTGTGTGGCCGCAGAAGCTGAACCCAGAAGCCTGGGCTGTGCCACCAGACGTTGATGGTGGGTGCCCGGGGCGGCACCTGGAGACAGTGATACACTGAGCAGGGAGCAACTCTCCCTAGGGAGGTGGTAAGGTTGAGTCTCTCAGCAACAGAACTGAATCTCTTCAGACAGTGGTGGGAATTGATCCTAGATTGTCTACAGTCTGGATAAGCGGTCTGCTTATTAAACATATTTTTGTTAAGAAATAGATAAAGCTGCACTCCGTTGGAATGCCTTCTACAAAAGGGCCTGCTGTCTTAATGCTTTCAGAAAGTGCAGGTTAAAAATTAGTGAGCTGTGCCAATTAACCAGCAGCTCACAAAGATTTTGGTCCTATTTGCTTAACTTTCACTTAGCATCTACTTTTGGTGTCAAAATGCTATTCTGCTTTTAGCCTTTAACTTCCCTACACACTCCCATCTGTAAAATGTGAAAAAACTTCCTAGATGAAAGAGTTCAGAGGCTGTATTCATGTTTGAAAATCACTGCAAGACCCTCTGCCTGGGTATGAATGCCCCATGATTTGGGGATGGTTTCACTCTGAGAGGGAAATTCACATTCCAATCCAAGAGAAATGAGTGATAAGATTCCCATGGATTTTAATTGTGCTGTTATTTGTACAGAATCATAAAGTCTCCTATTAATTTACATTTGTTGTTGATAAATCCTAAGCCATTTTCATAAGTTTCAGAAGCAGTCTTTCTGGATATAGGCTGGAGCATATCTTCCAACGTCTGTTGTCTGAATCAGTAAAATCGTAACTTGGGAGAGTTATGTGCTGCCCATGTACCATTTGGAAGCCTTCATCTTGAGAGAACTGTCACCTTATTCTGACCTGAAAGCGCTGTCAGGTTAAAATAACTGAAAAATACCACTCCTTTGACCAGGCCTAGCCAATGCCCCGTCTTATCTAGGAATGTGTTATGGTTATGTCAAATAAGCCAAATCAATATGCACAGGATAAATTTGGTTTGTCAGTTTAATAGAGTTATGGCTCTTTGCATGTTTAAGTAATTGTAGATGTATGTAGATATAATCGAGAGGAAAACTCTGTTTCAGACAACACGTGCAAAAAGGTGGATTTATATGCAAGTATGAACATACAGTAAAACACAGTAGTGAAGTTCAGGAAAGATGCCCGTTTATAGACGTGTGAATGAAATATGATTGAATTCAAGAAAATTTTAAGGTAGTTTGAATTGGCATGGGAGACATTAGTTTGAACATGTGTTGCTTAAACTGGAAAGCATGATATGAACAGTTATCTTATATCAGCTGCAGAGAAAGAATGGATTCTGCTTTAATTCACTCCTGTCTATTTGTTTAATAGGTTCCTATAAAAATGTAACTTCCGTATTGTGCATCATCAGAAAAAGGGGAATATTTTACAGTTGCCTGCCTTGATTGTTTGATTTGGAAGAGATTCAAAGATTCTGTGAACTGCACTCGTCCTGTAAGTTTGTGGCTTAGACACTACCAAGCACAGATGACCCACAATTGAATTGAGGGAGCTTTGTTTTCTGCATTATGTGCAGAGGCCATACTTGTTTGACCCCAAAGTCATGCAATATTTACTTATACAATGGCAAAATATGGCTTTGAGATCAAGTAACAGAGTTCTTGCCACCTCAGAAAATGCACAATCTAGTCTGAGCATGACATCACATTCCTGAGTTTTGCTGCTGACTAATTTCACAAAACAATTTTGGTGAAGAATGTTCTCATTCTTCACTTTTGGGTTCACATGCATATGCTTGCCTAGAGTTAAGAGTACTATTTGTAAATCTGGGATTTAAGTATTATTTCTTAAGAATTTTTGAGAGAAAATGTTACTTTAACACTTCAGTAAGTTAGTACATCTTTAGATGAGGCAGGGGTAAGGGCCAAGGCCAGTACAGTCCCAAACGGGAGAAAGGCAGTATAAGAGTAATCCTTTTATGCTGCCTGAGGTGCTCTTTGCCTCTTCCTGGGTAATCACACCATTTTCATAGTTTCTATGTCAGAGGTATGACGTCGAATTGGGAGAAGAAAGGGAATTGCCTTGTGAAATAAGAGAAACCACAGCTGATCTTGTACAGGCCTCTTCAGTACCTCAGTTTGGAATAATGTAGTTGACCATTTATTACAACCTGAGGCTTATGCACAGCGTTAGTAACCATCATAAAATAAAGGAAGCTTAAAAAACTGGCAGTCTATTTACAAACACTTTGAGAGAGGAAAGAAACCATCTATCATGTAAAAAATTTGCAATTTTTTTTTACCAAAGTTGTGTGATATTTACTACATTTTGTACCCAAATTGTGTATATCATTGAATCATATAATGGTTTGGGTTGGAAGGGACCTTTAAAGCTCATCTAGTCCAAACCCCCCTCAGTGAACAGGAACATCTTCAAATAGATCAGGTTGCTCAGAGCTCTGTGCAAACTGACCTTGAAGGTTTCCAGGGATGGGGTATCTGCCACTTCTCTGAGCAACCTGTTCTAGTGCCTCACAACCCTCATTGTAAAAATTTCTTCCTTATATCTAGTCTAAATCTACTCTCTTTTAGCTTAAAACCATTACCACTAGTCCTATCGCAACGGGCCCTGCTATAAAGCCTGTCCCCATCTTTCTTATAAGCCCCCTTTAAGTACTGAAAGGCAGCAATAAGGTCTCCTCAGAGCCTTCTCTTCTCCAGGCTGAACAGCCCCGACTCTGTCAGCCCGTCCTCATAGGAGAGGTGTTCCAGCCCTCTGATCATCTTTGTGGCCCTGCTCTGGAACCCACTCCAACAGCTCCATGTACTTCCTGTGCTGAGGGCTCCAGAGCTGGATGCAGGACTCCACGTGGGGGCTTACCAGAGCAGAGTAGAGAGGCAGAATCACCTCCCCCAGCCTGTTGGCCATACTCCTTGTGATGTAGCCCAGGATATGTTTGGCCTTCTGTGCTTCAAACGCGCATTGTTGGCTCATGTCCAGCTTTCCATCTGTCAGTACTCCCAAGCCCTTCTCCACAGGGCTGCTCTCAGTCCCTTCATCCCTCAGTCTGTGTTGATACTGGGGTTTGCCCCAATCCAGGTGCAGGACCCTGCACTTGGCCTTGTTCAACCTCATGAGGTTCACACAGGCCCACTTCTCAAGCTTATCCAGGTCCCTCTGCATGGCATCGCGTCCCTCAGACATGTCGACTGCACCACTCAGCCTGGTGTCATCTGCAAACTTGCTGAGGGTGCACTCGATTCCGCTATGTCATTGATGAAGATATTAAACAGCACTGGTCCCAGTAGGGACCCCTGAGGGACACCACCTGCTATCGATCTCCATCTGGACACTGAGCTGTTAACAGATACCCTCTGGATGCAACCATCCAACCAATTCCTCATTCATCAAATAGTCCACCTCTCAAATCTGTATCTCTCCAATTTAGAGAGGAGGATTCTGAGATGCATCTCATCAGGTCCCATAGACTTATGTATGTTCTGGTTCCTCAAGTGGTCACGAACCTGATCTTCCATTACAATGGGAGGGACTTTGTTTCCCCAATCCCCGTCTTGTGGTCCGTAATAAACCCCCGTCTTGTGGTGTATATCCATATCCATATAGCATTAGGAGTTCTATAATGAGTGAACAAGGTAATTTATGAACCTTTCAGGTTTGCATTTTCAAACTTCTGTCCTGAAGCTAGAGGGTAGTAACTTACATTTTAAAGTAAGAGCTAAGGTTGTCTCATGTTGAGATAGGGCTCTAAAAATGGCAGATGTTGCAAGAGAAATTTGAGGAAGTTGACAATATCATGTCTACCCGATACCATTTCTTACAATTGTCTGTTCCTGACTTGGTAGTGGCACTGTCTAGTCATAAAGCATCCATGCTGTAGTGTCTAGGAAAAGGCTTGATAATGCTCACAGTTACTACCACAAGAAAGCATTCCGAAGTTTGCACAAAAGCCTGGTCATAGAATCTTATTCACACTCTGTTTCTACTGGAGATTACATGAAAAATGTAAAATAGCACCCTGTTAAAACAAGATGTGATGGTCTCTCTGTTAATCTAGACAAATAGAAACATTTGCAGTTTTATCTTGTAGATGAACCAGATCTGACAAGAAAATTCTTTGAAGGAAGTAAAACCTTTCACCTACCGTGTCTGAGTTATGGCTGGTGAGCAAAATGCTTGCAGGAACAGGGGAACTCCTCAGTGAATTGGAGAAAATATTTTTAAGCCCACTCTTCCCAGGTATTAAAGTAATAGTCTTCACAGACTAAAATTATTAATAGCCTCTTTTCTTTCAGGCAGTGAGACACAGTGTGTGGTTGCAACAGCTGTCATCCACCCGTACCATTAATTATTCTAATTAGTGGTAAGCGGTTTATGTTGCCCTTCAATCATTTTCAAATGTATCTTTAGACAAATGTCAGTTACACACAGATTTTCTCACGGCCTGGTATGTGGCTTGGCTGCTAGAGACAGGGGCTGAAAAATAACACTGTTTGATTCGCCACCATGCTGAAACAGCCGCTGTCAGAAAACAGAGCTCACATTTGCCACCCACTAATTCTAGGCTTTTCTGTCAGGAGCCAACACACAATTTGTTGGCCATTGATACATCTGAACATCTTATTATCTCTTCATTTCACCAGCTAGGTGGTCAAGGGTGTGCTTCCCCTCCGGGGAAATGTACCTGTTAAGGCAATATTTCTTTTGGCTCCAGTTCTAAACCATAGGCAGAGGGATTAGAGATTCAGCTTTTAATTGTGCTTGTCTTTTTCTTTTGCAAATGACAATCATTCCATAGCACCTCTTGTGATATGAAATTGAAAATTGGATTAAAGCGTCTTTTTGATTCCTGACCAACCTTTCTAGTCAGAAAGGCACCTTATTTAAGCCAGTGGGTGTACTTACCAGCCAGTGCAGGCTTTGGCAGCTGTGTGGTGTAGGCAAATATTGCGTGATTTCAAAGCAATCCAGGCTTCACCTTCTACAGAAGAACAGTAAGACTTGTTTTGTGTTTTTGTAGACAACACAAAGAATTATTTAGTATTGTTCATTTATTTATCAGCTTCAAATCTTTGAAGTTTTGACAGATTAAGAACTTCCTTCAGGAGTTTTAAATAAATGTGATATATTAACAAACAGACTAAAAGCCTACTTAAATTGTACAAATATATAAAACAGGCTGCCTTGTCTAATGAAAACCTGATAAGAAAAATATCTTTTAAAAAAAGTTTGTCTCTCAATTTCCGAGAAAGTAATTTATCTTTGTATAACCACTGGAATAACAGATGAATGGAGTCAGTCACAGTTTAAATAAACCCCAATTATGCTTTGCCTGATAATTCAATTTTATCGACACTGTATATATTTATTTATAGCTTCAATTATTTAATATCATAAATATGGTGTGTTTTGACAAACTGGGTTTGCTTTGTCCTTTTTCAATTTCAGCATAACTTCTGTAGATGAATATAATACAGAGGAAATATTTCATGCAGAGGGGTTTAGAATTATAACTTCAGCAAACCTTATTAGTACTACAGCTTTGCTAGACTCTCAGCGTCAGAGGTTGTATATTTATATAAGTTTAATTGGTGTTTAAGAACAAGCTGAATTCATCCAACCATAGTCACTTAGCACAATTCATATGTGAAAAGTGTGGATTTGGGGCCAGATGACCCAATTCTTCACAGCAAAGATTGTTGTTTAGACCAACAGTGTATTGTGGTGGTAGAACTGATGATTTTCAACTCTGATTTTCCAGAGGCAGGAACATGGTTGAAAGATCCATTTGCAAAATTTTCCCTGCTGACAGGGTAGCAGGGTGAGCAAAAAGTCACGATTAAAATACAGTTGTAAATCTTCCAAACTTGTGCTCTGCATATGTAGGCTGCAGCTAACAAGTGCCTTAGCATTTCTAAAGCGAAAAGGAGCAGTGAATTCTTGTTCACGCCTTCAGCTTATCACCTCTGAAACAGCTCTGGGGCTCCACAGCATGGGAGGGGAAGCCATGGCTACTGTGGCAGCGTGGGGCACCAGCAAGACCAGCCTGGCAGAGCTCATTGCTGTATTTTGCAGGTAACCCCAGAGCCCCAGCTCGTCCTCTCTCCTGCTGGGATGGTGCAGGAAGCCTGGCTTCAGCCACGCACCTTCAGTGCTCTCTGCGTTCAGACCTTCAATGGATATAGCTTGTGTTTTATTGGTAGTGGTCTGTTTGCACTAATCATTACAATATAAAGCAATGACATGGATTTATAAATATCCTGTAAGGGAAAATATTAGATTTTGAAGTGTCTTAACAGGTTTAAGAGTGGAGTTTCACAGGAGCAAAAACAGAAGGTGCAAACCAAAGAAACATAATGGCCAACAAAGCCAATGCTAAAACAAATGCCAGTAGAGGTAGAAGGACCAGCTTGTACAAGTACAAAGGTACAAACAATTCAAGAGGTTCTCAAGGGTCAGGCAGCAGAATGAAATGTCTTCTCATTTTTTTTGTCAGAACTGTTTAGCACTTTAATGAAATAAATATTTCTGTATTGTACGAGTAGCAAGACTACACGAAAAACTACAAGTAGTACTGGCTAGTTGTAGGCATTGCAACTTGACCTCGCCAAGACAGAATACGTAAAGATATGCTTTCCTCGCATTGAACTGCTTTTGAAAATTAGATGAATTTTTTTCTGTGATTTTTTTTTTTGTATACAAGTTTCTGCTCTTTTGTAAAGCTACTAAGTCATATGTCACTGAAAAATGTTTCTTTAGAGGAGACATTGTAGTTTGGAAAACTTTTTCATAGAAATGGAGCACTGTACCTTTAAAGTATATTTTTCAGGCAAACAGTAAAACCTGATGCAATTCATTTTATACTGAATTCATAATCCTGCTGTTTGAGCAGTCACACTATGTTTACATCAACATTATGGAAGGAACACAAAAGAAGTCAACATTTTATTCTCTGACATGATTGCATTAGAACTCCAGAAGATGCAGAAGTAATACGTGTGGGGCTTGGGTTAAGGGCCTAAGTGGAAAGAAATTTGATTTATCAACATTAATTTGAATAATATTTGGATAAATCTAATAGCTGTGGTTTTTTCTAGAGTCAAACCAGTCTGCTTCTATTTTTGTTCAGTCTGTTTCATAGGAACACTTTATTTCTTTTGGGAAAAAGAAATAGCGAATTACAGGCATATGAAGGATTTTCAATTACTTAAATCCTCCTTACAGTGGAAAGCCTTCAACAGTTTCTTTTCTTAAAAAATGTGCCTGTTATCATTCACCATACTACTGAAACCGTAGTATTCGTTTTGTTTGATATGTCTCATTTTGGAGCTGACTGCATTGTTTTCTTGGAAAATTAGATAAGGAATAGGAATATCAGGTTGTTTGACACATTGGACCAAAAGTTCTGCAGGGGACAGTGGAAGAAGACACAGGCATACCCACCTTATGCAAAAATTAACACATCACAAGGAGCTTAGAGGAATGAGGAATTTCAGAGACATGACAAAACACACTTACACCAAGGGGGTTTTCAGCAATGTGCTTTCTTTTCAGAGCCCCTGTCACTTGTTCTGTCTGTTGCTGTTTCTATTAGATTTGTCATTTAAAGTTCTCTCCAAATGGAATTTCATGAAATCCCAGAAGACGAGAAGATTGGTAAACCTGCTCTAACTGCTCTAACAATATCTTGAAACAGGTTTTGAATTACCAATACACCCGGGAATTCTAATGCAATTATGAGTGTTTACTTACACCATGTGTTTCTCACTGAGCCTCGGCTGTATCAGGATAAACCAAAGGGAGCTAATGTTTTATAGATGGTAAGACTCTGTTTGTTTTCAGTAGGGCTAAGTCTCCCAAAGCACTCAGACACACTAATTAAAGTAAACTGCAGAGGCCCATAATAAAATATATGTGTTTGGAGACTGTGAGATGAACTCCACTGGCTTATTAAAAGTCAAAAGAAAAATATACATTATTTATGACTTCAAAGGGACACATTGTGAGCTCTGGTTTATTTAAAGGATTAACTAAGCATTGGTTATTGGTGACCATCTGAACAGCTTTCCTTTCACAGTTCATTAGTTGTGTCATATATGTGGGAAGTCATAATTTGGGTTTAGATCAAATATTATTAATCAAATAAATTATGGAGGGTACACCAACATTATTAAATGTAATCTTTAGGAAAATAACACCTCACCAATCCACTTTTCTCCAGTTGCCCAATTACATTTCAATACATAAACAAAAATCCAACTGATGTGTGGCAAGTTTTGTAGAGCTGCCTATCTCTGGAGGGGGTTTTTTGTCGATAAATACAGCACATTTCAATGGAATTGAAAAGGAAGCACTTGGTAGGCCATCAAGGGTTTAGGGATGTACCAGAAGTACAAATTAACCTACTGTGAGGACTTTTGTAATTTACCTAAAATGTTCCATTTTTAAAAAACTGTCTGATATATGGGAATGAGGAGATTGGGGGTTCCGGTGGAAAGGGCACTGGGAGACAGGATTTTCTTTCCCATCTTTGCCAGTAGTGCACCCTGTACATCTTTCTTCTCATTTTTCTAATAATTTTACCTATTCAACTTCTAGTTGTGAATTAAAAGCTGTTTATGGAAAATATTTTGGCCAGGCCAAGCAGAAGAACCCTAACACACACACACACACAATACTGGGTTTAAAGTGTTCATCAACTTTGATGAGCCTGGGAAGAGGAATATTTTCATTACGTTCTTCTGCCTCTCCATCTTTCATGCTAAGTGTAATACAACTCAGATTTTAAGGGAGGTGAGAGGAAAAGATTCAGGGTGCTAGCAATAAAGTTTAAATCAAAGATTTTGTATGGGCAGTTAGGTATGTGGAGTTTGCTGATATTTTAATTTAATTATCTCTAGGTAAGTGTTGAAGTTTCATTTTTTTAAAGTAGCTCTTTAAACAACTTAAATTCACTTAAGTCAAGATTATGAAAATGCTTGTTCTTGTGCAAAGTGTTTAATTCACAGGAGTTTTTTTCGGGCTGTTTGTGTTTTCCCTGACATGACTTAAGAGAGCAAATGGAAGCTGCAGTCCCTTTCGTTTCAAACACTACAGGCTGAGGTAGGGTTTTTCTAATATTGCATTGTCATCTTTGGATCAGCTAAATAAATATGCTGGCATTCCACCATCCCACCTGTGAACAGTGTGAAATCCTAAAATCAGTGGACACTTAGCTACCTTTCTTATTTTTCACTCAGTGAATCAGCAGGCACGCTGTGTTTCTGCAGATAACTTCTCTTATAAATGAACAATAAAATATTCAGCAGTGAGGGTCTATTTGTTGTTGCTTTCAATTCAGTCCTTTTGCCCGAGCTACTTACAGGCAGTAGAAGTCAGTTAATTTTGAAATAAATTGTGAAATAGTAACGCTTTGCTAAAATGTCTACAAAACTAATATCCTGTTAAGCAACCAGAATTCATAAATATGAAATGTGTGGTAAAATATATTGCATATAATATATATCTAAATATTTAACATAGGTATTTTATATATAAATATATATTTATAGAAATACAAAACCTGTTCCACAGGCCACATGGTCCTGTCACGAACCTGACCCATTTTACAAATAAAGATGAGAGGAAGGATGCCTTACAGTGCTGGTTCATACCCATAGTGCCTTTGCCAATCAGCAGCCATAACCAAGGTTTGCCCAGGCACTTATCCACCTGGGAAGTGGAGATGATCATGACTCCAGATCCTACATCAGGCATTCATGGGCAAGTAACCATTTTGTAACACACAACCCGCTTGTCTTGGGTGGAGGTGTGCCTGACACTTCAGTGCCTCTTCACAGATGATTGTTCCCAAGCTTGTGGGGAGATCTGGATTTTTTGCCAAGTGTCTTCTCTTTTTGCATCATACATGAACAAATGATCTCTCAGTTTTCTCCAGGATTATATTTTTATGAAATCTATATATTTGTATGTCCTGTAACAGCAGGGGTTGGTTTTAAAAACTGACCTACATCTACAAAAAAAGAAAAGGAAAAAAAGAGGAGAAAATGCCTTGAAAGGTTTGAAGCTGAAATACAGTAAATTTTTTAAAAAAGTTTATTACAGATGAGTGAAAAACACCTCATTCAAATTAACTTCTGAACTTCAGAAGTTCAGAGTAATCCTCTATATATTTTGAATTAAAGCAATTGACCTGCTAGGATAAGTAGAATAAAGGAGAACTGATTCTGGTATGCAATATTTTATCACCTAATAAGTGCAGAATTTATAGAGACACATTGTAAAATTATGAACAATTAATCTTGAAATGGTCATCGAACTTAGAAACAACAGTTAATTTTAGAAGGTGGCCTTCAATAGATTAATGATTGCTTCTGCCCTTTTCTATCTCTGTAGCCTCATTTGTCTGAGGAAGGGTTGTCTTTGAAGTCAGGTTTAATTTACTACCTATGAGTCCTTTAATGGATGTCTCCACAGAGATATGCTTACTTGGAAAAATCTTACATGGAACGGGTTCATACCTAACAGATAGAAAGAATGCATTATATATACCCTTATCATAAAATTGATAACTGCAGTGTTATGAGGTTTGTATTCTGGCTTCCTTAATAGCATGCAAAGACAAAAGATCAAGGTCAATAGCTAATACAAGTTTCTTAAGCTGTTGTTAATTGATAATTAAATTGCAATAAAAGTAATCCATGTAGGCGGGTGCCCTCATACCTTTGTCTGTATGCTTCCCCTTTGGCACCAAAGACTATAAGTATAGCAAATTTCAGTTGCAGCAAATTGTACACTGTATTTTTTCTAAAGTTGAATTGCATATTCTCCTGCTACTATTTTACTTTATTTCTATTTTGGAGTATAGTAGATAAGTAAAAGAAGTCTATTAAGAGAAGGGTATTGAAGAGAAAATTATGTTCACTAATGAATTTAGTTACTGGTTTGAGAACATGGTGTGACTTTCCCTCCTTGGAACAGATAATATAAAAATGCTCTTAGAATTGCTGGACGGCTAAGTGAACGCAATGTTAATTTGTTATATTCAAGTAACTGTAGAATGCTCAAACACAGAGAGGAAAAAATGGTACTCTTGGGTCCAGAATCTAAGTTGCTGTGAATAGATGCTGTTTAGTGTGTATGCTAAGGATTTGATTACATAAAATCCTTTTCCATCCATTAAAGACAAAAGGGAAAACAAGTTATAAGCTCCTGCTTATAATTAAGATATTAAAGGTGATAATTAGTAATGATGATTGCTGCTCATGTATGCTCTATATATGCTGGTGGAACAACATCCGAACTAATGTTGGGAAATTTGCCCTGATCACAGGAACTGAAAAGCAAAAAGTGGTCTTAAGATACAACACTAAAATGAAGATTAGGAAATCTTTCCAAGCTGTTATTCACTCCAGATTATTTTATCTGGAAGCCCAATTACACAACCCAGCAGGAGACTGATTGTAAAGCAGAAAACCTGACTCCACAGAGACACATGGGCAAGCAGACAGCAGAAAAGAGTAAAGCTTATTTGCTTTCCAAATCCGGGAGTATTTGGGAGCATGTAACTATACTCTCACAACAGAGCAAGCCCTCTGCTGAATCAGTAGCTGAAGCCAGTTATCCAAACAGAATCTGGCCAAAGAGCCCAACCGTGAGAACTGAAGATTAGCAGAGGTGAGCAACTTTGCCCCTTTCTTCTCTGAGAGCTGGCTTGACGTGAGAGTGGAGTTTAGGGAAAGTGAGATTTGCGCAAGATGTGCTGTAGTGGAGACTGGGGAACTGGATGCTCTGTACCTTCTGAGTTGCCATTGCCTGTTTGCACAAATATGTTTACATGCAGAGTTCTCACATCTTTCTTTGGAGCACATTTCTTTCCCCTCTGAACAGATGTTTTTGTGCAACACCTTTCCCAAAGAGCTTTTGAGTGCTTGGAAATGAGGTTAAGAAGTAAATTGACTGAAAGGTAACTATTTTATTTTTGAGGACCAGAATATAAAGCATTTCTTTACTTCAGAGCCCAACTAATAAAGATAAGCAATGACATCTTGACATTAATCCTGGTTTGCTTCAGATGCATGCTTGTAGATCCTATTAAAGTGAGAAACTTTACTCAGGTAAAACTGCAGTGATACTCCTGTCTGATAAGACACCAAATCTTTAAGCTGATTGGGATTTATGCAGCCAAATCTTATCCCTCTAGAGAATACTCAGTAAATACACAAATAGAAATGTGTTCATTTTTCTTAGAGAAAGTCTAAATGTGAATGAGAGTCTACATCGGCTTTGAAGATGAGGCTGCAAAAACAGGAGTACCTCTGGCAATTCACTGTAATGTCTTAAAGAAACACATGGAATACTTCTGTATCCTAAAAATCCAAATTCAGGCTTCTTGCAGCTTCTACAAAAACAGTGATATTGAGGATTAAGGTCTTTAAAATAAGAAGCATAGGCTTTAGCGTACAGAAGAGTTCAGTTTAGGCAGGAGGGCTGGTCAGTTCTGGAAAGCATCATCTTTTATACCTTGTGTACATACCTTGGGTAGTTTCTACCAAAGCTACATGAAGGAATAGTGTTGAGGAACTCGTAGTATCTGGTTCTGGATACTTCTGAGACAATCCAGTACTGCTTAGGGCATGAATAATGCTCTGCCAGTCTGTGTATCCTGGGCCCACGCTTTGCAAATCCTGTGCATGATTTCGCACTGGTTTCCCCATTGTGCACGCTGCTCAATGAATATTATAGCCGCATATATAGTGAGCCAAATACATATATTATATATAACCAATATGTAGCCAGCCAAAGACTGCAATGACAGACATTGTATTTTTATTTCTATATGAGATAATCCTTTCTTTCTCCTAGACAATGTCTGAGATTAAGTAGTTGTTGAACTCTCTGATGATTTTCACCTTGCAGATTTGTTACATATTTTTGTGGTTATTCCCTCAGTCTTTCCCATTACTAAGAATGTAAACGGATTTACTCATCTCCAGTGTATTGATATTTCCACCAAATGCCTGAGAGAGGAATTGCTAACTTTGTTGAATTTCTTTTGTTCATAATTAATGATAAACCCCATCTTTCTTTAAATGTTACTGAATTTTTTTGATCATTGTTTGTCTGATGATTGTTACTTATGGGAATTATGTTGCCAGCAAAAACCTAGACATTTTGGCATACTGCTTTTAAGCTTTGCTATTTCTGCGTCATCCATATACAGCTTCTCTGACAATAAGGTCAATGGCAATGCCAAACATGAGGAGTGAGAGATTGCATCCTGATTAACTCCTAATTTAGCATTCTGGGATCGTTGTGTTCCAATAGAACAGGGTGAATAATTCATTGTGAAAAATTGACCACTATTTGCCTGTTTTCCTAAATGGTCCATGAGCTGATGGTGTTTGAACAAAACCATTTCTTTGATCGCATTAGCTGCACACCTCTTCTCAATTTTGCCTGTTCTCAAAATCAGAGATTCCCAGCTTTGCTGTTCTCGAATAAATTTTATTTATTCCATTCCCTTTCCAGATTCATGTGCCACGTACACTTGCCCTTCTAATTCACAGACAACAGTAACCGAATGAAAATACCTCTTGAAAGAGGGAGACTAAACGGCGTATCATGGTGTGTCAAATGCAGTGCCAGGTCCAACAAGGCAAAGTGTCCAAGTTGCCTTTTGGCCACACAGATGTTCATATCACTAGAAGATCTTAAAAAGATCCAGGAGCACCAGCCTATCACAGTTGTGTTCATTATCTTGCCTTTCTGTGAGATGATACTCTCACTTAATTTTGAGTCATGAGCATACTTTCTCCCTCTGTACCGTCATAATGAACACAGGATACAATGATGTAGCTTGTTTTAGAGGTCAAAAGGACACTTTGCCACCCAAATATTGGCACCTGTTGTGCCTCCTAGTCGGCTACAGGCATCTATCTATTGAGAAAGCGCTACTCCAGATAATCTAAAAGTTCATTTAGTGTGTTTGACACTGGGTGCACAGAAAAGATATGATTTTGTCATTCTCTTCCCTGGTTATATGATCAAAAATTTTAGAATTATCTGTAAAAATCTAAAGATTTGGGGGAATCCTGCCACTTCGAAGAGTGCCTTTTTTCTAGATCAATTACAGACATGAACTGTAGAATATATAAGCTGCAATTAGAAATTTTACTTTTTTAATTAATATTCATTCCTGTCAATGCAAAACCATTTCTACCTTCTGAAATTGCCTTGTATTGAAGAAATTTCTATGGATCTTTATCCGATATTGATTTCTACCAGGAACAGAGAAAATATATTAGCAGAAAAACAATGGTTTGAGAGGAAAAGAACTTGGAATTAAAGATCCTGGGGATGAGAAATGAGGTTTTCTCCAGCAGAAAGAACTTTTCCCACTCAGTCCTGAGCACATGCTTGTTTGCCCTCCTAAGCAAAATTCAGTGTTATGTTGCTCTTTCTTGATCTAGGAGACCTAAATGTCACCCACTCTTGAAGGTATTAAAGCTGTTTCTAGTGTTTCAGTGGATAATTACAGAACCACATAACCTGTTTTCTTTGAATATTGTATCTCCTTAGATCCATTTCTTGCCAGTCAGCCCAGGTATTGGGCAATTCAGATTAGGAATATGAGATCTTTTCTTGTGTGACTATGGTGTCTAATCCTTAATATGTAGAAAAACTAAACAACACATGCATATTTCTCTAAATCCATCAAATATTTCAAAAGAGGCTACATCATTTGAGGACACTGGGAAAAAAAGATTATGTAAACTGTGACCTAACAAAAAGCGAGTTTTGAACCTAGACAATAGGGATTCACAGGTGTCATGGCAAGTTTACCACTGCTTTGCCAACAAATGTGGCGATGTAACAGTTTAGGATCTCGCCCCAAACTTCCGAAATCACTTCCTCTGAAAAAACTCAGCTTGAAACGAAAGGCACAATCAGGGACTGAATGAAGATATTAAATTTGTAAGGAAGGAGACAAGGCTAAATTTGGGCTTTATTCAGCAGTTATTTCTGGCAGCTGTTCACTTCATATCTGTGGCATTAGAAGGACCATGGATTCACACAAGTGTTTTGTCATGCTTGTGTATGTTTTATGTGACTGAATATCTGGCAGATTTGCTTGATTGCAAGCTTTTGCTTTGAACTCGTAGGTCAAGTAAGAAATTATTTCTGAAAGCTGGACCTAGAATCTAAGGACTTCTGTGTAAATTTTTCCCATCTCGTTCAAAATTGGCAAAGTTCACAAACACTACCTGCCTCCACCTCAAGTCCAGCTCCAGTTTTGCATCAACTGTGAAATGAAGCAAAACCCTATCCCACAGCACCTACCTGCATCGCAAGCATTCAAGCCTGGTAACTTGGGCCCTCTCTAAATAAATCTTCCATAAAGCCATTTTGCATTCATTTCAGAGTTTGTAGCAAGTGCTTCACACTCTTCTAGTACAACCAACCTCAACCTATGAATGAAGTATGCTAGTTTTTATTTTCTGAGGTACAGTAAGTCTATTCCACTGTCAACAGCAACTGTTGTTTCAGCATGACAAACGCACAAAGTACTACAATCATGTAGCATCCCCATGGCTTTCTTGTGGTCTGCAGTCCTTGAAGTCTGTCGTAAAGATGAGTAACTTGTACAGCCTCCTTGGTGGTGGATTTGACCAAGTCGTCTGGAGAGCTGGAGACAGGGACTGCCTTGCTGAACTTGCCATTATGTGCTGGTACCTGTGACCACGCTGCCTAGCTTTCATGTACAGCAAGTTGTTTCACATTTCCTCATACACAGGTAGTCAGAAGCAGCATTCAGGCATAAGCAGCTGAAACAACTGTGGTTTTACTCTTCAGCGATATCCTTCCTTTTCATCTCACAATTATCCACAAAATAGCCTGATATTCAATACGTCCTTCAGTGTCTCAGGAAATATGGAAAACAAGAAAATGGACTGATTTTCTCTTTTCCCACCCTTAAACACATAGTTTCGCCAATCACATATTAGGCCATTTCTGAGGTAATACGTATAATTCAGTGACAAATCCACTTCAGCCTTCATAATGCCCTTCATTTTTATATCAAAACATTTGCTGGCTCTCATGGATTTGTACTGTTTAACACCCAGATAAAGGTAAGCTGTCTTTTTTAATAATGATGGATTACATTTTCTCGTTACATGCTCTGATTCAATTGGATTTTTCACTGTGAGCACATCTATTCCAGAGAAAACAGTAATGCCAGTGTGAGAATAATTGTAGTTATTAGAAAGGTAAACAAGATTTTAAAAAACTAACATAAATGGAAATTAGATTACTGCTTTAAATGCCCACTATTTCCTTCCTTTTGCAGAAGTACCTCTACATTTTTCTTTTCTTTACAAGTATATCATTCGAAACATTAGACACATTAGACACAGACTGGGGTACTGCCAAAACTCCCGCAGAGGTGACTGCTAGTGCAGAGGAGAGCTTCCATGCCCTGCAGAATAGGGCTGTTCCTCGCTCCAAAGGGAATCAAGTCGTGATGAGATAACCTCCCAAACTCCTCTCTGAAGATGGCAAGTCAGCTCTCTTTCAGGGGGTACTGCAGTGGATGTATTTCTACACATAGGAAAACTGCAAAAGCTCCCGTAACTTTCTGGCCCTCACAGAAGTTCAGCGCAGAAAGTGAAATCTGAGGAGTGGTCTGCTGTCCACCTAACTGCATCTAGCTTCAAACACCCTACAGTGCTGGAGACTAATGCATTGAAGCGTTAAATATGCACTAACTCGTAAGTTTGTGAGTACGTCCCTCCCCATTTAGGAAAGCTGCTAACCACATAGCTAAGTCCTACTGAAGTAAACTGGAGTTATGTGTGCACCAAATCAGTGAGTTGCTTAAATGCTTTGGCTGAACTGGGGGCCTTAGTCATTATTTCTTCATATGGTCAAAAAAGGTCAACCCATTAAAATGTGTACTTTAAATGGCTTCTTTAGTGGAATTCATCCAAGAAGATTTACACATTCAAATATATTTGGAGATGTTCCTTTGGGCAGAATACCATGCAGCCTGCACACCTGTGATGACGGACAGATGATCTCCAGGGAAAAGCTAGTAAAGATCTGCGTATTTGTTTAGCCACCCCATCTCAGCCATATGGAATTATATAACCTTGTTTTTGTAGGATTACTTTGCTAAAATAATATGAATATCATGTTTTTTCGTCTAAAACATATTACAATGTAATGTTGCCCTGAGAGAGAAAAGGGGAAGATGTGCAGCTCCTGCTGTTTCATTTCCTGCTTTCACGGATTGTTGTGTTACTAAAATATTTTTATTACAGAAGAACTTGAAGCAATATACAATGTTTGTCAGAGGATTATTTATAGTCCCTTTAAGCTGAATTTCTGTAATGAAATCCATTTACAGACATTCCACAGTACCCTATGGTTACTTGCTTATGCAAATGAAATGTGACCCTTGAAATAAGCCTCTTGCCCTTGCTGTCACCCTCCTTGGCTTCAAAGGTCTACAGACAATCACTTCTTAAGGGAATGGGGTTTTTTTATTTGGTTTTGAGTGGGGAAAGAAGAAAATGAAAAAAAGAAAAACCTTTCCATTGCATAGTATTCTTGCAGAGATTTATAGTGGCTGACTGGTTTTACATTTATGTAAGATAATGCTCATTAACAGTTAACATAGTAGTCCTTCACTTATAAACGTGCTTCTTAGATTGTAGCCTTTAAAAAGTGAGATTTTGCATAAAAATTTGAGAAATGTCCAAGTGATTTAAGTGCCTGGATTTAAGTTCATTTCTTTTTTGGTTATGCTTTGGATTCTAATTCAGATATCTGGTTTCAAATGTCTTACTTCTGGGCTCACAGATGTGAAGATTCAGCCTGACATGCCTGCAGAGCTAATTCTACAGTGGTCCATGGAAAAAAAGGGTGTGAAATTCTGCCCTGTAAAAATGGTCTTGTTGTATGATTATGCTTGTGGTAATCTACACTGATATAATGAATGAGTAAATGAATATATAACATACAGAAAAGAGATGAAGACCCAACTATTTCAGAGAGGTAGAGAGGATAACTTTTTAAAAACTAAGTTATTCTACACCTTAATTATTACAGTATGCTGTCAGAAAAAAAATCAAGGAATCTGATGATACCGCAGTAATAAAGGCTACATTTCTCTTTACCTCCTATGCAATATCTCCCTTTAAAAGCATTCTAGAAGAATTAGGATCATGGCTTTTTTGTTCAGCTATTTACAGAGACAGAGCTTAGGTACAACAATTTCTGTCCTATTTAAGAATTTCTACAGTGTGAGCTGTTAGATTATGGCTGAGTGATGTCAGTACAAACAAATTTACAGTTGATTGCAGGTCCCAAGTCACTTCTTTACTTGTGTTTCAGATGTTTCTGCAATCACTGGCATCGTGTTAAAATTTAGCATGCAACATCATGGCACTGATGATACTAATTTTACGATACTTTTTGAAAATATTCCTACTAGTTCACCACTTCTGAAATTAAGCAAAATGGTCATAAAAATAATGACACATTGTGGCTGCAGAGAGTTCTATATGGATAGAAAGATGAAGGGAAATGTACCCTGAGGTGATTAGTTAAGTTTTTCACAAAGAAGAAAATGTCAGCAAAAGCTGGTGGCAAAAAAACTTCTTTCTCATATTGATGTATGACATCTGTAAATACAGGAAACTGACTTCAGATGAACCAGACTGTCCATAATGATGGCATCTCAGCTATAGTACCTGTCAGTAGACTTCCTTATCATCTAGTTTCTTTTACGGTTTTTCTTTTAAGTGGAAGTTGACTACCTGGAGTTACGGTCCACTTACAGCAATTGTAGATATCTCATTTACTTCAATTTTATCAGAATACCAATGCATGAGAGTATAGACAGCTTTTGCTGGATCTTATTCTTTATAGCTGATTCCAGCTGTTTTTTATAACAAAATATTTGTATCTTAAGGCCATGTTGAAGATAAACAGACAGCCATGACCCCATGTTATCCTGGGGTCTTTTGCAGTAAGTGGTGCTCCCAAAAGATGTGAGGCAACTGCTGAGTTTGTCTGAGTAGAGGACTGCAGTCCTGCATGTATTTTATGACCTGTGCAAGAACATGTGGGAGAGGTTCTGTGACTCTATCGACTCGATGCTTCTCATCTCTTCCCAGGCTCCCTCCAGTCAGCACAAAAATCAATGCTGTACCCCTGGGAGGGCAAACTCTGTGGGATAGGGAAAATGGTGGGTGACTACCCAAACAGCATGGGTTTTCTCCTAAGGACAGGTTCTCCAGTTCTTCAACTTCCCTTTTGAAAAGAGCCTTTTTAACACATAGGAAGGATGTTTGGTTCTGTTATGGTAGCATGGCTGCTTAAAATTTCTTATTGTAAGACCTATTTTCACATGTTTTTAACCTTTCAAAACTATAACCTTTTGAATAGAAGTGTCCACCTCAATCTGATCTTTTTTCTTCTTTATTTTTAGTCAAACTGATTAACATGTTTCTGATTATAAGGACTCAAAAAGAAGCTAAAATCAGGCTATTTGTTTTAAGAACAAAAACATCTTCTGTTTTGTTGGCATGGAACATGACATTTAGCAGGAGAATGATTTTTGTGTCACAAATGTGTCTTTTTTCCCCCAGTAAAACTTCTCCTTTCTTGATAAAGGTTTTGAAAAATGTGTCATTGATATTGACCAGCTGAGCATATGCTGTCCCCTCTCAGTCCCTTTCTATGTCTGGACAATCAGGTGGCAGTCTGACAGCGTGCTTGAGAAGATTTGGGTGTGGGACACCAAGCCTTTTGCTGCAGGATCTGCATTAGGTGGAGGAAAGGCCATGTGGGAGAGCCAAGCAGTGCAGTCTGTCATCCCTGTGGTCTCAGCAGTTCTCCCTTCTGAAGCACTGTGGTTGAATGCCTATCTGAATCAGAGGGACAAATATTAGACTCATTTTCTCCTGAGGCTGTGTGGAGAAGAGAAACCTAGGACAAGAGATATTAACCAGACTCTGATGAAACCAGGGTCTTGTCAGAAAGGGGTAACAAGCTAGGGAGAAGCTGGAACAGGAAAGTTTGAGAAGGCATGTGGGAGCTGGTGGGAGACAGGGAGCCAGCAGCTATGGAGGAATAGGTGAGCGTGGAGACGGGAGAGGGAGCGATGAAGGAGGATGTGAATTGTTGAGCTAAAAACAGACAGGGAACCACTGGGAGAGGGTGAAAGGGATTAGAAAGGAAGGAGGGGCAAAAGAAATAAGGGAAAAGAAAAGGGACAAGTGGTAAGGAACTATGGGAAGAAAACTGAGCAAAGAGGTGTAGAGAACAGGCTGGAAAGAGTGGATAAGTGAATACTGGGAGTAGGAACCAACAGAAGGAGAACTGGGACTGGCTGAGCAAGGACAGAAAGTGGATTTTGGAGCAAGTAAATGGGAGTTCAAAAGAGTGAGGCACTGAGTACCTAGAAAGGCTGTGAGTGTAAATGGCTGAGATTAAGTATAAGAATCAGAGAACAAGACTATTCAGGTGGTTTTTGTCCAAGACCGCTTAGCTGGAAGGTATATGCTAGCTCCATTTTATCCAGGTCAACACAGAGTTTAGCACATGGTGATTGGTTTCTGAGGGATTAAGAAAATGGCATGAAATGCAGGATTTCCCTTATCATTGCAGGGAGCATTGTATGTCTGAAGCAGTCAATGCAAAATTTATTCATGATCCAAATGCAGACCAAATCCAGCTATTTGAGTAGACCTTCTCGAGGAAATGAGACAGTAACTAGCCAAAGGTGAAGGAAAGATAAAACTAAGGTAAGGACTGAAGATTAGGAAAGAAGAGAATGAGAGAAGCTCAAACGGAAAGGTCCCAGGAGACTATATGTAGTAAAACTATATGTACAGAGGATAGTTTGTACCTGACAAAGAACATTGTCCATGGACCAGAATGGAGACCCACATTCCAGTGGGTCCAGTGGGAATGAAATCATCATTCTTCTGCTTTCTGCAAATGTCAGCAAAATGGGCCTCCCAACCCTCTCTGATGTTTGTTACCCTGGTCTAGAATTTGGTCTGGACAGCAGATCTTAAGTTCCATCTCTGTGACAAACCACAGAAGCATTGACAGAAAAGGCAGCAAGACAAGCAGAGAGTAGAGAAAGAGGTTTTGGCTGGTCCATTAAAATTTAAAATTACCTCAGAGAAGGAAGAAATGAAGCAGAATAATAAAGGTGGCTTTAAATGTACCTTTGTTTCTTTTGTTTTAGGAATTAAAATATGTGCAGTAACGGAAGCATAGACTAGCAAGAAGAGGAAGGAATATTAACCTAATTATTATAGGGAAATGCTTCCTTGGATAATTGACCTTTCCTTTTGCATCTTCCACAAAATTCTCATGAGGTAGTGTAATAGGAAGATCATTTTAAAAGCAGGTTTTTCTACTTTTTCATTCACTTCCTTGAAATCCAACAGGGGAGCTTGAGGTCTAATTTGTAAAAATAGTGAGTGTGCACAAGTGCATCTGAAGTCCAAGCCAGGCATGACCATAAAAGAGGGAAAACAATTGTAGTATGCTGTGAAATCAAGAGTCAGTGCCCCTCAGTCTGGAAAACTGGATAAGCACATGAATGAATATTTTTACCCCACATTCACCTCCCTTTGCAATGACAGATGAATTATTTGTGATACAACTGGATACTGTATGGGTAGGACTATGAGGAAATGAATCATTCAGAATACATAGCAGATGAAGAATAACATTCAGTAAATAATGCCTAGAGCTATTCACTGGACAGTGATGCTAAGACTAATATGACTTTGCTGTAAAGTGGGTATCGTCTATCCTATGTCCCCTGGAACACACAGGGTAAGTAAATACTGTATTGCATATTGTATGGCTACGGGAGGGCTGAAGGAAAGTTGTACAGATTTTCCACAGCTATGGAAGTTTTTGTGTCAAGACAGGGCCTCAACTTCCTTGGCATATAAAATTTGTGTAAATACTTCCTGGTGAGCAAGTTAGCACAGTATGCTTTTAAAGTCCTGCAGAGTGAGAATGCGTGAAGACATACATCCTGATGACCTCAATTATCTTCTCCATGTGACATTTACAGGGGTTAGAGTTGGGGGTACCTATGTCAATAAAAGCATGACCTCATACTGTTTATGAACAGATCTCACTGTAATTACTTGTTATTTTAGTATGATTCCAGTGTTAGGTGCTTTTTTTTCCCATTAAACACCTCATTAAGAAATGCTTCTTTCTCTTAGCTAGTTGCTGAAATTTCATGTGTCTTTCACCTGACTTTTCTTCATCCAGGATTACTTGCTTGCAATGAAGTGTAACAATACGATCCCCCATAGTACATGTACTTTCATTTTAGGAATGGTACAGATGATACAAGTGTTCATTCTCCTGGCTGTTCATCCGTCTTAAGTGGAGAGTTGAGATGCAAGGTCTTAATTCACAGAAGTATCTTGATGTTCCCACTTGAGTTAGCTAGCTGGCTAGATGCAATAAAAATTAAGAGTACAAATGCTGCACATACTTCAGCTGGCAGCCACCTGCTTTACCACAGAGAAACAGGCTAATCCTTTTGTCTGATGAAAGTCGTCCACCACTTTCCCACAGTTCCTTTTGTGCTCTGCAGAAGTCAACAAGTTCTCCCGCAGTCCTCTGAAAAAAAATAATATAGATCCTCACTATACTGCTGAACAAAAGCTAGAGCCTACCCCACAAAAGCTATAGTTCTCCACCAGGATGCTCTGCATCCCAGTGGACGGCAGCATGTACATACAGCTTTATACAGCCATCTCCACACTGGTGAAAATGCTGCTCAACATCTAGAGCTAATCATCAAAGCTAACCTTGCAATGAAGACTACATCAGGATTTTTTTCCTGTCCAGCTTCTTCAGGAATTTCTACTTCTAAGCAAAGAAAGCCTATCAGGAATAAAATGTGGCTTAAACCAGCCTTTTTGGCATCTGTATTTTGCCCTCACCAAATGTTATAAAAACCTGTCACTGAACAACATGCCAGACAGAGCTGAAATTCCTTTTTTTAATATATGGGTTGTGAAGAAGAGAAAGAAAGCAAGAATAGAGTTTGCACTGACAGAGCTCTAAGAGGCTCTCCGAATTACTTTTTCTTCTTGTTTTCAGCAGTCATTTGTTTTAAACATTATCCAGAGATATGGAGTGTAAAAGCAGCTGTGCTTATTTCTGTCTTGCAAAATTTGGTTAGATTTTAATTCTTTGTACTGAAATCTACTCATATTTCGAGCACGTTATTCTTTTTTTTTTCAAAATCTATGGTCTCACCCTAACAAAATACCACTTGTGTGGTTCAGTGAGGTTTGTCGCCTGGGTAAGGACTACTGCACCTTTGTTACACAGAATCCAGCACAGCTGTTTATGCAAGCAAGGACTATTCACAAGTAGTTTTCAGGATGCATCTGTACTGTGAAAAGTATTGTATGGTCTATAAAATAGTGGGTATGCCTTGTAATCTTAAAGTTCTGGTATGTTTGCTTGGTAACTCCACTAACGTCCTGACATTTTTTCTTATGACCTCAGGAGGTCTATTCCCAGAGCTTGCCAGGGTCTGACATTTTAATCATGAAAAGCAATTGATCTTCTTTTCAATATTAACTTAAGGATGACTTAATGAAATCTCAAAAATGTGCCTAATGGTGCTTAATTACAAGACTTGAACAAAAGAAAAAAGATCTATCTGATAAAATATAACTAAACTGCGAATATCATTGTAATATTAGAATTATTCTTTTATTGTTGAACTAATTTGGAGACTTAAGATTAACCTCTTGGGAAGGCAAGATTTTTTCAGTGAAATACAACTTAGATGCTTAGTATCTCACCTTTTTATATGTTTTATTCCCATTCTGAGTTCTATTTTACCTTACCGAATATCACATGAATTAACTACAATTATATGGAACTATGAAGTTATATTTCTATGCTTTGCATTCAAAGGCAAACCAACCAATTTTTCAAGATCTTGCTCCCCTATTTTGCTGATGTTTTGGGGTCATATTCTTTAAAAATCAGGTATTTCCAGTGCTCCTTTATGTGATTCTTTCCAAATTCTCCTGAGTGGGAAATATGGCTAGGACATTAAACAACACTACATTCATAATTTGTAGGTCATTGTACTAACATATCCCATAAGTACCTTTGATTAAGGAAAACAAACACTTTGCTTTCACACATAGCCTTACTAAAAGCTAATGAAATGATCTGTGCAATGGGTCTTGCATAATGATCTGTGTAGTGTACTGACTACACTAGTATGATATTAGGACAATGAACCCTTCCACAGAGTAAAGCCAAGAACCAGTCAAAAATTTACAAACCTTTCACTATTTATTTGTTTACTAACAAGATTAAAAGAAAAAAGTATGATATTTTTACATATACAATAAGAAACAAGATATGACTCACTATGTTGGCTCCCACCCCGGAGAGGTATGTTTTGCTACATAGGAAGTCAAGGATATTAGCAGATTTGGGGCAAGGCTCTTCCTTGCTGCAAAACATCAAGGGTGCTTTGTTTATAAGAGAACTACATCAGTTTATGTTGTGTCAGCATCTGATGTGCTTGCAGATCTTGCAGACTTCATTTCAGTACTTACACCTCCCAAGAAGTTCTATTCTTGGTCTGAGAAAGACCATACTGTAGGAGGCTGTTTTGAGCAGATAATACTCTTAGTTTGTCATTTGTTCAATCATTCGTATCATGATTGATCATGCACTATATTTATTAAAAAGGATATCATTTGCCTGCTGGAGAACTTCAGACTTAGCGCACATTTCCTGGGTGACTCTACTACTATACAACATTTAATTCACCATTGGTTTTGCTGTATTTGAAGTTGTATATGAGATGAAATTATTTTCCAGATTATAATAATGCTATTTACTACTGGTATATGATATTAGTGAAAGAGCGAGCAAAGGAGGGATGAGAGCAAACAATAGTAGTGCAAAACGGGCTATAGATAAAGCCCTGAGAAGATAAATACATCTCTAAATTGAAGACAGAGGGGTCATCAAGTGCTGAGCTACTTCTGTAATGCTCAAATAAATTAATCTTGCTCAAGCTTATATGCCTGCAATATGAGAAGCTGCACAAAAAAGGCAGTGCCGAAAACCCTTCCTCTGTGCTCAGCGAGGTGAGAGGATATGCCGATTCCCTCCTTGAAAACCCTATTGTATTGCCTCAGCTTCCCTTGGGGCTTCCTTCCCAGTGACAGTGTCATGGTCACACCCTAGCATCTACTTTATCACCAACCCTGGCACGTGAACAGCCCTTCACCATATTCTCATAGTCACCAGATAATCACAACCCTGCCCTGATTTTGTGCTCTCTCCTCTAACGAAGAAAGCACATCCTCCTCCTGCTCTGTAGTATCTAGTTGATCCAACATTTGGCTCTTTCTGGCATTACAAAATCCTGTATCACTGAATGGAGTAAAGGCTGCCTGGTACACCCCTGGTCCTGTACTAAAGCAGATTTTAATTATGAGCTGTATAGCTGCATCCCTAGCCCAGGTCATCTTAAAAGAGAATAGTATTAATAACTAACACATAATAGAAAGGACAGTTTCCAGGATTCAGGTAGCTCTGCAATAAGTGAAATATGTGTGCTTTAGATGTCTTTATATTTTCCAATTAATATTACCAGTAGTAATTAATGATTTACAGAGGGTTCCTTGGGTAAGACTATATAATAAGACGCTTATTTAAATGTAGTCTTCAAATTGCTAGATAGATACATGTAAAAGTATTTTTGTAAAGCACTGGTTTTGTAGAGAATCCTTTCCAAAGAACTATTAACAGTTGCTTTTCTGTCACTTGGCATCAGCTTGATACTTGACTATGAGTTTTATCACAATACAGTGTGAACAAGAAGCTAGCCAGCACTGTGTAGCTCGTAATCAAGAAGGAGAGTTTATGCGTCATAACTGTCCTAGCTGAGATTCAATTGTTTTTTGTACATTTTGGTCAGTGTAATATTGGTCACCGTAATATTTCTACAGCTTCCAGGTTCATAGATGTTTGCAGAAAGCTGTAGACCTTAATCTAATGTTTCTAAATTGATAATAGGGTCAAACAAAATGGGCAGATTGTTGTCCCACAAGACAGATATTGGGACTGTTCAGAATAGCAGAGGGAATAACTGTACGAAATTATATCAACTGTAATTACTATCAATTCTTAGCAAATATGGCTAATTAGTCATTAATTATTCCTTGCTAAAAACAGGGAGGATCTGTAACTGAGTACATATTTCATAGTACATCACAAACAAATAACACTGCAGGTATTGTAAAAGTGGCTTTCTCAAATTGTACCAGAACAGTGCAAATATGTGTACTTTAGCAACTTTCAAGGGTTAAAATATCATGGCACATTACATATACATTTATACCAAAGACCAGAGGGGTAGTAGTCCCATTTCATAATCACTATGGCATTTTATGGAACTTCAGCCTCTTTATGGTTCTGTGACTTCCCTCATTCAGGGAGGCCAGAATGAAAAAAGGTCAAAATAGATGTCAGCCAAAGCAATTATGAAAGAGAGAACTTGGACATGACCCTGAGATTAGAAATGGTGACCTGTCACAGTAACAGGGGAAAACCTGCCATGTTGCCTTTTTGTCAAATACAAACTACCACGGCAGTCTTAAAATGTACTGTCATTTATTTGCATTTTAATCTCTTTCACCTCTAATATTGGGCTTTCCTTCTCATCTTCTCTCTTCTGCCATGAGCAGATGGCTCATATGGCAGGAAATAGGCATAGAGCTTAGAATATCCACATCTCCTGCAAAGAAAGGCATTGGGAAAATGGATCAAAAACATATTTGTGTGGACATGAGGAGCAGAAATAACAAAGTAAGCAAATTCTGGCCTGGTTCTGGACACTGTAGGAAATATTCTAGGATTCTTTTAAGGTCAATGAGAGCTTCACTTCAGATACAAAACATGCTCAGAAATTACGTAAATATGAATGGATGAAGAACATGAATAGAACAGGATTAGGAAGTACAACTTTCCCTGTTGGTATTTTTTTGTTGGTTTGTTTGGGTTTTTTTACATATTTAAGGTTTAATCATAGTAGCTTAGTAAAAATCCTTGCTATTTTTGTTTCTACACAAAGGAGGTATTTTTCAGCTTGTTTGGTTTTTAACATGCCAAATTTTAATTAACCATGTCAGTCTTTGGAATTAAGTATTTTCATAGAGAAGCATTGTCTCTGCAGTACGATTTTTATTTCACAGTTGATCATCTGTGGAAAGAATGCTATCGGAGAGATATAGTTCATTTTCCCTGATAAAGCATGAGGGCCACGATAGCAGAACTCAGGGATGGAGTGTTGAACTGGGCCGTGAATCAAGGATCTAGCAGCAACATGGCCAGTTTTTACTAGGGAATGGGATTTCTGCTTGCTGTTATTTAGCTTGCCACTCTTTAGCCAAAGAAAGGGCCATATTCTGCAAGGTCATCAGCCCGGCCCCCAAAAATTCTGATATGCGAAGTAGCAATGTTTTCATATTATAGACTTGTCCTTTTTTACCAGGAAAAAAAGTTTTAATTTCTTTACTATTCACCAAATTAAAATGTTTAGTTCTTGTTTCTCTTTCTGTGCAGCCTGGAATATTGTTAAAGCATTTTTTATAGGTTTTATGGTGGTTCTGTTTTCCCAAAAGTAGGATCATTTACCTGGTGTGCGATATACCAGTAGAGACACAGAGCAAAGGTATTGTCTTTATTCCATATTTGCGCAGATATGGGTGCTCCCCCTGCCGCCTTTACCTTTTTCCTGGTTATCCTATACTTTTAACTTCATGATTCTTTGGCAATCATCCAGCTTCTGGTACCTTCTGGGCAGGATATTCCCCTTTTATCAGTCTGTTAGCTCCTCTGGAAGGACATAGTCGTTAGTAAGGCATACATTGTCTGTACAAACTAATCAGGCCTAAATTACACAGCGTCACTACGACCTAAGCCTTTCTGCCCAGTATCAGTTGCACCTCAAAAGTTTCTTCTTTGCCACTAGGTTATTGCTACAGCAATGTTTCTTTCCTATCTCAACAGTAGAAAAGTCCCTTTCGACATCTGTACATGCTTTCTGTAAACAATATATATACACTATACAGAATGACATATATTTAATTATAACATTTTCACATTCTGGGCCACAAAAATGATCAGAGGGCTGGAGTACCTCACCTATGAGGACAGGCTTGAGAGAGTTGGGGTTGTTCAGCCTGGAGAAGGGAAGACTCCAGGGAGACCTTACAGCAGCCTTCCAGTACCTGACGGGCCCTGTAGGAAAGATGGGTAAAATCTTTTTAGCAAGGCCTGTTGTGAACAGGACAAGGGGTAATGGTTTTAAACCAAGGGAGGGTAGATTTAGACTGGATATAAGGAAGGAATTTTTTACAATGAGGGCGGTGAAACACTGGAACAGGTTGCCCAGAGAGGTAGTGGAGGCCCCTTCCCTGGAAACGTTCAAGGCCAGGTTGGACGGCGCTCTGAGCAACCTGGTCTAGTTGAAGATGTTCCTGCTCACAGTGGGGGGGTTGGACTAGATAACCTTTAAAGGTCCCTTCCAGCCCAAAGCATTCTACGAATTTTATTTTATTGCTTACTGTAGGTGACCCTGCTTCGGCAGGAAGGTTGGACTAGATGACCCACAGAGGTCCCTTCCAACCCCTACTATTCTGTGATTCTGTGATTCTGTGAATACAATAATGTTCACATTGTGTTGCTAAGTCTGATTTCCTAACATCTACCTTATCATCAGGTAAGGACTGAAACATGATTTGTACAAAAGTGAATAAATACCGAAAGTAATAATTTTTATTGTTTTATTCTGCAACTATTATTGTCTCAAAATGTGTATTTTGGCTTGGAATTGTGTAAAGACATGGCACTTACAAGCTCTGGTAAGGTTCCACTAGTTTGACTCCTACCCCTTACTGGTAACACCAGGAACATTGAAAAAGAAATACATATGCATGCAATTAAAGACTGTCTGACACTGAGTAATTACAAGGCAGGTAAATGAATAGTGTATGAGCAGTTGGTTGTTTTAAATTGGAGAAACTGATCTTGTAGTTTCATGGGTGTATCTGTATAAAATAAAGGAGATATAAATATAATAACTTCTTCTTTTACCCTAAAAGAAGTTGTGATTGCTTTTAAGAAATCAGACAAATGGGTGCAATTTTTTCTTGAAAGCTAAGTCTGATTTAACCACTCATCTTAACCACCTGTTTTAAAGTAAACCTTCTATGCCAAATATGCAAGTTAGCTGTTGCTCCAGGATGAAATTCACCCATGCTGATGTGAAACGTGTCTTTTCACAGTATGTATTTGTATTATCACTAGGGGAACAGAAAGAAACAAGTGTATTAATCCCATATTCATAAGGTCTTAAATGAAGTATACAATGGTTCATAACAACCAACTTTTTACAAGCAGTGTAACTTGTCAGTTTTTAGTCTTTATGAAACAACATAAACTCCTGTGAAGTAACAAATAATTATAGTGATGGCCATATACCTTTCATACACACAGCAAGTAGTAATAATTCAATAGAATAGTTTATTTCCCAATGCAGATAAATTATAAAGAGCAGTACCAGCACAATAATAATAAGTGGTGAGGCAGCTCTCCAAAGCAGTGTAACTGAAACACCTATCATTAGGTTTTGATAGCCAGTGGTCAAGACCAAGTCCATAGTGGAAAGACTCCTTCGTTCCTGTATTATTGGGTTTTTAAGGCTTATTGTCATCTCCACAGCAAAAAAGGATTACAAGTCTATGTGTTCCTCTAAAGATCTGATCACTGGAGTTTTCTGGTATGACACAGCCATGGACCTAGTACAAACCTCTCAGTGTGAAAGTGCAAGCAAAATCTGCTTCTTTCTTTATTGTTTTCTATTGAGTGTCATTCAACTCCATGCCCATGCCCCAAGGCCTTTGTGTTGTAGAGAAGGTGGCCCTCCCTGGACATGAGCACAGACAAACATCAAAGAGTATTAAAGATACCAAGAAGAGAACTAGTCGCTGACTGGGAAACATTTATTTGAGCAGACACATATCTGGGAGCAGGGAAAAGCTGAAATGAGTTATCTGAAGAATCTTCTTTGGATTTGGTGGGAGGTTTTTGGAGAAAGGTAAAAGAAACCAGAAAGATGTGGCTACAGCCCTAGCTGGGATGGCTGAGTGAGCAGAGACCAAAGAGGACATCCCGCTGGCTTGCTTACTTACCCTTCCTTAGGATGATGAAGGCTGCAGAAGGTGAGGGCAGGATGCCTGAACCCAGGTAGCACAAAGGTTTGTTACTGTCTTTTCCTGAGCATGTCTGTGAAGATTCTTTTGCCAATGACATTAATGTTGGCTTGGAGTGCAGGAAAAGGAATTGCATAGCTTGTCAGATGTGACTGTCAGCAGAATGTTTGATGAAGACTTAGCCATGCTGAAGAGAATTGCCTTGCCACCTTAGCCTATGCTGTCTGGCAGCTGGATGCAAATCTGATGGAAGGGAAAAAAATCCCACCTTCATGACTCTATGATGTCTACAACAGCTTCATGATAAATCTGTCAGAAGGTCAGTAGTAGATAAGTGAGCTGCACCAGACAGTTTTGATGGACATGGGTGAGAGCTGGAGGGGAAGAGAGGGGCTCTTGTATCAATATTCAATGCAATATTCAATGCTATATTCAATTTTCTTAGCTGGCCCCAGCTGTGAATCAGAAAGGAGCTAGTCCAATAATCAATGCAGGAAAGTAAAAGGTAAGAGAGTCTATGGAGAGACTAGTAAGAAGATAAGGGAGGGAGTCTACCTAGAAGTACAAGAGTGGCTGGTTGAATCTATGGATGGAAAAAGAGCTCTGGAAAGTCAGAAGAGAGCGATAATTGAGTACAGATATTCTGCCTGGGCCTTCTGTATATTGGCACAGTGAGAGTACACTGTGCGAAAATGCCTCTTTCTGTAGCACAGCACTCAACTGGGGAAGAAAGAGGCAGACTTACTCCCAAAGTAGCTGAAACAATTTTGACTTCAAACTATATTCTTGCAAGTGCCAGTTATATCTGTCTTTAAAAATGCAAAATTTAAGTCTACTGAGAGTAGACTTTTTCATGAATCATACTAACTGCATTCTGTTTAAAGAATGAGTCATTTTACTCAACATACTGCAGTACTTCATAGGCCAGAAAGAAGTGTAAAATACTGCATTTACTTTTGACTGTGGTACATGGAAACTTCATACACTGGTCCAGAACTCAGCAATTCTTTGCAACTGATGAAGGTTTAATTAAATTTATCTAATTTTCTCTTTCGTAGTGTTCCTCTTTCTGATCTTCTGTAACAATATATGGATATACATTTTAATACATTGTAAGCTCAAGCAACTCTTGTCTAAATACGATTAGAACAAGTTGTGAACAGACACATGGAAAACTGCAGCAGTTGCTGATGAGCACACAAGGGACTGGGTTTTGCACTGGAATGTCTGCCCTTGGAAGCTTTCACACATGCATGTCAAAATTGTTCCTAAGTTTTTCAGGAGCAGAAGATAGGAAGGACAGCTAGTTGCTTGGGCATTGGCTTGTAACTTGGGATTCTTGAACTCAGTTGTCAGCTTGACCGCAGGCACCACCGCAAAAAGAGACTGACAAAATGAGTGCGGGAACTTTCTAAGTTTAAGGAAGGCTTTTGGTCAATAGAACTCTAGACTTTCCTCTCCAGAAGTCATTCGGCTTTTCAGCCTTTCTTTACCAGTAAAGCAGGTTTAATTTGACAAATTGTTTATCTGATAAATACTCACAAAGGCAGAGAAGGGAAATCACATGCAATGAAGATAAACAGTTGGTCAGAGATTCTGGGTACAAGAGCATTTGTTTTCTCTTTTTAATTACCAGAAAATCTTACAGTTCTGTTGAACATATGACCCAGGAAATCTATGGAGATATAGTCAATTACTCAGATTTCTGATATGCTATGAACAGTCACTTTGTCCTTTTCCCTTTTCTCTCCACCACCTATAATCTCCCAAGGACAACAGTTAGTCAAACCTCAAGATACCAGTGACTGAAGAGGTTTTGTAGAATTACAAAAAATATGACGATGGAGCAAATGATATTTTTCAGGAAATAAGAAAATGGAAAAAAAAAAAAGAAAAAAGGGAAGAAAAAAAAAGAACATGCTAAAAAGAAAGAATACAGAGTAGATTGCTGATGTTGTCTCTTCAACAAATCCAAATAACTACTGATTCACTCATTAACTGAATGAATCAGAGCAAACTATCTCAGTGGTGAGAAGACAAGAGCAAAAATCTGCAAGACATATTAAAACATGCAGAGAAATGATCTCATTGCCTCCACCCAAAGGTAAAGCTAAGGCTTGTAAACTTCCTTGAGAACATTGGGCTTGACAGGGAAGAAGTAGTGAAACGTTTCCTTTCAGACATAGATCTTGTGTGTTCTGTATCTTCACTATCTGTAAGAATGGATTCCCTCAGTGTGCACTGCATGACTCTGCCTTAGCTCTATGCACAAAAACGAGACACCGTGGCAAACAAGGAGGCTGCTGCTCAGTGCTGCTGTAGCACGTGGTACCAGTTCTCCGATTTCTGTATTGTCTGTCTTCTCTCTGTAGACCCTAAGCAGGTAATTATGTTTTATCCAGCAGTCATTCCTGTTGCTGTACTACAGTGTCTCTATAGTTGTTATACATCTTGGTACTGACAAATTAAATGGGAGTAGGGAACTGCTGCCAGATTTTTTATGAAGGACATTGGCCCAGAAAGCACAAGGGTACAAGGTGAAACCTGTAATAAACAGTCTGTGTGGTCTCACATGGATCTGAATTAAGAATTCTCTTTGTGAATGCTGACAATTCTTTGACCAATTAACCTTTTATATTCACTGGCTATTCCAAATGTCAGTAATGGCTTTCTCGGTTCTTTGGACAGAAGATAGGGCCGTGGTCCAAAATAAAAAGTATTTGTAGGTATGTTTGATGCTAGTTACCCTAAACAGTAAAGTACACCCTGGGTATTGTTTCTGCTTTTGTTTTTGTTTTGAGACTTGATGAAGCTTCAGGATTTAAGTCTGGTAATTAAACAAGGTGTAGATGGTATTTTGAATTATTTATGCAGTGCTCTTTAAAAAAGAAAAAATTAGCTGACAGCTTGCTTATATTCAGATAGGTGGGTAAGATTAATTTTTTTGATGACAGCACTGGAGCTTGATTAAAATCTCTTAATTAAACTGGTACAACTGAAAGAAAAAGGCAGCGTGTGGTTGTGTGTGCATGTATGCTTGTGTGATAATAGCGCAGTTTATTACAAAGCCAAAACTTTGTCTAACAGCACAACAAAAAATAGTAATTGTACATCAGCTAGGTAGATAATCCAGGTAGATAATCCATTTAAAGTAAGTAATGGATTGAGCACCTTCAGGCAGTGCTTACGTTGCATGTTTTGTCGGAAGGAAGGTGAGAACCACATGAAAAGCTGAGGTTTTAATAACGGCTGTCCATGAAGCAGATGCAGGGACCGAGGCAAACCCTTTGTCACGTTTCTAGGAAGACAGGTATGCTCTTGCAGATACTGTACACCGTAGTAGAGACTATGGATGTTGAGTATGTATATGACATGTTTATTTGTGTACTTCAACAGCTTTTATGATTACTTCGGCCCTGATTCTCCCAGTATTTACACACTGATCAACTTTAGCATGTGAATCATTTTTGCACACTGAAGGACTATGAAAGTCCACCAAAAAGGTGTTGTACCAGTGGCCATGCTGAAAAAAAAAATCCTATACAAGCATAACTTCTTTCTGCCTACGTTGAAGCAGCTTTGAAAATTCTCCTTCATGGGGATAAATTTGGATTTACAGAAGGCAAGAAGAGATTGACATCTGTAGCTGCACATAACAGCTTTTCTGGCACAATCAATGGAAAGAGGTCAGCTATGAATATGACATGATGACAAAATCTAATCAGTATGACCACACATAGGCACAAATATGAAAAAAGAAAAGAACTCAAATTGGAGACTGAGCACTTTACGAATCATACATAAATATCATACTGGTAAAAATACAAGCCTCTTGTCAGTTAACATTAATTTAATGTCTCATTGACAACTTCAATTCTGGAATGAAACATTTTTAAGTACTTGTGGAAAAAATGCATATGTAGTATATCCATACTTTACAAATCTGTTCTAGTGTTTAGGAAAACAGCAGGTCTATTTACACGTAATTAAAGTAACAACACTGCTTGTTTCAGTGAAGTTTCTGTTGCAAATAGATGTGTTCCCTTTTGTCCTACAGAAGTTTGTAAACAGCTCCATCTTCAGGCATCATTTCCTGTGCTGAAAAAGAAAAAAGCAACAATTGTTATCTACCACAAGCTTTCAAAGACCTGTTAGCATTTTACAACTTACACCAATTTTTATCACTTAAACCAGTGTAATGGTCTCATATAACCACCTCCAACACATATTAAGTTGAAAGAAAATCATTGGGATTGAACCAAGTGTCTAACAAATGGATCCTGGTAGGTCAATGGCAGAGTAGATGTATGACAGGAGTACATTTACCTGTATATAATTAGACTGAAACTGCATTGCAACCAGTAGAATGCCTTTCTGTCAGCAGATAGACCCCAAAGTACTCAAGTCAAATGAATTTTTTAAATGGGTGTGTGGCTAAACAGAAATTAATGAAGTGAGAGAGGCAGCACAGAGAAAATGTTAACGTGCAGGAGATAAAATATCTAAAAGTCTTGGAGAGTGTACATCTCCCAAAATCAGGCCTGCAGAATGGCCTTTTGACTTTCGTTCAGTGTCAGAATGAAAGATGTAATTTCATGTGCTGGCAGGAGTGTAAATGAGGTGTTCCGTGGATACTGAGGAGAGTGTAAATCTATTGTCCAATGGGTGCTCTTCTTCCCAGTGGCAATGCCTGGATAAACCAGTGAAATGGATCTGGGAATGGATTTTGTTTTTCCTGCAGTATGTTTGAAATAATTGGCTTTTTTAATTTGAAAACACTTTGGAATATAGTTTGCCTCCAGAGTCTCCAGAAGGGATCTCTGTTTACGTAACAGGATATTTGGTAGTGGATAATATGATCACTTCTAGAATCACAAAATAAACTGAATATATCAGTCTGCCAAATATCAGTATGTTTGGCATTTTAAAATACAGTCCTTTGTCTTCACAATTATTTTCTATTTATCCTGCTGATCAGATCAGTGTTATTCTGATGTATTCTATGTGCGTTTGCATGTTAAATACATGTATATGATCTGCTTCTGTGTGTGTGTAGGTATACATGAAAAGTCCTATTGTATACGTCATCATTTTCTCCACCAATCAGATAGATAAACATCTTTTCAATAAGTCTATCACTAGTCCTTTTAGAACATATAAGTAGGTGTCATTTTCCTACTTGGTTAAAAGTTTGGGGTTTTTTCTTGTTCAGTTATAAGATTTAGACCTAAAAACTATCAGTAAAGTTTTCCAAATGCTTGTTCATAATGTATTACAACAAATAGAGCAAGCATTCGTCCAACAATTTATTTGACCAGTAGCTGTAACTCTGCTAATATATACATCTTAAAATTATACTTCTTGAGTAAATTTGACCAGCTTTGACCAAATTTAACAGCAACGTAACTTGTCCAGAGCTTTTGTACTTCAGGCAAGTTTTTGGTGTATGTTTCCTACCCATTTGAAAGTTAGCTATCTAAGAACTTCAGAGTATTTGATGCTTTTCTGAACTGCACATAATCCCCCTGGCTTTACCTGAAGTAAGTGGGTTTTTTATTTTAAGCCTACATCTCTCTGTGCCCAGAGATACATTTATGCTGCAGAAGATACTAGAGGTAGAAAAGACCTAAATAGCTGTAGGTTTAAAGGTGGTAGAGTAGTCTTAGGCCTCTGTTCTGAGTAATATGGAAGGAATCCATGACAGTGTAAATTTATTCATAGTTGTACATTTACTCAGTCGAACACTGGAATAATTTGCAGCCCTTGATAGGACAAGGAAGAGAAAAGGGGAGAAGCAGACTTGTAGAAGTGCATTCAGTTCATCCACTTTATCTCCCATTGTGTGAAAAAGAATGCTACTTTTTATACTATTATTTCGATAAGGTGATAGAAAGAAGCTGCAAAAATGTAGTATGGAATCTTGCATTTTATACAGAACCCTATGTAATGGAATAAGCTGAGCTGAAAGGATACCGTCATTGCTACAGAAACACTTCAGAGAAATAAGTGCATGTTGTTTGTTGATATTTTTAACAATTTCAGAAAAGCTGAGTTCTGATTTAGGGTCCAGTCCTTTACCTTTAGATTCCAGTGGGAGCTTGATCAGTCCCTTCAGTAACTGAGAACATAAAAGATAATAAAGCGTTGCTTCTCTAAAAACTGGAATGCACAAAGAAACATTCTACTTCTTTTCATAAAGGTTCTAATTCCACCATCTCTATACATACATAGCCAGTCATATCAAAATAATGGAATTATTTCTAATCTGAAAATAGGAACATGTCTGTATAGCTTACTAAACAAATGTACTGTATTTCCCACATACACCACACCCCAAGATACTGTATCTACTTTTTGTGCCAAAAGCCAAGGAAACTGAGTGTTTATAGGAAAGTACTATAGAAGGTACAGGATGTGGACCCAACAATCTGCATGCAAATTTAATACATGCCTAGAGATGTTATTCCAAAACCTAGTAAGGTAAAAGCCTGGCTCCACTAAAGCCTGTAAATTTCCATTGACTTAGATGGGGCCTGGATTTCCTCCACATCATTTGCTTGCTATATTATAGAAATGCTCACCAAAGCTATTGAATTTTAGAGGATGAAAGTACTTCTGTAACTACATTGATGAGATAACTGAGCATTTGTTTGAAAGGTGTGGTTTGGGGTTTTTCCAAAAATTTTACTTCTTTCTCTCTAGAGCCTACAGGACTTTTACCAAAAGTACTTGCAGAATTACATTAGCATTTATTAGAACAAATGTTAGATAATTATTGGAGTTTATTTAAGCTTAAATATTGGAGTTTAGTTAAGGTACCTCAGTAAGAAAAGAGAATTCATTTTAGACATTAGAAAAGCCTACCAGTAGTACGAGTTTCTGATTATACATCTAACTAACACTGAATTGTTCTTTTGGGGAGTATCCTTTAGCCTCTCCTTGACTCATCTGCTTTAGTTGGGTGGACAAATAAACACCATTATGGTACGGTTGATAAACTGGTTAGTTAATTCTTTGTAGATTGCTTCAAATACAGCGTCACAGATACGTGTTTTAATATTACTGTCAAAAAATGGGATGGGTTCCCCAGCAAGCCAGCTGTCCCATACCAGAAATGCTTCTGCAGTGCCACAAAAACGTGTGGCCTCATGATCATTTAGGAAGGTGTGCTCATCAGCAGAAGCAACAAAGCAATTAATTATGGCTGACAAAACTTATTCACATGCAAAGTCAGCTCCTCAAGAAATCTTTCTTTTTACAAAATAAGGCAAAAACTTTTTTGGGAGTTGATTATCTAACTCATGTACAGTTTCTGTATTTTTTATATGACTGTGTCACTGAAATTATTGTCGTAATCATATATTTCTGAGTAATAAAAGTTGTGGGTTTGTTTAGTAAAATACTTCTAAAATCATCTGAATATTCTTCCATATATTTGAATTTTTAAAAAAAGAGAGTGGGATATAACTCTTCTCTGAGCCCTTCACAAAAGAATCTGAAAAAATAAAATCACTGAAGTGGCTTTTGGCTATCTCAAACCAGTTGTTGCTACGGAAAGATTTTGACCCAAGTCAGCATAAAGCTTGGATTTATTTGAAAATCTTTAATTTAGAATATTCTGACTGCAGGAATTGCTTAGATCAAAGGGACTGTGTTGGACACAGCTCTACTTTAGATTATTGCTTAGAAGGACTCAGGGTTACTGAGGACCTGAAGTCTTCGGCAGGAGATGTATTTATTTCCACAATTTTTCAGTTATCCTTTCATAGCTGCTGTTTTGCTTGCTTGCTCTCTCTTTCCTTCTCATTAATAAAGTCAGAAGTAGAAACTCCCTCGGACATTCTCTCCATAGGCTTGCACAGTTGACAGTATTCCTTTATAAATCATCTCCCTGTGTAAGCTTTCATTCTGGTTCCTTAAAAGGGGTTTTCCAGCCTGTGTGGTGACGCATGTGGTGTGTTGCCAAGCAATAATGGAAATGAACCCATCAAGTCATGGTTCCCTTCCCAGGATAATCTGCCGCCCCATCTGCGCATTTGCAGCAAACTTCTGCTGTTGCAACATCTGCCCAATGGTTATTATGCGATCCATTTAATATATTCTAGAGGAGCCATATCCACCGCTGTGTCTAGATGGGATACCAATAAGGCCACGGCAGACATGCCAGAGCAGCCTCTCCTGGGGATTGAACTGGAGCCAGATTCGCCATAGTCAGTTAAGTACACATTCCTTTGGTACATGTGTGGCTAATCTACTTTTAATTGAGCTCCATTGTTTTCATCTATTTAGTAAACAAATGTGCATAGGTACAAAAGCTGCTGCTTGTTGACAACACAAACAGTATGCAGCTTGCTGGAGCTTTGGACAGGCACCCTTGGCAGTAGATGTGGCAGAGTGTATTTAATGCGCAGACATATTTCTTGGTGCTTTTTGCCTTTTTTCTTTTTTTTTTAACGTTTCCTGGATTTTTGTGTCCCAGCGGCCTATTCTGTGTCATTATCACAGCTGAGTGTAGGTGCAAACACAAGGTCTTGCTCCACGCAGAGACATCTGTGTGCCAGCATTGTTAAAGGCTATGAACTGGGTTTTGTTTTGGTTTGCTCTGCCTTTTTTGATTAATATTAAGCCTCTTTAGACTGGGCTAAAAAGGCAGGCTTCTGCCACTGTGATGACTCTTTTATTGCCTTACTGGGAACAGAGACATATCATTCACTTTTCACCTGCCTTTAAAAGAACAAGCATGCTATATTTTACTTTCCCTATTGTTATTCAACATTCAGCATATGATATTTAGAGAAACCTTGACATCCTTTGGTGTATTAAATAACAGTTGATTGCCAAGAGAATGGGGCAGTTCCAAAACAAGGTTCAGTCATCTGCTTCTCTTTTTTGGAGATGGTTTTAATTTGCTTCACATTGCCTTTGAGGTGCTCTGGGCAGAAATGTCCACATCAGGGCCAGTACCTCCTTCCTGTTGCTGGGGGATGAGAGATGTTGCTGGATCAGCACTTTGCTTGGATCCATCAAGTCTCCTGTGGAAACTCAGGAGAGCTGCCCAAGAGCCATCTCTGTTCCTACCAGGTCTGACCCTGTTCCCACTGGGTCACTGCAGGGAGGACAGGGTAGAGTGTTCGCAAAGAGTGGTCTCCTCACTCCTTCCCTTAAGAGCAGCGCAAGAAGTTTCTACTGCCTGGATAATCTTTGCTAATGCACTTTTCTAGATGGCAGCTCTTCTGCTGGTAGGTAGTTCTATATCTGTAATCAGCCTCATTGTGCTTAATATACCCCAGTATTACATTCCTGACTAGGGGCTCCTGCTGCAAGACAGCTCTCGGCCCATCCTTTTCGCAATGGGGGGTGCTGCATCCATTCATCAGGATGCTGTCCTTCATCTTAGCAAAGTCTCAAAGTGACATCTAGTGGAATACCTAGTCTCTGTGGGGAAATTTAATTAAACCACAGTCCCTTTATACCAGCACAAATATTGTGAAGGAAAACAACTCAACTCCTTTGACATTTTTACAAATAGGTTCAGTGGAAACTGCTGTGTTTACTTTAACTGACATTTGTTTTTTCAGTCAATTATCCCTCAGTCTTTTTTTCTTCCATAATTTATTACATGCAGCTCAGCCATAATAATAAATACAAAGTTGTTTCCCCTTTCTGTTGTTGTCTTGCAGACTGTGCTACGAACAAATGAAATAAAAATGAGTCCCCCTAATCTCCATTGCTTTCCCATCTCTGTGGTAGCTTCTAACTATTTATTATGGACCTTAGCAGTCTCATATAGAGTAGAGTTTAATCCCAAATATGAACAGAAGATTAGTCTGCAACTCCAGTATTTTTCACTCATGCCTGAGTCCCGCTCCAAACTGCACTAAAGACACTAAGAGGGTTTTTTTTAACTCCAGTGGTCTTTGGAGCAAGCCCTTTAACCATGACACCTGAAAACAGCTTCTAGCCAGATGACTTAGTTGCTCTATCTGAACTAAAAGACAAACACTCCACCTTGATGCAGTTCTTCCCTTCTCATTTTTGAAGTTGTTCAAGAATTTCAGGAAATGTTTAGAACTCCCCAAAGAAAATCGACCCAAAAATCCAGTCTGTAAAAGGAGGGCCCTTACACTGGGAGGTGGAATCACAGGGTGGATTTCTGCGAGTGCTTCCATTGACTTTAATGCTTGGGTTGTAGCCAAAGCTGCAATGACAATTTATTTTTCTAGGTCTTCAAGCAAAAGCTGCTGGAATAGGGGAGAAACATGAATTTTTTTTTCTCCTTGCTGTATAAGAATGAAAATAATATGTTTGCAGGGGCAGAGCATGTTCCTCACAACTCTCAGGCATGCAGGAACTGTGCTTTAAGTGATTTAGGAAAAAGCAGTAAAACAACAGAGCGTACTATGTATCATTTAATCCATCAGGTACTGCCATGCTGCTACTTTTCTTTGTGCCAAAAAGTAGTCTGATCTTTAATTAAAACCTTTAATCAAAGAAAACCAAATATTTACAGCCAAGAATCTTCAGCTGGTCAGTTCATCTGAAAATATTTCCATTTTCCCCACAGTTATTTTTCATAAAATCTTACAAGTCAAAAGCTATTTTTCTTCCTTATTCTTCATAAAGAGCAAAAGGAGCCCCTCAAGAGCTACATAAAGTTTTATATTCCATCTGGGAAGCTCATCAGCCATCCAGAGAAATGAAGCTATTCAAAGTAACAGTAAATAGAGATGTGAACATTTGGAATTTGGAAAGCTGAATCCACTGGAAAGGAGTTATTTTTCAAAGTCTTTTTCAATACGGCTTTTGCCAACAGTGCAGTGAATCTGTGACATATCTGATGAGTCTATAAAAATCCTTTATGTTCAGTCTCCTAAATAATCAGGAAAACAGGAGGACAAAGAAAGGGAGGAGGAAGGAAAAGGGATAGGAAATCAATATAAAAATCAACGGTATTTTATAAGGATGTAACAGTTAACTTTTTAATTCCTTGCACTTAAAAGTTGATGTTCGTCTAGCTTAGAAATGCTTACGTGCTGTAAAATGCTTTGCACAGAAATATTTAGAAAGTGAAGTAGGAAGGGCGATTTCCTTTCATCAGCTTGACATAATAAAGTTTGGAGAACTAAGTTCACAGATCTGTTAATTGGGATATGCTGGAAAATGCTCTTCAGGTGACAGTTGTCCTTGTGGGCCATTGATTTGCTTTAATTTCTGCAATAAGTTCCACAGGTGTCAATGGAAAGGGCTTGGTATGGCTCTTAGAGGAGCTGTAAGAAGGCAAAAAAAGTAAAATCAAAAATAAAACTGAAAATGCATTATGGATTTACTGCACTGTCTTTCCTATGAATCTGTTTTCCCTGGTCTGATACAAAACCTGTTTTGTACCAGGTATGGATGAAGAGCTTAACTCTTCTTACTCTCGACTGACTCTGGTGGGACTTCAAAGAAATCCTGTGACTCATATTAGTGTAAAAGCAGAGCAAAAGACTAATTGAAACACATATATTTAAGTGTGCCACACAGAATACATGTGGTCATGCCGTTGCTAATGTAAATTCCAAACCCAACTTTTTACCTGGAGGGTAGGCAAATGATGGGAGTACAACCCAACACACTGGTGAAAGCTTGAGTGGATAATCCCGCTGAGAGGAAAGAGGGGAGCAGCCCAAAGGCTGAGGCTGGCATCTGGGGTAGAACGCTGAAATAGAGCAGTCGAAGAGAAGAAAAGATCTATAGTCTGCATTGCCATGTTTCATGTGACATTTAAACACTTCTCAAAGAAGCTTCTCTTTTCTCATTTTTTCATTTTTTTCCCACTTTAATTTGGAAGAAAGTAGACCAACTTTTCAAAGGTTGATTTTGTTGGAAATAAAGCATTTGAATATCTCTAAAAATCTGACCCAGAAAGATCACCTCCAGTGACATTGCAAGCACACCAAAATAGCCGAGCTATTCTACTGCAGCTTTTGTGAAAAGATGAGTTCAAACTTTGAGATTGAATTGCTAATTCGTATCAAAATATGTGAAATGATGTGACCTTTTTTATGAGATACTATTTAGTAAGGATAATTCTATTAGTTTTAAATTTAAGGTAATTTGATTGAATGTATTCGTTGAGATAGGATTTTATAGTTGTCGTTCCACATTTCAGGTTACCTACCGAAATAAAGGAATGAATGATCATCACTTCAAATACAGACATTTGCCCTAGAATAAGGGCCAGATCCTGCCAGTTCAGCCCAAGCTAGAGACTAATAACAACCTGTTGAGTATGATTCTGGTCCTTGTATTGGAAAAAAGATTACTGCACAAGAGAGAACTACACCTGTGCTTATCAATAAAAAGTTTCTTTGGAGAAGTTAGACAAGCATGTGACACAGACACTACTGCATACAATTTCTAATTTCCTGAGAACCAGTGTACTTTTGACCACCAGCAGGGTTTCTTTGTTTTTCATTAGCACACGGCTAAAGCTTTCTGTGTAACCATATCCAGATTGCTAATGAAAAAATACTGTCTGGAGTCGCATATGTAATCTGGAGACTAGGGGTATCATAAGGGTAGGGAGCGATGTATCAACCTGTGCACGTACGAACTGTCTTCATTACCCTTGCCACCGCCACAACTGAGCCTACATTGTGACGCTTTTTTTGGCAGATGTGTGTGAAAATCTGCCTCTAGGTGGAGTTTCCACAGACTAGTGCTTTTGCAGACTTCAGACCCCTTCATCTTTACTTTCTTTTTTTTTTTTTAGTTGACTCAGTTCCCTGTCCTCACTACTGAAAATTTAACCCAATTCTAATGAACTCTATAGAAATAACACAGATCCTTACATTCTGTGAAATATGATACATCACAACAGAATTGTCTTCATTTTTCATGTCCTGCTCCAATCACAAATGATGCTCATCATGTACTGTAATAATTTTGGTGAGGACTGTCAGATTTTTGGACATGGTTCTGTGCAATAAAAGCTGTATGATAAGGCAGTCTGGGCTGCCGATAGTAACAGATTTTCTGTCACTGCATGTACAGCCAGCAAAGGACAGATTCCTGCAAGACTACAAAACCAGTGTGCTGCAAACATAGGGCAGATCCTTCTAGAAACCAGAATAAAACTGATTCTGATGATCTGAGGCCCGCTGAACTCACTGCCCATTTGACCATGGAACAACAGTAAGGCTGTCGCTGTCGTGAGACACACCATGTGCTTCTAGGGTGCTATCCTGTTGTCTTTTTACTCTCTGCTCTCCCATGCGTTTCAGTCGAGGTTTTATCAACAAATGCCTCCTTGCAGATCAGACTGTGCCTCAAGCTCCTGGTGGCGTAAAGTTGATGCTCGGGGCACGGGGGGAGAAGGAGCAGAAGAGGGAAGTAATTACTCTCCCCGTACATAGACACTTCCTCCTTCTCTTCCACCCCTTGGAAGCACAGGAAGCTCGCCCTCAAACCATATGGCACCTAGAGATGCTCTGTGAGTCTTGGGGGAGTGCCAGGGCCCGGCAGCATCCTTGGGGGCCGGGGGCCCCTTTGTCTCACCCCCTCTCCCCAGCGTTCTGTGGCATGGTTTCCTTCACGCACTTCCTTATTGCACTTCTGCTGGCCAGTGTCCCTCCTGGTCTGCGACACCTGTGCTGCATTACCATGCGGAAAGCAATACCCACACTGAGGAGGAAAAATGTATGTCGTTTATCAACCTCGCTCCGCGCCAGAAAACCCACCGTGCAGCCCGGCACGGTCTGTTACCGAGAGGCTGGGTGGGGGCACCCCGGGAAGGGGCACCCCGAGGCCTTTGTATCGAGGTTTGAGCGTGCCGACTTACTTTTGAAGCGGGCAGTGGTGATGGTTTCATTATTGCGATGTGCTGTTTCTCACTGAGCTGTCCATTGGCAATGAAGCAATCAAAGTCACTTGACGTGGAATTGGCAGACACACAATGGTTTGTCTGCTTTGGCATTTGTGATTCATTTTGTTAGTAGGACCTGCTTATAATTTAAAATGTATGATTTCCTTCAAAGTGGCATGGTTTTGAAAAATAGCATGTGATACACTAATAAATTATTCAGTCTTCTGAACAGGCTACATGAAAAGCACATTTTTCTGCCTGCATCTGGCTAGGCTTTTGCAACTGTTTCTCTTGGATCTGTACCCCAGCACACTTAGCCATCATTTTGTGACCTCCAGCAAGGATTAATGCAATATGGTGTGCACGGGGCTGCTAGTGAAGGTCACTTGGAAACGTAGGCTAGTGCGACATGTGGCTGCCCACCTGCTCGGGGCTGTTGGCTGCGGGCAGCGCATTGCTCTGTGTCTCCGGACTGCAGTGAGCTCATGTACTGCAAGCAGCGGGCGGAGGAGCCCATTCCCTTCCAGCCTTGCTCCAGTTAAGCGCTGCAGTGCTCAGTGCTGCACGGTGTGTTGGGGTTGCCTCTCAGGGGACCAGTGATAGTAGACTATCTACACTTATTGCAATACCACTCATGAAAATCAGAACTTGAGACCAGACCCTTATCAACCGCTTTTCTGGAGGGAAAGGAGAACCTGCTGTAACTGCTGGCAACAGGGCGGTCATTCATCCACCTATCAAACTTAGACGGAGGGTCGGTACTAATCACCCATTAACAAAAATTCATCCTTTGGGCTTTGATTTACTCTCTAGAAGTTGGTTTGGATTAGACACTACTTCTTGTTGTTGGGAGAAATATGTGATCAGCTGCAGCACTCCGGACTCGAGTCTAAACCCAAGATGTTCTTAGAGAAGGGGCAGCAGGACGGTGTTATTCTGAGGGAACTGGAACCTGTTGGCAGCTCAAGACACCTTTTTACTCTCTCTTTTGTGTGGGAAATGGTGTCATGCAGTCAGATCTGAGATAGGAAGACTTATGGTGGAGAGTTTTATTTTTAGAATTTTATTAATTTGTTGTTTTTATTGTGTGCCTGCCTTCCGCATTCAGAGTTATATTTCATCAGTCAGACAAGTAGTATTTATACATGAAATGAGTACTGGAGCAGTTTGCAACAACCTGCAGAAAGCCCAAATGGTCTCTGTACCCTTAAGCTTACTGAGTTACATAGGCAGGTATACACTGTTGTTAGGCACCAGATAAACAATGATGATACAGACTGAAAATAGAGCCACACAAAACATTTTATTTTTATGACAAAAGCTGCTCAGTGTGTCAGAAACATAACTATGGTCACATTCATCTAAAATATATCAGGATTTTAATGTCCTGGGCCTTAATTTCGATGAAAGACTTTTGCACACCACCAAAAAGAGAAACAAGCAGTACCAGTCAGGCTCAGAACGGTTTCTTTGCCAAGGTAAATACATCTTCGATATCTTGGGATAGGCTGGATGTCTAACATGTTGGTACTAGAAGAAAACAAAAATTGGGCATGTTTAGACTAAGATGAGAAGTTGGAGTCCTACATGACAAGGAAAAGGTGCATATTCTTGTTAACTCTGACAAATCTGAGAAGTCAGAATCCTCATTAAATGTAAGAAAAAAATAATAACAATGCATAAAAAAAAAATCAGCCAGATTATGCCCTCCTATTGCTTTAATGTGCGATTTAGTAGAAGGAGTATTAACACAGACCATGAACGAACATGATATATCGCACTTTGGCTAGACATCTCAGGCACAGCCTTAAATGGAGAAGGGTGGGGGAGTGTGTCACCCCTCTCTCCCCAGCACCTGCATCACCACATCTGGGGAAATGCAGAGACCGCGGTCAAGACTATGCCGTTACCTCCCAGCTTAGACAACTGGTCCTCAGCACTTGCTCCCCTATGGTCTTTCCCTGCCTCCATCCCAGCACCGCGCTGCCAAGTGTCTTCTGCGTCAGCTCCCCATCCACAGCACAGAAAGGCTTTGTTAATCCCTCCCATAAGGGCACCCCAGTTTACAAACAAAAAATACAGGAAGGTGTAATTGCCCAGCTGCCATTAGCACTACTGTCTTTCCCTGTTAAGAGACCTGCCTGTGTATGGATCTCGTTGGTCTCACATGCATAGGGTCTCACACACAGGGAGAGAACAATTTGAGACACTTGGCCATAAGTTCTCCTGGACTCTTCTGCATCCATCCCTGCACAAAACAGGCTGCGTAGACAAAAGGTCTTTGTCTGGGTCTCACATACACAAGAACCACATATTTCCGACAGAGGTGACTCAACCCAGTGAGACTTGGGAGTGAAGAAAACTCACAGGATCAAGGCTGAGGAAGGGTCTTACCGGTCAGAAACAGTTACTGCCCCAATAATTTGTGGGTTGGGGAACACAGCTTTTTGTCGTTCTCTGAGCGATGAAGCTTGCGTTGCCCATATTGCATAACTCAGGCCCTAGCTGTGTGTCAGCAGATAGCCAAAGGATGATATTTCACATCTCTCCAGTAGCTCGGCTGACCTTCTGCAAGGCTCTTAACCTTGAGTTAATAAGTGTTGTCCTTCAAGGGGTAAAATATTTAACTGCAGCTGTTTACTATTTACACAAAGGGACTGACATGTGAGCCTTCCCATCGTGCAGTTTGGCTCATGTGAACTTTGTTCAAAAAGAAAAGAGAAAAGAAGTTCAGGTTTTATTACATTTGCAACTTACAGAGGGCAGACTGTCCTCAGCTGTCACTCGTGAGCTCTTTCTTGAGCTTTGCTCATTGTCAGAGACAATATTAATTATTTCAGTCATTTTCTTTTCCATTTATTGTTCAACACCAAACCATGAAAAATGAACACTGACGTAATGATTGATCATGAAGCTGGGGGTTGAAAGTGAAGGCTAGAACTCTTGGGCTGTATATGAAAAGGGTTTGGGGTTTTTCTTTTTTTTTTTAGATGATAATATATTGTTTGTGAATGGGTTATTTATTAGAGCCATGTGTAGCCTAAAAGGTTTGTAAAGATGATTACTAAAGCATATCCATATGTGGAATGTGTGTGCATATTTGTAAACTTGGCAATTTGTCCAGAATCCTTTTTTAAGTTTTGTAGAAAAAAGGTCTCTGAAATCGTGTAGGGTTATTCTTTTTCTTAATAGTAGGCAATATATTTTCAAAGTTATTGTGCTTTGCATAACTTGTGCTTTAGTTCTGACAGCAGATGCATATGTACTCTTGTGTGCTTCTAAAATGATGAATAATCTAAAAATTTGATAGTCTGGCATCAATCTTAGCAGAAAATTGCAGCATATCATGTTCTCCAAATTTTGTATTAGATCAGATACAGACCTCTTAGTGCGTCTGTGTTGGAAGGTGACAAAAACTGGGCATGGCTATAAACTACTGTTGGAGATCTGAGCGCTTTATCACCATTGAAATTGTCATGTTTTTGTTAAATGTTGGAATCCTGGGGTACCAGATTTTTCTTAAAGACACTTTTGGGCAGATCGCACTCTCTTATGAGTTTTGGAAGTAGAAACAGTGGAGGCTTAGACAACAAACAGCTACTCTTGTTTCCTGCTCTTAACTACTGAGTCTAAATGTAGGGCTGTTGTGCTACTGTAAGCAGAGAAGTTCGGCAATAGCACTGGTGGGCCTGAGAACAGGCCTTTTTCTGTCATACGTTCCAAGACACTACAAATGTTACAAATGTTGGGTCTGACAGCATTAAATCCGGCTTTTACAAGACCTAAGCATCATACAAAGAGGACCGTCCTGCGGCGCACCTCAGAGGCAGGCTGCTATCTATTAGTCTCGTTCTAAAGGAAACGAGGTAAGCAGCACAGGCAGGTGCTCCCTAGCAAGGCAGCACAAACATGAAAGGAAATCCTTGTGCTGACGCTGCAGAGGGGAAATGGGCTTGTAACTTGACATTGACAATAGCCAGCCGGTGGAAAGAAACTCAGGTACCTGTGTTTGCAGCTAAATTCAGGCCCGGGGCTTGGCTGCTACTCCCCAGTATGGGGAGATGCACAATTATCTGCAGTAATCTCCCCTCACTGCTGTTCAGAGCTGTGCAAACGCACTGGACTTGTCTCTTCAAGTTGTCCACAGCAGCTCTATGCTGTCGCTCTGGAGAGCACCCCGTGAAGTCCGTGCGTTGAACTTTTTTGCGAATATTTTCCAGTACATGCATAAATGTCAAAGTAACAGAAGAAACAGGTACGAGCGACTTGGGAAAAGAGTCTCAGATCCTTTCCATGCAATTGAGAGTTTATATTTCAGGAAATAGAGACGTGCTTAAACTATGCACATAGTTAAGGGTCTTGTTCTATCAAGGCATAAATATTTATTTACAATACTCATATAAATGAAGGGAAGGATCATTTAAATTAATTTTTGAGTTGCCAGAATGCCTCACTGGTTTGGACTGGAATTAAAAAAGATCAGAAAGTCATGTCATAAACACACCACATATATAAAATACAGGTTACTAGAGAAAAAGATCTAGTAAACAGACCAATATGAAACTCAATGAGAAACTTAAAAGGGATTTGGGAAGTCAAACACTGGAAGCTATGATTTGCTTCTCATGTTAAAAATAGCACCTCCTTCACATCTCCTTAGGATCAGGCTTATTTCAAACAATTCTAGTTTATAGAGATTATTCTATGGAAAAATATTTAATACATTAATTTTCCTTTAGGCAGACACTTCAACTGCAATAATAAACCATACTTGAATTTTATGAACTAATTAATTTTACATCAAAGCTGTGGTTTATGCCCATATAGAGTTTTGTGTTATAGTCCAATGTGGAAGCAATATTTAGAAACAAGGAAGAATTTAACTCCTAAACTATGCAATAAATGTCCTTGAAAAAGGTATTCAGTGTCTTGTCAGCCATACTGTTATTTATCTTCAGGTAACTGTTATTTTGGGGAGCAATTTATATATTTATAATGAGTAACAGCTCTGAATGGGTACAGGGCATAGTTGTAGTTTTTATAGCTGAAAAAGTTATGAAATCACAGAACTAGGTCATTATTTTTTTGTATTGGTCGTAACTAGTCTCTGATTTTGTACCAACAGTGTTTTGGAGGGCGGTTGTGTGGGGTTTTGCGGTAATTGTGGGTGTGACTGATGTCAATTTAAAAGTCTTCAGAGCTGGCTTGTTTCATTTTAGTCAAAGATCAGCAATGGTTACAAAGGGTTTAAACCATTATTGAGTACTTAAAAATTTCTCACCAGATGTCTGTACGATTATGTTTTTTAGCCTGATGTTTAATTGGGCATCTAAGCAGTATCAGTGGCCCTATGATTCTTTGTGTTCACAGAAATGGGAAGTAAATCCTTACTAAATTAATCAAATTAAATCCTTGATACAGCCCATTGCTTGGTATCTTGCAATGTGAAGAATTTACCATTCTGTTTCTGTCTTAGATTATTGTTTCATCCATCACCATTTACTTCCAGAACTTCTTGCTTTGTGACTATCTAGGAGTTCATTAAATCCTTTAAATTAATTTGGGCTCATTTCTGTTAAATTATTGCAGCTTGTCCTTTGTACACTGTGATGTGGAAATGCACAGGACATATTGGTGGCTACACTACTATGTTACTACACTGTAATACTTAATCAGCTGCTCTTCCCTCCAGGCATTTGTACTTTCTGCCTGAACTTTTATTACTGCCTGTTAAATTATAGCAATCCCATTAATGTCTAACAAATGTCTTTGTTCTCCTGGAATTGTCACTAAATGTTGATCTTCTCCCGGCTGATGGTTATGTGGTTCCCAATCTTTGCCAATTATCTCAGATGCAGGTCTGGCTTTACTTTGGCTAGATGGAGCACCAAAATTTCTCCAGCATTGTATCAAGATACTTTCCTGTCTCTTCTACACTGTGTATTGAGTCCCCGTTTTTCTGCTTGCCTAGCTGGCCTTGTATGCTGGGGGAGAAGTGTAACAAAGATTACTTAGAAATGTTTTCACAAATTCTGTCAATCATGCATTTGGATTTAGCATTGTTTCCAGTATGAACTATAATCACTATATCCATTTCTCCCTTGCTCCTCCAGCACACATGTAATATTTATTTGCTTTGCTGACAGTTAAAGGTTCTTGGCATTTGAGGAAATAAGTGTTGGCATTCCCAGTCCTGTGATTGTCAAACACAGATAAGTATTTCCCTGCAGATATTCAGCGAGAGTTGGGTTTCTCAGTACCTGAGTTGATAGGGTTGCAAATATAAATGCAATATAAATACAGGTTTTGAAAGCAAGAATGAGCAATTTTTTCTATTTTTCATTTCAAATTGTATGTGAGAATGTCTGTCCCATTACTGGTAGTTTTTGCATGACAAGTACCAGGGTTTTTTTCAGACAGAAATGATATATCATTTGGTTGTAGCCATCTCTAGTAGAAAATTATATTGGCTAAGAAAGAGAGTTGGGTAGTGTCGTAATCTAGGAGTACTTGCAAAAGCATCATATTTGACATTTCTCAGAAGAATGTGATGTAGTAAGGTCGTCTTTTGGCATCTACTGTATTACTGGTAGCCCACCTGTCCCCTTGGTGTGTCTGTAGGCATTCCATTTTTACAGAACTGTGTCTTCAGAAGAGTGACAAACGCTAAAAGCAATGAAATTTAAAACACATGAGATGCAAAGACAAAGTTCTTCCCAGTAAATTGCATTACTTCCTGTGGCTATGGTCTGTACTGAAGGTCTGAACCAAAGTCACGTGGCCAGGCTTTTTCCCATATCCTGGACTGATGAGGACAGGCGGCTGCAGAAGCAAAAAATCTTGCGATTTTTAATTCCTGGTTACTACATTGTGATTATTTGCTCTGTCTGGTTTTGCAATGGTCTCGGAAGTCAGTGTAGGCCTTGCTTGGCTGAGTATTAATGGCTAAATTTAAGGGCCACTGGAGAGCTGGGGATAAGAGAGAATGAGGCAGAGGAAAGCAAGAATCATCCGAAGTCTGTAAGAGACGTGTAGTCATCAACAAGGTGAGGAGAAAGCAATGAACTATTTGATAATATATAACAAGCAGCATTTGGATGAAAGCAGAGGAGGAAGCTTCTCCCTTCCCCAGAGGATTTCTGTTCATTCACCAGCGATTTGATAAACAATGCGCTTTCCATCTTTACTGGTTGACTGTTTCACAGTTGCCTTCCAAATAACCACAGAGTGTGAACTCGTACTTGGGCTGCACCACACTGTGCTAGACACCAGTATGGACAACACATCATAAGGGATTTGCTTGCTGGGAAGGCCTAGTGCTTTGGCTGCGTATATGTGCAGACTGACTGGACTGAGAAGCTATTGCTTACTTAACAAATGGCTAGTAAGCACGAGACTTTACTGATCAAAAAAAATCTGATCATGTTAAGTAGCTTGGTAACAGTTCCAAAGGTACCTGTGAAGCAGAATGCTAACAGATGCAGCTTTGTATTCCATCAGTGAAGAACAGCGGCAGCAGCTTCTGCCTCTAACAAATAGCACACTTTTCACAGAATCACTGAATCATTTAGGTAGCAGGGACCTCTAGAGCCACATTGTTGAATCCACTGTTCAAAGCAGAACAGACTAGCTCAAGTTACTCAGGGCCTGGTTCAGTATTTTGTTCAAGTTGAGATTTCTTTTAAATGTAAGTTGTTCCCTGTCATGCCAACTGGTCCGTTTCTCATATGTCTGTTTCACTCCTGGAGAGCTCCACCCACCTCAGCCAAGTTATTCCTCTGCTACACTGCTTTGAGAAGAGAACAGCTTTGAATAATTTGCTGTAACAGTGCAAAGTACTCTCAAAGAACCCAAGAACTGATGAAATTCACACATCAGGGAACTTCAGACTTTTTTTTAGAGTTTCTTCAGCTGAATGCTTATCCCAAGAAATGGTTATTTCCAAAGGTGATGGAAGGGAGCCTGCAACTTTAACTGCAATATGTCTTAAGTAAGCCAAATTCTTGTCTGCACTAGGTGTGGCTTGTAATCATGTGAAAGAAAATAAGGCTGCAAGCAACACTTACCAAGTCAGAGGAAGACGTAAAAGAAGGGAAAAGCTTTGGCTATGGATGGTCTGCACTTGCCTCCATGCCACCCCGAGTTTAGATCTGGCCTGTACCTATGGCGCGTGATGGTCACATGTTTCTCAAGAAAAATATCTGTCTAACAGATTGAATCTCTGAAGTCAGTGTTTAGTGCAGAAAACAAGAACATGTCAGCAGCTTTCCTGAGAATCAGAATGTTATTGACCCCCTTATTTTCTTTCACATATTCTAGTGCTAGTCAAAACATCTCTTCTTCTCAACTTCAATAGCAATAATTATCAAATCCTAGCTAGAGCAAGAGTGTATCAGGCCCGAGCACAGTTCATATGCTCTGTACAAATGCTGGAGGGAAAACTGGAGAACACCTGCATAACTGTTTTATTACTGAACAGGACTCTTTGTCTAACCTGTCAACCACCCTGCTGGGAATCTCTCATTTTGACACAATAACGAGAGAACCAGTTTTACAAATGAATGTTCAGATGCTGAAAAAAGCAAGTCCTAACTCATATGCTCCTCATGTCACCTATCTGTTTAATAAAGTGCAATTTAAATGCCAGTTCAGTGGAGGTTTCACCGCTTGCTTTTTCTCTTCCAGTTAAGCACGCCAGTGGGTTGAGATGCACATACCCTGCAGCTGTCCCAGTCTTCCCTGATAATAGCATAGAAGGGATTAACCACAAACACATTTTAAAATAGTTCCTCCTCTTTGTTGGTTAGTTTTCCTCTTAAAGTTCTCATTTTATTCATTTGACTTGCTCACGTGGTTTAATATTGCAGTGAAGACATAGAAGTATCTCCTCTGCAATGTAGCTCTCGCCATTGCAATAACATTGTCCCAAGTCACATTTGCCCAGGCTCAGTCCCTTCATTTTCTGGAAGTCAGGGAACAAAACTGCAAGTCTTTTCCTCTAAGCCCAGTGAGACCTTTGCATGTGTCAGGTGTCTGCCAGGTTGCTCCATTCAAGTCTGTAGGGTCTGAGGTCCCCTCCAGAAAAATGATCTCACTTGTTCTGTCTGTGATGCCTTTTATGTCCACAGTTGGAGTACGTGTGCATATGCAATCCCTGCAATTATAACTGTCAAAGAAGAAAGCTGTTGCATATGGGCCCAGCTTTAGAAAAATTAGCTCTTCAGTAATTTGTGATTGCAACACTTATGAAGGTTTGATGACCCTGCAGCCAGAGACCAGGTTGTGGCCACTGTATGCAGAGGTGAATGATGCAAGAATCCTCCATCGTCCCTGTCAGGCACTGAGCAGTGCCTCTATACAGTGGAAGTCCCCAAGAGCTTTGAAATCAGGAAATATTCCTCCCTTAAAGCATCAGTTCTTTATCAGCAACATGAATGGAGGTACAGTGGGACTAAGTAAAATGTGGAGAACAAACAAATGGTGCTGGGCATAGTGTCGATCTCTATGTTACCAAATGAAACAGCTCAAGAAAGAGGAGGCAGTAACAGCAGCTTGAGTTAGGGGCAGGAGTCCAGACAACAAAGAGGCATAAGGAGAAGGTGACAGGGAAGGGACACTAGCGGATATTGTGTCATGAAAGAACCGAAAGGTCAACATAGCCAGTGGGGAGAAACACCAGCTGTCTAGGAGACAGAGAAGAGAGATTTAGTGGAATAAGAGAGGCAATCCCTATCTGAATGAGCTGAAAATGACACACTCTTGGTGATAGAAGCACTGTTCCTGGGTGATTAGCTGATCAATTAGGTAGCTTTACTGCACCTTTTGTATAGATGGATGAAGCACCAGCCCAAGGTAAATCAGTTACTGACAGAATTGGTGCCCTTCCTTAGATGTTGGCAGACATAGCTGTGCCTCAAGAGGGAAGGGAACTTTGTCAGCATTTGGATGAAGACAGTGGCCACCCACAACACATAGTTCACTATCTAAGACCTTTTTTGTTTTCAAATATAGCCTTTATTCAGTTTTATTCCTGTTTCTTAAACTTTATTCCTTGCTCTTCCACTGGCCTGCTGGTTGATCTTGGGCTTTTTTTTAATCTACATACTTCAGTATCTACATCTGTATAATAAAAATAAAAATATTTTATGGACCTGGACAAGCTTGAGAAAAGGGCCTGTGTGAATCTCATGAGGCCAAGTGCAAGGTCCTGCATCTGGGTTGGAGCAAACCCCGGTATCAGTACAGGCTGGGGAATGAAGGTATTGAGAGCAGCCCTGCTGAGAAGGACTTGGGGGTACTGCTGGAAGAAAAGCTGGACATGAGCCAACAATATGTGCTCGCAGCCCGGAAAGCCAACAGTACCCTGGGCTGCATCAAGAGAAGCGTGGCCAGCAGGCTGAGGGAGGTGGTTCTGCCCCTCTGCTCTGGTGAGAACCCACCTGGAGTCCTGTGTCCAGCTTTGGAGCCCCCAGCACAGTAAGGACATGGACCTGTTGGAGCAGGTCCAGAGCGGGGTCACAAAAATGATCAGAGGGCTGGAACACCTCTCCTATGAGGAAAGGTTGAGAGAGTTGGGGTTGTTCAGCCTGGAGAAGAAAAAGACTCTGGGGACACCTTAGTGTGGCCTTTTAGTACTTAAAGGGGGCTTATAAGAAAGATGGGGCCTGTTGCAGTAGGACTAGTGGTAATGGTTTTAAGCTAAAAGAGGGTAGGTATAGACTAGATATAAGGAAGAAATTTTTACAATGAGGGTTGTAAAACACTGGACCAGGTTGCTCAGAGAAGTGGTAGATGTCCCATCCCTGGAAACATTCAAGGTCAGGTTGGACGGGGCTCTGAGCAACCTGACCTAGTTGAAGATGTCCCTGCTCACTGGGGGGGGGTTGGACTAGATGGCCTTTAAAGGTCCCTTCCAACCCAAACTGTTCTATGGTCCTAACTTGTCTACAGATATTCTATCAACCAATATGTGGGAGTGCTGAATTTGGTAGAGAGAAAACATATATGAGTTAGAATAAATTACCTTTTTTAAAAATCAAAACATTCTTCTAATGCATTTCCTTTCGATTTGAAATGCTTTTTAACAAGTGTTGCGTATAATTCGATGTGATTTGTCTCTTATCTACCTTATTTTAGTTTTTACTTTATTTGACTGCAGAACAATTTGAATAGAATCCAGAGAATACCAAACATTTGGTTCATCTGTCTCTGATATTGAACAGCCACATTACAGGGGTTGTGCCTAGCCAACTAGGAGATGTCTATAATAATGACAGGTCCTGACTCTTTCTGAAAAACAAAGTTTGTTTATCTGACACTTCTGGCTCTGACACCCAAAACTGAGAAGCACATCGAATGTCTGAGAAGCATATGTTCCAAATCATCTGTCACAAAACGGCCAAGCAAATGCATGGAACAACGTAGACATTCTTCACACATTGCAAATGCATAGACACTTTCTCTTACTTTGAAGTTTTTCCTTTACACTCATGTTCAAATGGAAACCTCTCCAAAATCCAGGTACTGTGGTACACATGGGAAAATAGCACTGGGAATGATTGATTGCAAAAAAATGGAAGATGTATTGTGTAATCATATGCCGGGAGAAGGAGCAGGCAACGTGACTCGGTTTCCATTTCAAATAAATCGACAGTGGAACAATCAAGAAAGTGCCAAAGTAAATGAATTCAGCGTGGTTGGAACACCAGCACATCGTGGCTTCAGAGAAGGTTTCTGTCACAAGTTACAGCATCAATGGTGAAAGACACAGGTCTTCTGTTTTTCGCTTCCTGAGCCACACTCTGCGCTCTGTTATTCTAACTGACATCTGGAGGAACGCCAATGAGTTCAGTCTGGTTTGAAGTTATTGTAACACAGATCAGATTCCTGCCCACTGTTCTTGAACCCCTAAGATATGCAAAATGTGTGATGGACTCTTTCTCATGGAGATTTATACACTGATTGAACTGTTCCCAACAGCTTCTTTACCATGAGCTTTAGGGGAGAAGGAGAAAAATCTTTTAATTATGAAAAAGTACAGAAATACAGAAAAACTCATTACTCTTTTCACGCAAATTGTAAGAGGTCCCTACGCCATATCAGAGCACATTATTTAAATTCTTTTAGCTACCATCAGCAGTGCAGAACTTCTCTTCCAACGTATCCAAATCTGTATTTGATCCCGTAATTTGGGATATGTTAAATTCGAGGTTATCGTACTCCTTTACTTTGAAATCTGTCACAGGGCTTCTTGTAAAAGGCTTTGATTTTGCGTAAACTGAATATAAACATTTCAACATGCTCACTCGCACCAAACACTGTCTTGACGAACTTCAGCAGTGCAGTGTATGTGTGTAAGCAAGGATTTACCAGCACACTAGGTCATATACAGGTTGTGTCAGAAGGACAGAGTGCTCAAACAGTATCATGATATAATACCTGACATGTTTTATGTGAAAACAGGGCACTCCTTCATTAGCTGAAGGTCATAGATTATAATAATGCTTGGCACTTACAATCCTGAAGGTTTTGTACTCTATCTAATTAAAATTTGCAGATATGTAGGCTTTTACGCATAGGGAAAGTAAAGTAGAGATTTCCCTAAAGACATAGATAGGAGAGAAGTCATAGGCACAGAATCCTAATTCTAATTCAGTTCCCCGGCACCAGTCCTTCCTCAGATTCCTGGCCACAGTTTCTAATAATAAGGGAAGAATTAGAATTTCATCCCCCCAAAAAAGACAAAATGAGCAATAAGTAATAAATCTATCATCCATGCTAAGCCATAGCACGATGTTTTGAATAACAAAGAGTTCTTTTCAGGAGTATGTGTAGAAAAGCAAAGCATAACACCCACTGGTGTTACAATTTACAGGATTATGACAAGCCTAAAGTCATCCCTTATTTCTCTTGCTACTTCACATCTTCTCTCCCAGAGCAAAATTGTAGACTGTGTGCCAGAAGCTTTAAAGAATATTCACCCTGCTGCATACGAGAACATGTAACAAGTTCCTCTTACACCGACTTTGCCTGTCAATGTATTTATTAAGCTGCAAACCATAGCGTTACTGTTTAGCTTACATTAACCACGAAAGTAGAAGGGAAAGCCCAATCTGACCCCTTCCTTTTTTATATTTTAAGAGTTTTTATTCTCTTGCTACCAAGTTTTACTAATAAATGCGTACTTCATAATGAAATATCCAATACTTCAGAAACTGCACGAGAGTATCTTCCCTGGCAGTTGCGTGAAGCTCACTTCAGCTGGCAGTACAACTGCCTGTCATTCTTCACACCTGACTGTGACGCGAGAGGCGTTCACACAAGCCAGCTCCCTTGGCTCTCTCCATGCTCATCTGAGATTGGCTGTTACTGGTGTTTAGAGCAGCTACGGTCACGTCCCTTGTACTGAGTCACCAACTGAAGCGATGCACCTCCTTTGCTCAGAAAATTCCCTGACGTCTGCAAAGTTAAAGAAAAATAAAGCCTACCTTCAGAAGCATTTTAGAATTTTTCTGCAAGCACAGACTCAGCTCTACCCGGCTGAGTTACGCTGCTGATGGTCAGCAAGGCCCACCTGCAGCAGCAGGAGCAATGCCCAAGGACAAGTGTTTTCTGTGTTTGGGATGCAACCTTGCAGCATACGTTCAAGAAAAATGCCATGCAGCTTGGCTTAAGTAAGAAGGCCTATGTGTCATATTAATCAATAAAGAAAGAGGCTGTAAACTGCAGAGCACACACAGTTGACTGGCTGCATATAAAGTCTCCTTTCCTGTTATGCTGTAGGGCAACATCATAACTAGAAATGTTTAAATAATCACATATATTTTAGTGTGTCTACTCTTCTCATAAAATGGAAAATATGCACAACTCTTCTAAAGAAAGAGTTTCTCCATTTCATTGTATACTAGGTTAAACTAGGTCTTAGCACTTAATAAATACTACCAACTTTTCAGACCATACTTTGCACTCTTAAAATACTGTGCAGGTGACATCTGAAAAATATGCAGAGATCAACATTCAGTAAAATGCATTACATATGGCTTTTTACTCTTATTCGGTGGCCATAGTTTCAGTTCTTCTGGAGATAAGGAACAGACAGATCAGGCTGCCACCATCTTTGTGCTATTTTGTGGCTACCATCTTGATTTTTTTATGTCAAACTGGAGAAGTCAGGAAGGTCACTCAATAAAAGCAACAACTATGGACAAGATGAATTGTACCAAATAATTAATTTTTCAAGAAAGCAGAATGTTCTCTCACTGTGTCCTGTATCTCTACTTGTGTTTTAAAACAGAGCAATACACTGGAATAACTTTTCTTAATAGGCTACATTTGCTTTTGATAAATTGAAAATAGTGAAAATGGTAGTGTGGAAAGTTGAGAAGGTTTTTTTCCTCAAAGCACTAGCTAGAGAAAATTTCATGTAAGAGCGTGGAAGATGTTTTCAGAAGTTGAATAAACAGGCTCAGTTATTTATACTGAAAAATTCCAAAGATTAGGCTTCTGCTTTTTAATGTCTCAGCCCTAAAAGGTAGATGATCTCCGTGTTCGGTTTGTTCTTTTTACATTTGCCCTCTAAGTGCAGAGTCCATTGATCGCCATTGAGAAAGCACTCAGGACTTGAGTGCCATGCGTTTTACCACAGCTAACAAGAGAGAGATTTTAGATACAAGGACTGGTGTTTAAAACAACCTTGTGAAATTGCTGGTTTCTATAAACTGCCGGGAAGCATCCCAGGATAGGACGGGAACAGGGAAGCTTCAGAGGAAGTCTTAAAGAAATGAGCTGTAGCCAGTGCTGTCATCAATGCCAGTGAGAGTCAGGCTGGCAGTTTACTCGGGGTTAAACTAATGTCTGGAGTTTGGACACTCACGAACACAAATCGTTTATTCCAGGGAGCTCTGCAGCCGGCTGCTACTTCAGCCTGCCATACAGACACGGAGTGGCTATCCTGCCACGGATGACACATCTAACCTGTGGAGAGAGTAAGGAATCAGGTGTACGCAGAGATGACAACTAGTTGCTTTTTTCATCCTGTCACATGGGATGGTCAGAATCATGTTTAACAGTAGACTCACACATTTTTTCATCCATCTTACATCTGAAAGGAGTCGTCCTTGCTGCTGAACAAGGCAGGACGCTGCAAAATTATTCAGTACTCCAGAGAGATGTTTAAAATGTAAGCCACCGGGTTTAATGAGGGGACAGGGCTTTTCCAGCACTCACTGGGTCTCTAGAACTTTTTTCCTTACGTTCCCTGAAGCAGCCCAATTTTGTGTGGCCTTGCAAGAGACCTTTTCGGAGAGGGTTGCGTGTAATACAACAGTTTCTAGAGATGAGTGCAGAGTGTCAAATTTGACCCACTGCTGTGATTTGATTGCAGTATTCGTGGTGGCTGAGGATGCCTGAAATGCCTGAAGATGTAGTCATCTTCTGTGTTATTATCTGAACTGGACTACCAAAGTCATGAAATTGAGGGTGTGATTCAGTGAGACTTGCCGGAGCCTCTGTCAGCTGTTGAGGAACAGAGTTCCAGAGGGATTGATGGGAATTGGTAGATCCTGATGTTTCTCAGGATGAGACCTACATCCCTTTAGAAGTAACTATTGCCCCATGATTGATACAGCTTTCCCAAAACTGGAATATATTTGCACCCTTTTTTTTTTTTTTTAACTTAAACTACAAGAGCCAGTCTGGGACACTTCAGTGGCATGCAAAGTTGGCAAGAACTGGTGGTCTAGGGCACAAGCTTGGGCAATTAACCTCTGACTCCCATTAGTTCCCAAGAAATGCCTAGTGATCAGTGTTGCTTAATTAATTTGTAGCAAACTGACAGGAAGATGTGAACCTCTTTTCTCCTAATTGTGTTACTTTATAAATATGTCCTTTGAAAACCTTGTTCGTGTTATTCTTTAGACTTTTGACCTCCCATTCATCTTTCCCCTGCCATAGAACAGATGGACTTGAATCTAGCATGAATGATGTCAAGTCTTTATCCAGTAGGAGCTCTCACCAGTATTGCTCCTAGCTGCTCTGGCTTGCAAATACCCTGTTTCAATATAAATGAGAAAAATGCCTTTATCCTCAATTCTCTGTGAAATAAAATATATTTGGAAGATAAGCCTATACCTTCATGTTAATCATAAATCAATTATGTTTATCCTTAACCTAGAAAGCATGAAAATTCCTTCTTTCCTTATTGCAAAATCCAGTAGGATATTCACAGTAATTATGCCACTTTTTATATAAATCATAAGCTCATATCATAATCATTAGAGCTACAACTGAGTAGTTGTCTGTCTTAGAATATTTGAAATGTCCATTTCAATTGCAGTGGAGGTTTGGGAATTTATTTATTTTTAATAGCTGAAGTAAATCCTTTTATTAACCAGATTTCCCCTTTTTATTCCTCATGTAGCCTTTTGAGTTAAGTCAGATTTTACACGACAGAATCCTGCATGAAGAAAGTGAGAAGGGAACTACGCGGTTAAGCCTGTAAAATACTATCTATGCCCAGTACAGTTGGCCATTGATTTGGCAGATAAGCACCCTGCAAGATTGCTCCTTACACCTTGAGTCTGTAAATAGGTTATGTCAGTCAAGCTGTCCCCATTGTTTGTTATTTCTGTTACTTGAACCATCCAATGTGTTTATCAGATGGAGACCTCCTCTGTGTTAAGGGATGTGCAAGGACAGTGTAAACGTGAGAAAAGGTGGGATGAAAGAAATATGTTTCATTCTGCTTTATACATAAGCAGCTACAGAAAAAGTAAAGATATTTCACTGTCTTCATGCTCTCAGATTTTTGGGGGTTTTTTGGGGGGGTATTTTCTTGGTTTGTTTTTGGGGGGGAGTGTGGGGAGAATGGGGGTATGTATTTACCTGATCCCACCTGGACCACAGAGGTTCCAGCTTATAGGAAAACAGGAAGAAATGGGTTAATCCACCATCTGTGGCTTGCACACGCTATTCTATTCCCAACCACGTCTAAAAACTGGCTGGGTTCATCATGGGCTCGCAACTCCCTCAAACCAACTGAGCCCATGTGATACTGAGGTTCTGGGTTTGGCTCACATTGTGACTAGCAGTGCCAGAGGAATAAATCCACTGCATCTTGCCTCGCAGTTTAGTTGGCAAGATGTCAAATAAGTTCACTTCTTCTTATGAGAGTTCACATTTAATTGTCAATGTCTAGAACTCAAGCACCAGAAATATCCCATTATTCTGTGTGCGTTATGAAATAGATGTCATGGACTCATTTCTCCTGTTCGTCTCGGACTCTGTGGAATGTAAGCGTGATCTTATGGTCAGGCCCTCCTGCCCTTTCCACATTAAGTACTAAACTGTCAGAATGAGTGGAAACAGGTGTACGCAGAGAAAGAAAGATGGCTATATCTGAAAGAGTGATTTTGATTGTTGCAGCCATGGATGAAATTAAATCTGGCTGGGAAGTGCAACCAAAATTTTTCAGGCTCATTTGTGCACCACCATGGCTAGTGACATACATGCCAGCAAGCATGTTAATAACAGGGCACTTCAGAAATTCTCCCTTCATGGCAATGCCCATTTCAGTTGCACGTTATTACATCTTGAAGAGTCTCTGAATTATTCTGTGTTTGTTAAGTCAAATTTTACACCTCTCTGTCCTCAGTCTATATTCTCTCATTTCTGCATTGCTCCCTTAATGGCTAATGGTCAGAAAGCACTTTTTTTTTAAGATCAGAAAGCCCACTTTATGCTAGCAAAGGGGTAAGTGGGAACAGCAACTAGCTTGTCATATTCAGTGGTGCAGTAAACGCTATAACATGCCCTTTCAGTAACTGGCATCCTAGCAAGTGACAACGGCGAATCAGAATAAATATTCCACGTAGTACTCCTGTGAAGTATCAAAGGTGATAGTTCTGCCCCTGAGATTTCGTTTCTTATTTCTTATTCAGCTTTTTAAAACTACATAAAGGTGAATAAGGTCAGCCCATTTTTTGCACTTTTCTGTGCAGAAATCAAAACGTCCTAATGACTACTCCAAAAGATTTAAAGGTACCCTTCGTCTTTCTTTCACTTCTCTAAAAATATGTGACTAAACACAGTCCCAGATAGTTTGCATGTAATTGCCAGTGCTGGAAAACAGGCACCTGAAGTAGCCCGTCATTTCCCATGCCCTGTGAGACAGGCAGGGAGGAACCTGTTTTGCCCATCTCCAGCTCTCTAAATGTAAAGCGCACTTTGAGATCACGTACTCTTCCTGCAGGCTGAGGAATAAAAGCAGCTACTATTTGTGTCCAAGTGCAAGTATGGTAACTAATTTTACAGGATATGTATAGCGTAATGAGGAACTGAGTTACTACAGAGGGGTTGAAATTGCCAGTTAAATAGTCTTTTGCAATCACTTTGGTGGGGAAAGGGGGACATCTGGTGGGAGCTCTTTGTAAAAACTGAGCAAGGCAATTTCCTACTTGAAGCAGGATACAAATCCCTATGGTAGTATATTCTGAGTAACCATTAGATTTGCTTAATTTCTAACCAATAGTGTTGATTAATTAAGGCATATCAAAATCACAAAGCAGAATTTTTTGCAGTGGTGCATACCGTAAATCCCTCACTTTTATCAAGTTTACAAAGAAGTATAGCTAAGCCTGGATGAAAGCCCAGTACCCTCTTATGAAGAGATTTTCACAAATGGTCTGGGAGAGAAGGGGTGAGAGGAAGTCTGATCCAGAAAAAGCACTTAATGCTTTTTGCTGAGGGTTAGAAAATAAATACTAGAAATCTGCAAGCATTGTATGAGTACATAAGAAATGTTGTGGCATTCACTAAGCCTTGGGTGGACATCTTCTCAAGGATTATAACCTGCTTAATCAAGCCTTGGAAATGCAACGAGGCAGGAGGCAAAGCATGCAGTAATACTTGAGCGTGACACTTCAAAATAAATTGCAGCAGATTAAAAGAGGGCGCAAGAATGCGGCACATCCAGGTTACAATGCCCAGTATATAAATACTACGTAATGATTGCATTTATTGGTAAAGAGAAGGAGAGCTACGAGTCTTTGTTGTTGCAGTCTTCTCTGATCCTTTCCTAGCAACAGTCAGTCTGGACTATGCAGCTTTGTTCCTTCTGCTGACACTTCATAGCTCCTGTCCCATTTTGTGAATGATCCCCTTCAGAAAGCGTCCTGCAAAGAGGCAGCTCCAGGGTCACAGCAGTCACAGAGTGAGAGCTTCGATCTTGCTGTGGGAGCAGCAAAGCCAGGAAATCGTTCCTTGCGCAAGCGTTGATGCAGGGGGCTTTGAGGAGAAGACAGCCAGCGTGACGTGAGACCTTGTCACTGCTACTCCCTGTCAGGCCTCCTGCCATTGTAGCTGAGCTATCTCACCCACTGCAAACTGGATCAATTTCATTTCCATGAAATTCTGCAGCAAACAGGCACATTTCTTTTCACCAAAGAGTGCACAAGAGATCTGTTGAAGCTGAGAACTAAAGTGAGTGTACTTCTTTTTCCCCGGCTGCACTGCATGCCAGATTTCACTTATTTGTCTGAATCATATTACACTCTGTGTCCCAAGGCAGCATAGTATACTTATAGCCCATCACTGTTACAAACTTAGACTTTTTAAAATATTTCTCAATTCTCACTGAAACATTGGCTCTGAGCACATTCCTGATTTATCTGTAGTCTTTAAAATGCAGTAAGGGACTATCAATGCAGACAATTTATGTTTGCATTTGCGTTTAAATTATCATTAGCATAAGGTCTTTAATCAGATTATGATTAGCTTGCTTTTGCAAAGCTAAGGCAGAACTTTCTAAGATAAACTATATCTTGCTGCTATCCAAAAAGTTATTTCCATATAAAGTATGTTTATTAAATGTGCTGAATTGTTATAAAGTTCCTTTAAATTTATGAAAAGACTAAGAAACTGCTTGGCAAGAATACTTGAAATGACAATATATATCATAAATGCCTTTCACACTATATAAAGAACAGCATGCAAAAAGGACAACTAAAAAAGTTCAGCATGTTCACTTATGCTCTAACATGAGCCAAGCTGACCTCATTTTATATGAGGCCATTTTATACTCAAATATACTACTAAGCTTTATTTTATCTGTTGTATTTTCATTATTTTTGGCCAAATCCAAAATGAGAGCATTCAGACTTCTGAGCTGCCTGATAGAGAGGAATTTAAAAATGGAACAAGGTGCAGAACTGACTCCTCTGATGGATACATCATTTATTTTAAAAGATAGGCTTCTAAGCTAGCAGAAAGAAGCGATGCTAATGTTGTGGTCCGACCTGCAATGCACATTTTCATTGTGTGAACTTCTGCTGCAAACAGAGTTTCAGTTCTCTCTTTCAGAAGTGAGTGATCTCATAGTTTGTTAATTTTGGCAGTCACTCTGGGTAATTTAGCTTTGTAACACACTACAACTGGCAAGTTAAGCCATTAGGAAAATTATTAGAGCCAAGTGCCCTTTTACTGTCAAGCAGTGAAGAATAAGATTTCTTGCACTAAGTCTTCAATTCCCATTGGTTCCTGTAGAGTTTTATATCAGTGATGCAAATAGTTTTTAAAGGCAGGCTCTCACAGCCGATGGTGGACGATGAAGCAGCTCTGTGAAGCTCCATTACTCAAGATGGTTATTGCACTGATGACTCTTCATCAGGGTACTAGTTGTTGGAATAACTCTTCTGTTTAGAGTTTTGCCCAAACCAAAATTCCGGATTTTAATGATTGTTAATCAAGGAGTAAAGTTTTAGCACCTGAATCTGAATTTGTTTCTGCAGTTGATAGGTGACAAATGGAATGGTCGATTGTCTTCACCATTTGTAGGAAAATCTCAGTGAGATTGTTCTCATGGGGAGTCCATTGTGTAAGCTGTATAACTAAACTTTCAAAAGAATTGACCAGCCCAATTGCCTGTAATTAGCAGGCACAGTTTCTTAGTTTTAGCTTTTAGTTTTAGTTTTTAGTAATTAGTTTAGCACACTTAGAAAGGTAGTCCAGTTTAAGCATCAGTCTGGTATGTTCTTGTATTTCTACACATTTGTCTGATGGCGTTTTCTACTTTTCTGTGGGACATTAAATTTTTACTGCTTGCAAGTGAAAAATACCAGCCTTGATGGAAAAAACATCTGATACGTTGTGGTAGGTCCTGCCTTCCTGAGAGCTGTGGTAGCTTAACAGCTAGGGTGAGTTCTTGAGCTACCAAAAGGCCAGCGGGAGGGCCAGCTAATGCTTGGGCATTGAGAAGCAAGATGTGCAGAGGGCATCATCCCTGAGGACTGCTGGGACTTTCCTTGCAGAGTCCACAAATGAAAAGGTTTGCATGACTCTCTGTGTGTGCTCACATACGTATTTTTCAAAATACCTTCAGATCATTTTTGTGGAAGTGTAGCCATGTGTAAACCTGTTCCTTGTCCACATTGAGCAAGCAATTTTAATTGTCCCAGAATCATCCATGAAATAAACAGGTGACTGAGATGTGGTTGCACTAGGGAAAAAATAGATCCCTTATGGTAAGAGATCGCAGCGATCTTCAGCACAAAAAATAAATGGTGAATGTTTGCAATAGAAAGCTTGTGCACATATATAAAAGATTGTTAGTGATTTGGGTTAAAACGATACCAGAGTTAATGCTTACACATTCTATTCTCAGGAAGAGTGCAATGAAGAAGATATATCTGGTTTTTAATTGGGGTTTTCTGTCAAATCTTGTCTAAACAAATCCCAACTCCATTGAACTATACAAACAGAATCCATGCCAGATTAATTTTGCATGGTTTAGGGTTGCTTGTGAACATTGTACACAACTGGACTTTCTGGAGCAGACTGGCTCCCCAGCATAAGTCTGTTGACAACAACTCACATGACCTGTGCACAACGCGTACCCAGCTGAAGGTGTGCAATACATGCATACGTACTTTTGCTTGCAAACTCTGCATAGGAGTGTTCCATCTTCATGGAAGAGTAACGCTTCTGCTTTGACTTCAGAGAGGTAAAGATATTCTGTGGGAGAATGCAGTAAAGGAAGCATTTATTTGATTTGAAAACACAGACAGGAAAATACATGACATTTATAGCACAACAGTTTATTTCTAAGGGATTAGCTGATGAGATTTTAGGAATAAATATGATGTACATTAGGTTTAGAAAAGGCTTTTCCCGAGATTACCGTAAGAACATTATGCCATTGATTTCTGACACTGGATTTGTAAACTTAAAATGCAGTGCTGAATCAGTAAGCACAGCTTTCACAGAAGTTAAAAATCATCTCCTGCAGTAATTGTTTCAGCTGTAACTCTGACACAGGCAGAAGTGTGGGAAGTGTGATTTCTGTTCTAACCGTATGATGATTGGGCTGAACTGATTAATTTCAATGTAATTCCATTGAGATAATGAAGCTACACTAGAAAATTCTATTCAGAATTCTTTTCAGGTCTAATTTTCAAGTGGGTCTTTCTTTTTATTTTTTTTTTAAGCAAAGATAATTGTGAGGTAGCTGTAGTGGCTGCATCTGTAAATGCTCATGCTAACTTGACTAATTTGTGCACTCCTCTTTTAGGTGACAGAAATATTTACAAGCAGAAGGGGAACTCAAAATACCTTTGAGATAGTCCTATGGTCATCATTTGTCAGAAAATAGGATTGACACATAAGATTGATTGTGAGAATGCTGGCACAACTGTTTATAAGAAACACCACTGAAACTAGATCGGGATTGAAATTGGAGTAATTTTTTTGCAAACAAGTCTGCTTGACATATTTTAAGCTATCCTACTTGGTAGAAACTATCCCTGCTTTGTCTTTGTTGGGGTATTTTTTCCATTTTAATGAGAAGAACAGTCATTTTTTGCATTTTATGTGGCAGTAGCAGTAACAATTAAACATTTTCAGCAATACTAACCACTGGGGAGACGCAGGTGTGATGTGCTGCTACTGAAAACTCTCTAACCTGCTCCTGCTTGGACTGGCTAGTGGAAAGATAAGGTTGAAAGCAGCACCGTTCTCTTCCTGCATCAAAATGCTAACGCTCTTCTTACTGGCCTGTTTGCTGGGCTTGCCTCAGTGTTGGCAGAATATCTAGGAAAACGTGCTATTTAAAATCTTTGAACTATAGCCACTCATTCAATGAAACAAAAGCCTACTGGTTCCCGCTACTGCAGTCTTCATTATCACCAAGATAAAGCTGACCTTCGGTAAACCAGAAACTGATCTTTCATCATTCTTTGACATTTTTCTTCTTCTTCCATTATTTCTTCTTCCTATTCCTTCTCCTTTTCCTTTGGCCATTGGAGAAACAGGTATATATCTATATTTCTACACAGGTACATTTACGTATTTTTATAAACACATATATGTGTTTAAAATTATGTATAAATACACCTGTATACAAGTAATCTTTCAAAAGAAAATAATTATAATTACCTAAAATTCACTTCTCTGGATCAACTGTGCTGAGTAACCATCAGGAACAAGAGAAACCCAAAGCAGAGGAGAATTAACAGACCCTCTGAAGGCACCTCAGGCAAACCAGGCCATGTCGTCTCTCTGGACCAGCTCACACAACACAGACAGAGAAAATGCTGAAGTACTTGGGCCTGCCACAGAATGCCACCAATGCTCTGAATCATTCTGACTTACCATTGTATCATTAGGAAATATTTATATTACAGTAAAGCACAGGAGCACAACTCGAGATAAGGCACTACTGTGCAAGGCTCTAAAGCAAACTTCGTAAGAGCACACTGACTGCCTAGGAAAGCTCACATCAATTTAGAGAGCCCTCATCAAAGCCACTCCTGTAACAGAAATTACTCATCCTCTGAACAGCAAACGCCTCGTTAAGCTCCGAGATGTGCAGTAAGACACAGTAATTACATTTTGCCCTGAAGCATTCGGGAGTTAATAAGTGCTGTGGAGAAAATCCACCTCATTCAATTCTCAGAGGAACTCATTGTCCACACAGCCACCAGACCAGTCCGGTTTTCATCTAGAGATGTTACTTCAAAGGGACAAGTATTTCATGCTGTATGCCGGAATGTAATTCTGCATCACTAGCTCATAAAAAGATAATAATGAACCGCGGTATAAGTGGCAAGAACTGCAACAGTGGTGGATAATACTTGGCCAATAGAAGCTGATAAGCGTGCATGGGGTGGCAGAGAAACACTGCTCGGCAGCTCAGGCCGTGGCTTCCACGTGCACAGTGCTGGGTCCCATTTCTGGCTCTCTCAGCTGCCCCCCAGGAGAACGAGGGCCAGGCACAGGCTGGGGGCTGCTCGCGTCTCCCACTCCTCCTGCGGCGAACATGAAGTGCTTTCTCTGACATCCATGGCTCTCTAATGGTAAAAACCTACTTGAAGGGAAAGGGAAATCAGGCTTTTAGTGTCCCTCTAGCGCTGTTCCTCCTCTTTTAAAATATTGTGAAGGTACATTTATTTAGTATTGTTTCAGAGTTCAGATGCCTAAGTGACAGAGGCCTTTTACACAAATATTTGGAAGCTGTTCTTATGCAAGCTTTTAAAACTTATCTCCTCTGGAGTACTCCAGGGGTCTCGACAGATTTATTCCCTTCACATACGCTTTCTTTCCCTGTTCCTCCCCCTGCCCGTGTTCTGTAAAACATATTAGTTTCTTTGTCCTGAAAGGTATTTACTTTTAACTTATTCAAGGCATGGTCCTGAAGCTCCATAGCTACAGGAATTAAACATTATCTCATCTTTGGAGCTGCAAATGTTGCTATGTTACCTTGACCACGTAAGAAGTTACAAAAAGATTTTTCCCACCTTTTCAGTGAATCATTAGGCATTATTCTGTACGAAATACCTCCATCCACTGACCCGCATAATTTATCAATGATTATAACTATCCTGAATGGGTGGAAGCCAATCAAATAAATAAATACAGCTGATTCCTGGCTCTAGAATGCGATCAAAGATAACCATAATCAACCACTTTAGAGCAAGAGTAAGCTTATGCAACTGGCTCTTAAATTTTTGTTCCAATATATTTTTGAAAGAGGAGGAAGTGCTTTTAATTCTTACCTTATGCAGCCTCAGAGTTGTAATTATTGCACCACTTCTTCGGATTTAATCTTTTTATGATTTTTTTATGTCTCCATAAATTCCCAGACATTTTTTCCCACTTTGGATAACTTTACCTCTTTTTGGAATGGCAGACCTCACTACTATGGAAGTAAAAAATAAGCTGCTGCAGAAGAGACTGAAAGATTGATGAAGCACAGGAACTAATAAATTATACGGAGCAAGCATATTCTGCACTTCTTTCACATAATTCTTTTGAATTATTATGATGTAATGATTTTTTTATTCCATAAAGAGGGCTTTTGGCAAGAACTTGCCCAGTGAACACATCCCAGCATTAAGCCTACACCCACTTATTTTTTCCTTTTTCCCCTGACAGGGACTGGCAGAAAAAAACCCTGATGACTGGGAGTGGGTCTGCTGGAGGACACCACCACTGCCTGATCTGCATACTCCTTTACTGGGTTCATCCTCCTTCAGGTAACCCTCATGCTGTCTAACAAACCAAACCCTGTAGAGCTGTGGTACTGAAGTTATTTCGCTCAGGTGTGTAACCTATTACCACAGTAACTTGGTATCTTTCAAGCACCAAAAAACTGATTCTGACAAATGCGGTAACTGAAGTAAATGAAGCTGTGCTAGAACAAGATTAAGGAAAGATGAAAAGTGGGTATCAAAATCTGTTGTTTTCAGTCATGGAGTAATCTGTAATAACAAGTTAAACCAAGACAATTCAATTGACAGATACTGGTGAGGCCTACAAATCGTAAGCAACCAGGAGGAGAAACTAAGGCTGACTGGGCTCGTTGTTTTCAGTTGCAATTGGTGCAACTGTAGTTCCCTAAACAGTCTCTCTGATTTCAGGAGAACTATCAAAATTCTCCTGTCAATCAGGCATGCAGAGTCTTAGCATTGTTTCTGGTTAAAGAAGTTTCATATGTTGTGCCACAAATCTCACCTTTGAAGACACAATGCATTTAAAAGCCTCAACAAAAGACCTCAACTGCAGAGCTCCAAACAGGAGGTTTACGTTGAATTAAGGGGTGGAAATGGTTTGGGCCCTTCCAGAAGCATCATCTGTTTCTACGGCTGGTCATTGTTTGGATTTATGACCATAGTTTTAGATTTATCTGGTTAACCTTTGGATAGCCTCCTAAAATAACTACTGACTCTTTGAGTTGTCAGAGTAATATATTAAGATGCAAGGGTTTAATATTATTATTTTATGGAAAGAACCTCAAGTCTTTTTGTGTAATATATCAATACCTATAATATCAGGAAATAGCTATACTATCACATGGAAAAGGGAACTGCAGCATCAGATATTTGTTGTTCACACCATGACCTACGCAAATTCAAATTTCTTTATGAGAAAAACAGAAAAGGACACCTTTTTTTTTTTTCTTTTGAGACTTCCACTCCCCAGCAGTACTTACTGCAATATCTATCTTCATGTTACGGTTCAACCAAGACAGAAGAGTAGATGGGATGAAGCTCCTCCAAAAATAATAGGAAAAAAAAAAAATAGGAAATGGGTCTTGAGGATTCATGACCTGCATCAGACTTGAAAGGCATGAAAGGAGATGGAAAAAAGTCTTTTCCATATTAGCCTGTATGACCTCATCATGCACCATTAGAGGTGCTGGGAGTCCTTCCATTTTCCTTGAGGGATCAGGTCCCACAATCCAAAAATATTGTGCTAAAATAAAAATGGACAGAACCCTGGTTAATTTTGCAAACATTCATCAAGGATGGTTCAAATTTAGGTCGAAAATAAGCTAGTAGAAATTAGTATCTGTGGGAAAGGCTTTGTAAGACTGAGGTAGTTTTAGTTGGAGTATAATTACACTTTTCATGCTCGCTAGGTTATGCATACCAATATATAGAATTCAGAATTAAAGAGCATGAACTTTCATTAATTTGTTTGTATTTAAAGAGCAGAACTCCAGTCAAATGAGAACATTTATAGAATTTATTCTTCAAAAAGGGTGAGCCCACAATCTCTTGTAGCTTTTGGCTCCTCTCTATACAGCAGGCTAAAACAAACCCTGAGATTAAAACACCGTACTGTTTCTCTTTGGACTTTATGGCTAATGTCCAGTCTTGGTTTAAAATTCATTTTACAATACTCTGAATCCACACAGCACTCTACAAAATGCACATTGATAAGGATGTTGGCAACCATTAAAAAAAAACAACAAACAACTTTTGAAAAATACACTGCAAAGGCAAGATAGTCTTTTCTTAGAAAAATAAATACAAATTGAGGAAAACTTTTCAGTATTCTTAATAATGTACTGTATTCCCCTTCCCATTAGAGAAAATATTCTTAAATCACAAAAATCTGAAAAAGGCTTTCTTCCTGGTGGTTTCCCTGCACTCCCCCATCAATAAAAACTATATCAAAGAGAGATAATGCAGTACAGCGCTACAATAAACAATAGCCCCAGGTATTTTAGGAGGAACTATACATACCTGGTAGAACAAAAGAACATTAGATGAGGATCTCAAAAAACCATGAATTTGGGTCTTCCAGGCGGTACTGCAGAAAGATGTGATTGTTTCATTTGTGTGAAAAAGAGCCAAAATGCTGCATGCCTTTCCTTTTTGTTACCAAATTCACTTTGGCATAACCTTTTTAGCAGTCAGTGAAGGCAATCATCCACATTGTCACATGAGGTGCCAAAGTCAAACACAGCAGAGGAAGTGAACCAGGCTGACTTGTTCTGTAACAGCCAGGAGCTTCCCAAAATGCACTCAGTGTTGTATCCTGTAGTCATATAATCTCCCTTTTTATGCTTTAACCTAAACCAGAACATAACTCTATACAGTTAACTTATCATGTTAGACCCAAATTGAAGTTTTTGTATTTATCCAGAACACTAGCAAAAATTAAATTAAGAGACTAAGGGGGGGTTATCAATGTGTATAAACACCTGATGTGAGGGAATAAAGAAGAGGGGGCCAGGCTTTTTCAGTCATGCTCACTGACAGACCAGGAGGCCATGAGCAAAGATTAAAGAAAATGAAAACTGAACACAAGAAAAAACTTTTTTACTCCAAGGGTGGTCAAACACTAGCACAGGTTGGCCAGAGAGGTTGTGAAGTCTCCATCCTTGGAGATATTCAAAACTCAGCTGGACACGGTTGTGGACAACGTGCTCTAGGTGGCCGTGCTTGAGCAGGTGGCATGGACTAGAGGACCTCCAGAGGTGTCTTCCAACCTCAGCCATTCTGTGATTCTGTGAAAAGAGGAACTTATCCTATAGTTAGTCCATCTAGTTTAGCTCCAGCGTAAGATCGATGGCACAGTGTAAAGTTGATTGTACTGTAGTTCCTGAATCTCACGAAGATTCCACAATGGCTAGACTGCATTTTTTGAACCTTACTAATCACAAAAACATAAGATGAAGGAAGAAGACAGGGAGGGTTATATACCCTTTATCCTTGTGGTTAATTGGCTTCAAATAATGCATTTAACCCATTATGGAATCTGGTGAGACATATTTTTCTTCAAAGTGTCTTGCTGATTTAATAAAGAAGCATGAAAATGTTTTACCAAATTTCTTATGGAGCAGATGTGTGTTTTGAAGTTTGCTACAAAATGAATTAAAAAACTACCGGTTATTTTTACATGACTTAATCTTGTACTACCGCCTAGTGGCTAAGCTCTACATGAGTCACTGTACAACTTCACTACGTTTTATACATGGGTACAGAAATATGGTAGTTACGTATGTTATAATATTATTTTCATTCACTTTTAGAAGCCATATTATGTATATGGCCACACATAGACAGTGTTGCCAAATATAGTGAAGATCAGGGAAATTTCCATGTTGAAGGGCACTAATAGTCCCGTTGAGCAGTACCAGTGACTGAGTGCAGTCTTAATGTCAGCAGGATCTCCATTTTAACATAATCACGGTTTGAGATGGAATTATTTTTAAAATGAGCTGTAGAGGAGGATTTCAGCCATCATGTTTGAGATATCTATCAGTTCTAACTGTTAGAAAGAAACATTTTTGGAGTGGATTGTGTTACAAATGTCCATTGAGGATTTTCTTGTATCTTCCTGCACAGGCCTGGTGGCTCAAACATTCATGGGCTTAGTGATGAATAGCGTTTATTTTGTTCAGTGTAACAAACTCAGATACAGTAAGTCCTCAGGCACCTATTTCCCATTCATTGCTGTAGCTCCTGTACCTGGCTAAGTTCACAAAATAAAGCCCATAAGGGTATTAAGCTTGAATAAGTGTAAATCATTCAAGAGTTCCAGGTTTTCCCATTTCCTCCAAACCCCATGCCATGGATTCTAGCAGCAATATATGACTTAGAAAAAAGTCAGGCTCTTGCAGAAGCCTAGAAGAAAACACCAGTAGCAAAAACTACTTCTGCAGCTGTCAGTGATAACAGCTAGTTGGAGGAAATGGTTCTTCCTCGGGAGGATGAGTTTCTGGCTACTCACACTACATGACTTTTAATTCTTGGCATTTTGCATGCCTGCCACAGAAGCTGCTCCTACTACAACCGTCAGCATTCTTTGAGATGGCAGGAGTTATGGAAGCAAGGAGCAATAGATGTGCACCTTGACTACTTCTTAAATTTTTTTTTAAACTAACATACCTATATGTAGAGCTAGATATGGATAGGGAAATTTAAAATTAATTTATTTCAGTCTCCTCCCTAGAGGCTTCTGTAGCTCAGGTCTTTCTGGATGGAGAAATTTTACTACGTGACGTTAGGTGTGGAACAGAAAACACCCAATGTCCTTTTTTCCACCAGGTGGCATTCGTCATCTGGCTGCTATGTTTCAAAGCTCACCTGAAAGCAAAACACTTCAGGTTACGATTATATGAAAATTATTATTAAGCAAGGTCCTGTCTGTTTCTAGAAACGTAATCTACCCAGATCTCTTCTGGGGAGGGGATTTTTATCTTAATGAACGGAATGGGATTTCTGTCATTGAGTTAAGAGAAAAGCCATTTGGCCTCGATTAGATGGAAGGGTTAGAGAAACAAAATCTATCTGCAGTGTGCGGGACAGACTATTTTTCTTCTTTCTGACTTGTTAGAAGAGCTATATGAGTGATGGCGAGTGATTTCCATCTAATGCAACAGAGAAGAGAAATTGAAAATGGGACAGTCACCAAGTGGCACAAACTCAAGATTTTGGACAATGAATAAGCCAAACAGGCAGTAGAATTCATTCTGCAAGAGCTTCCTGCCCTGATGGGAAACATCCTAGTATAGAATGTTGGCCTTATATTTCTGTTCATTTGCATCAAGGGTGACTTAGAACCATTTGTGCTTTGCTACTCCACTTTGCTTTCCAGGCTTCTCAGGGGCTGCTGAAAGCACGTCTGTATACGTTACTGCTTGCTAAAATAATGAAAGGTTTTGTCTCCTTATTGCAATACGTGTACAATTACTGAACATTTCCTGAACCGTGGCTACTGCTGTTCTGCTGAAAAGGCATGGTTTCATATCAATAGCTTGTAAGTGAGCTGGAAAAAGGCTTCAGGTAGACAAGTAATGATTGTAAGAGCACCTACAAGAAAACAGTATCTAAGGTATCTAGTTCTCTTTCTTAGAAACAATAAAACGCTTCTTCTTGTCAATGCACAAAACTGGCATAAAAGTACCATTTACTATGACCAATTCATTTCTGTTAAGGAGAACAGTTTCCAGGGCGTTTGCTTAAATCAGCCTTTCGACAAAGAAGTGCAACTGAGTGCTAGTCTCTGCTGTGCGGTTGGAATCTGCCTGACCCCGTCCTGTCACTGGGAGCAGATGCGGAATGGGAAACGATAGGTCCAATTAGTGTGTAGTTGTAAAAATGAGCAGCTCAAGTAATAAGCAAGTCCCAGAAATATAACATTATCCAGGAATCGTGCTGTTGCTCTTTCTGATCTGAAACACTTTGCTAGTGTTCTCATGATGAGTTTTAGCAGAGCTATTAAAAACAAATACTGAAATGAAAACTGGCACTCGGGTCTTGCCTACAGAGACAGGCTACTTCCCTTAAAATGTGCTCTATCTGCTATGCCTTAGATCCTCAATATCCTCAAGTTGTACTAGTCTAACAGGCCACACTGAAAGTGTTTGAGGGCCTCTGCACATCTCTTCATTATACATCTCAGGGGAACCCCTCCTGATGTAAAACCTTTCTGCAAAGGAACAATGTCTAACCTTCTCTTTGCTATCATCTCCACCTCCCTTCATACCTCTCATACTGCTAATTCCACCCTACTTCACTTCTACTTCTCCCTCAAGCCAGAATTAATATTGAAATGCTTTACAAAAGGAATTCAAGAGGAAAATTTCTTACCTTTATCAAATTCAGTCCAAGAAGTGCTACAGAAATGGCACTCTAAAACTGAGAATAGGACTATACTTTACCATTGTTGTCATGGTGATCAAAACTAGGACAGTAACCTTTTTTTTCATTTTTATTTTATCTCCCTCAGCCTGTACTTCTGATATGGCAAAGAACTTGGTCCCTGGACAAGGATCTGATTAACTGCAGAACACCAAGCAAATCTCTGAGCCATGAAAAATGAAAGAAGTTAAATGTCTGAGAGTTTTATGATTGTATTTCCAAAGTGGAAAGAGAAAAAAAAGGCAGGGATGAGAATGTGCTCCTACTGAGAAAGGAGGGACAAGTGACAAGAGAGTAAGGATGAGGCTAAGACATGGACATACAGAAACAACATTTTAAGTTGATGAGAAGCAGGCAGTCTCCTTAAAGCTTTGGGACTCCTCCTAATGCCACCCAGTGCCAAACACGTATACTATAGCCGTTACTAAACAACTGCATAAAACCATGAAAAACATAGTCAAAGATCAGTGCAGCTTTTTAGCACACAACCTCATAATTTTCTACTGTGGTTTGCAGAAGTACCTCTTTACAAAGTTCATCAAGTTGCAAAACTTCTCAACTGACATCAAGAGAAAAAAGCCAATCAGATAAGAAGGACAGGGAATTCTAGTTGAAAAACTAAGGATCATATAACTTCATAAGAAATTTAAAATGAAGAAAAGAATCAGGAAAGGCATTGAACTGACCATGTAATTTGAATGTAAATAGGGTTTACTTTAATTTCACAGCAATTGCCTTTCCAAATGTAAAGATCAGAAGCTTTATTAGATAATATACTTAGGAACATTTCAGCATACCCATTTCTTAAAATTGATGACATTTTCTCCTTACAAAAATACTTCCAAAATAAAGGACTTCTTACTTTACACGGTCAGGCTTTGCTACTTTGGAGCAACACGAGTTCTCCTTATTCTTTTACTTGGGCATAACCTCTTAGGACAGTGATGAAACTCACTGGGAATTTCTGTAGTCAGTGAATTCAGGTTGAGGTTCTGTACGTATTATTACAGGTAAAGTAGCACTTTCCAAATGATCAGCTGCGGTGCCAAAGGCACTGTAATATCACGTTAGACTTGTGTCGTATCTGTAGCTTTTAGTGTCAGTTCTCCTCTCTAACCATCACGCACCAAACATTTCCTTCCAGCCTCAAAATTCAGTGCTGTTACCTGCTACTCCTCTGATTGCTACCGCTGCAGCCACGTTCAGCACTAGCAGCATGTTTCTTCCTGGCAGCTACAGGGTGCTAAACGTGTCCAAGAAGGTCATCATACAGTTTAAACAAAACTTTGGATTAACAACAGGCATGTGTTCAACAGCCTGCCTCCTCCTTGACTAGGTGTCTTAATTTAATGAGCTTCTCTCTCTTAAAATCACTGCTCAGAGTTTGTCTCAATTGAATGGATATTTTAGCATCTGTTACATCAGCAAAGCTGGGCTGACGGGCTGGTTTCCATGAGATTGGTCTGGAATAAGCTATCTTACTACGAATGTTCCAGGACAGCTGTCCGGACTGGAAGCCTCATTAAAAACAAATAAAATAGCTTTACTCCAGTACTATTATATTCTGATTTTTTTAAAGACCTATGTAGTTTTAGTAATTAAAAAAGAAGGAATGAAGATACAAACAAGAATGTGAAACCTCACTTTTAGAAAAGCTTTTCAGTAACTTCCTTTTCCGTTGTTTTTCCCCTTGGAATTAGTCATTTGCTTTCCTTTTTTTAACAAGAAAAACAGACATGCAGTACTGAAGCAGAGGTACAGTTCTTTGGTGGCGATAAATTTGCTCCATTCGGTTTGGATGTCTCCCCTGAATATGTAGTATAAAAATAATCTGAAAAGGCAAAAAATGCGAGGGTATTTTAAAAACTAATAGGCTTCAGATAGTTTTTTTATGAACTATGCCAGCTCTCCATAATTAGACAATAAGTCATCTAGGCAGGGTAAGTCTTTGCAATGTGTCTAAGTACAACCTCCACTGAATGCGAATCACAATCCGTGAGTGGCTTGAAAGACTTAATAGCTGTTTCTCTAATGTAAGTTCGTAATAATCTTCTATACTAGCACTCCAACACTGATGTGGAAGGAAAAATAAAGTTAAAAAAATCGTAGTCATTTAAAAGCAGAACCTTTTCAGTATTCTCAGTATCTTAATAGATAATATGTAAACCAATTTACTCAGGAGAGGAGGAACAGAAGGCTTGACAGCCATGAAAAACTCAATTATTTGGGATTTGTCGGGGAGTGGGGTGTGTTTCCTTCTTATTTCCGAGTTTCTCCTTTCCCACTTACTATGTTTGCCTTTTGTCGCCCCAAGGAGAAATTCTAGTAGCAATAGTAGCTTCTTTGCATTTCTTTAATTAAATTCTGAAAAGCGCCAGATGCTTCCATTTGCAGTCTCCCTTTCTCTTACTAAAGCACAGAGGAGTTAATCATATAGTAGGCTTCAGTTTACTCTGAACCCAGGCTGGGGCAGTGTTAATTAAGTCTTGCCATTTAGTTAAAGTATAGCCTGTCATCGCAACAGGTCTCTGCTGCATTGCTTTGTATCGTTTTTTCAGTCCGGTGGAGAATTCTGATATTTTAGCGCTCTCTGTAGTTTAAATTATAAAAGACTTGATCTTTAATTGTTCCTTCTTGTCTAAGAGCTAAGTGTTATAATCTGGCCCGTAGGAAGTGCCTGCTTCAGTTATACTGAAATGTAGATAGCAAGGACTGAAGAAACAGCAGGAAAATTTCAAGGGATGGTAGTTCATATTACTTTTAACTATATTCAAAGGTTATTTAGGTGCCCAAAGGTACAAGCAGGTGTTCTCTGGGATTTTCACAAACATCTCAGGCCATTTTTAAAAATTCCAGTGTGGCATTATCTTCATTCTTAGGTATCTAAACACTCTTTGACTATATTCTTGACTCTTGCATCCTCTTTTGGAGGATACTGTGGTGTTAAGCAAGGCAAATGCTAGGCAGCTGTTTTGGCATGTACCCCAGAAACAGCCAAGGAATTCACAGCTGTCACCTTTCATAACGGAAATTCTATCCAAATAGTCACTGGCACAGCTGGGACACAAATCCCTTCCCAGGCACATCCCCAGGCTGACAAGATGAGGGTTTTATCACTTTACCTTTTTCCTCCCCACATCTGGTTCCTCTAGGAAGGAAACATGGGCGCATGAGCCAGAAGGGACCCCCAGAGCGCCCCGACTGGGTCCCCACCTGAGGGACTTGGGCACTTCGTGAACAGGAGACCCCAGTCAGGAAAGCATGTCCTGCTGTACCTTCCTGCCTCACAAGAGACCTGCCAGAGTCACAGGGATTTATTCACGGATGAGCTGCAAGCCCAGAACTTTATTTAAATGAAAGCCTTCATAAATAATTTTTAAAAACGAGCACATTTGAGGAAAATTTGCTCTGCTTGGGGACAATTAGCAAAGATGAGAGCTAAAAGTCATCAGATAAATTATCCGTTATGAATTATTCACATAATTTTATGGAAAACTTTAACTTAGTGCAAGATAAAGATCCTAATTTATTACTCCCTTCCCTGAAGCACAAAAGTATGTGAGAGCTTCAAATAACTAGGGTTTGTTAAAAAAAAGAGAAAAAAAAAATTAATTTTAAAGCATATCACTTAGGCCTTTCTGAGCCTTTAATGATTCACTTGGATGAACTTTATCAGATTTCTAGTTATGTTAAATAAATTAGAGAAAATGAAACTGGGGCCACGTAAACTAAAGTCATCACCAAGCATCGTTCTGACTCCTCAGGGCTAGCTAGAGTCTTACACACACACGCGCACACACACGGAGCTTTCTCACAGGCTGTTATCGTCAGAAAATACAATCCTGTCTCTACTGCAGGGGAAAAAAAAAAAAACAACCCAAAACCTCCCAGCCAGGCTCAAAACACCACAGGAATTGTGTGAGGTTTTTGTCAGTCTTTCTCCCCATGTCTGTTCATCTGCCCGCTCTGGGGTGCCAGGAAGCCTTCTCAGTTAAGTAATTTTGAGTAAGGCCATTCCTCTTCGTAGTATCCTGTCTACCTCGTGCTCATATACATTCATTGCTCTTTCTTTGAGCATATCAGGTTACCGCAATCCCTTTTGCTTGCCTGGATGCTCAGGATTTTAATCAGAAATTAACATAATCTTTCCTAGTTTTAACAAAAAGACCTTTTCTGCTGCCACATACCTAGCATCCCCTTTGTTCTTTCTGTAGTTGTTTTATATACGCAGAATCCCTTAAAACTGTGATTCATTTGTCCACTGGAGATTTAACACACACGCACACACATGCAGACCCCCCATACAGCACCCTGCTGTTCTGCCCTGTCCTTACTTGCAACGTGGACAAATGACAGCACAAGGCGAAACATTAAGGAAAGCTTGGGTTTTGTTTCAGCCTCATAAATTTTACATTACAAGCCCATACTTGTTAAAGTGCCCATAGCCTAAATACCCTTGTCCTCAAAATGAAAAAAAAAACAAACACCTGTTTCATGTAAACGCAAAGAGAGTCCCGGTGGAGGAGAGAACATAATTAAACGTTGGGGATGAGGTCGTAGGTCCGTGATGTGGAGTGTTCAGCATCAGCGCTTTGTCAAGGCATTTCCCTCTCCCTTCTCTTTCTTGTGTCTCAAGCCATTTCTTTCTGTCCCTATTACTCAAAGCACCATCCCGGTTTAGCAGCAACAAAACTGTCCATGGGACTAGGCTAGGAACGCCCACGAGCCCTTTATAATAGCTGCCCATATGTATTTCTCCCCAGAGCCACAGCTCAGACCCTTGTGCAGCCTGCAGGAACCACCGTGGGGGGGCAACGGGCCACCGGGGTGGACAAGGGAGGCAGGGGCAGGGAGGGACTCATGAAACTGGTACGGCCCACAAATGGGTTTGCACTGTAAAGGTGAAGCATCATACTGGTAACCTGTCGGACTTACTTCAACTTTGAGAAAACAATTTTATTGCTGTTGAACACAGCAAAGAAGACTGCAAAAAAACCTAGGCTATATTACTGTGGAGAACTGCTGGAAGCACAAGAGCATTGTGAGTGGCAGCGAGCAGCAAACTGGACTTCCAATGTCCTGTAGTAATAATCAAACAAATAAATAAACTGCTGTGAATTTGGACTGTCCACACATTTGTAAAGCATTTTTTTGCCTGCTTTGAGCTTATACTGCAGTGGAGTAAATGCTTATGAAAGGTTCATGGTAAGAAAAAAAATCAAAGCTCTCTTCTCAAATGATAGCCAAGAATAAAGATCATAAATTAAGAAAGATCAGAGCGATTGAAGTAAGCAAAATTAAGGTTCTGTTTTGCAAACCTACTAAACCTAATACGGTTAGAGGTAAAGGTTGATCATGCAAGAAGGCTGTGCAGAAAATAAGGCTTTCATCATAATCTAATAATGGAATGAACTAAAAAAGGGAAAATTTAGACTTTATAGATGGGGGGAGCCTTTTGTCAGATTTTTTTTATACTGTGAAATAATATCCAAGGGAAATGACAGAATTCACTTGAGACATTAAAAAAAAAAATTAAACCGGCGAATGCATTACAAAAGGTACTGCAGCAAACTACCCTCCAGTGCCTGGGAGTGCTCCAGGTGACCTTTCGTGATAGAACTTCTCCATTACTGTTTTGTTTCTCTCTTTCCGAGCCCATATCTATGAGCCCATGCCTATTTTTCTTTGGTCCTTAAATGAGATTGCATGATAAGTATGAACTATTGGAGAATAGGGATTGCTGACGGGGGCTGATCTTCAATGTCCTTTTGTCATTATACACGTAACAAAAAGGAGCCAAATTAATTGTTTCATTTCATTTTTATTCAGTGTGCTCTAATATATTTTCATGTTTTGAATTCAAATTTCTCCCAGTTCACTTTGTATCCAGTGTTGGAAAAGCCATTTCTTGTATTTCTTAATATGTCTGAAGGATCTAAGGAAATTACAGAATTTAACAGCTTTACTCTAAATGTCCATGTAAGAGCTCCGATGGCCACCATAAGCTGCATGGTCATGCTGGACAAATTGTCTGAGAGTTTAGAGAATTTACTTATATTAAGTTCTGGAATATAAAGTAGATAAAACCCATCAGAGAGTTTGAAATGTTCCATTCATCAGTAAATCCATTATACTGTACAAAACCACATTGACCTCTTCCCAGTTATGACAAAAGTTTCCATTACCAGAGGTTTAAAGAACCTCTGTTTTTTCCAAGCCTTTTAATATTTAGATGAACTCTGGAGTTCAGAAAGATTCGGGATTAAACTGTGCACTCAGCAATCTGAGTGAATCTCATATTGAAGTCAGTTACATCTGTTAGATGCATATAAAAAGAAAAAAAATAGTTTGGGTGTTTTGTTTTTTCTGAAGTCCTTAACCACATACTTCCTAGAGGAAGTCAGCCAAGATGCCACTGGTAGGAAATGGCAGACAGCAAGCGGGTGAGAACTTAGCACATCCATCGTGTCTCGTCCTTGTCCTCTCTGAGTCCCCGCAAGGGTAAGTTTTGTGTTGAGAATAACCCCAAAGGCCCAGCTTGGTCTGGAGCAGACACAGGCACACAGTCGCGTATGTGTCGAGTCGGCTGGTATACGAGGCCCGATTTTGGGCTGGTGGTGGTGGTAGGCGTTCATGCCCGCTGAGAGAGAGGACAGGCAGTACCTGCTCTGGCGTAAGGCCTGTGGACACAGTGCTAACCAGTCAATCATTTCTGACCTGTTTGGACAAGCACGGAGTCTCTGTGCTACATGGCTATGCCCTTTTTGGTCTGGAATTAAATGGCCTAAAACTGGTTTTATCGTATCATCAAACCACATCCTGCACTCTGGCAGGCTTCGTCTTTGACTTCATGCCCCCAGGCAGGCCGATGGGATGGGGAAGTCCTGGGGGCAGGAGCAGCTGACATCCCTGGAGAGGGGGCTCGCTGCCCCGGCCACAACAGCAGCCAAAGGAGGCACTAGCAAATGCCAGGGACATGGGAAAAAAATGGCAGCATGAAAGGGATACATTCCCCTGGGCAACAAGACCAATATAAGCACTCTGTATGGCTTGGCCACGTTTGATCCCCGTGGTAGCATGCCTTCCCTCGGCTGCCTTTGATCCCACTGCTAAAACGCTGCCCTCGCTATCCAGCTCAGCGCCTGGGCTCGGGAAGCCTTTGAACCTCAGATCACTGGAAGGCAAAAGATGCTCCCAAGAAGTACTGCTGCAGCATCTGCTGCTCTTTCCCTGGCACCTACTACTGGCCACGGTTAGAGAGCAGATACCCATCTAGAGGGAGTTTTAGTCTCACTCGTTTCAGCTGTTTCTACGTTTTGTGGTCTAGAGGGGGTTTCAGAAAGACCAGTGTGCTCAGCCTGTCCTAGCTCTGAGCAAAGCTGCAGCATTCAGTCTTCCTCCCACTGCAAGCAGCGGTTTTTCCAGAAAACTTTTTAATTATAGATATTTATCATGAGGTTCTGACTCTCCTTATTGACCCTCAGATGATAAGAGTTGTGCAGAAGACCCCTCTTTACCCCTTGGGAGATATTTTGTATGTACATGTATTACGAATTGACCACAAGTTGCCCCGTGCAAAACAAAGAATTCTTTTGAACAATCTGCCCTTTAACTGGCATCTCTGCAATTTCTTTTGGCACTTGGCTTTTTTGCCTGTCACTCAGTCACGCTGGGATTTATCCTGGCATTTTCTGAGATTATCAATACTGGGAGAAGGCACCACCAGCAGAAGGTCAGCCATGTCCAGAGGGCTCGGAGTGTGGGAAATTTCACTCAGACGATGATCTTGAAAGGAAAGTTACTCAGTTGTGGGGATCTCTTTTTGTGACAGAAATCCTTCAACTCATTCTTGTGATTAAATCCTTATGAAGCATGCTTATGAATATTTGGAAAGAATCCTGATTTCAGTTGGACAAAGTTGAAACATGAGTCGCTCACAGTAGTTTTGCAACAGCTCAGCTACATTCACAGGCCTGGGCACCAGCGCTCAGAGCACATGAAGCTGAGGAGAGCTGAGAGTGAGGAGAGCCAGAGATTGTGATACAATTGTGGCATTGCCGCTTCTGTGAGTCTTTGCTATACAGGGGAATGGGGAATGGGTTTCTTTGAGGTTACTGAAGCTGCGCAGGCTGTAACGGTGCCTGCATCCTAAAAAATCTGACTGAGTCCCCATTTTTCCCCTGGGCACTGAGGTTATTGCCCTCAGGGGTGCTTCCCCACATGGAGCATTTCTCAGCATGTGAAGGGGCAGTCAACGGCTGATAGCTGCAGTAGGGAGGAGCATGGCTTTTCTTGGTGTACGATCAGCTTTGCTTCGCTGCAGAAGCTGTGGAAGAACCTTCCTCTACAGGGAGATCAACGTCAAACCAGCAGCACTGCGGACAGGTGAGGAGGAAACCACCGCACCAGGCCAGCCAGCACACATCATGGTAGTCCTGGCACAATGGTCACCAGCCCCTGACAGGCAGCAGGGAGCAGAGACTGTGCTGTAAAGAACAACGGCAGCCTCAGCATTAACTTCTCCTAAAAAAAATTCTAATACATGATTTTGTGAGCCACCAACCAGCAAAGGTTTATGGATTTAAGTATACTAAAAAGCTCATGGAAAGGGACACCTAACGAATGCTTTATTTAAGATCTTTTTTTCCAGAGAGTTTACTGCATGTCAGTACTATGTGTGACACTTCATTTCTTCACAAAGCACCTGGTGAGCAGAGAGCCTCAGGGGTGTTTTACAGAGCTGCTGCTGAGCAGTCACACCGTGCACAGAAATACGTCCCCACGGCCCTCGGTGGTGAAGTCCATAGGATTTTTCCTGGTGTGCAGCATTTCCCCACGCCAGCAGGACTGCCATGGTTTACAGGCACTGCTTCAACACCTTGGTATTCCTCCAAGCCTATTCTCGCTCCTGAGAAACACTACTAACAGATGGGTCATGGACCAGAACTCCGGGCAAGCAATCGGTCAAGCCATCAGGGCCAGCTGCTCTTGGCCACTGTCCATGTCGGGGAGCAGCCATGGCCAGCTGCTCCGTCGGGAAGAGGGGCCGCAGCCGGGTGGGCAGTGACCCCGTCAGCAAGCGCCCCATCCCAGCCATCCCTCCGCCCCGGGGGCCAAACCCACGGCCTGATGGTCGGTGTGGCTTGGGGGTTGTTCCGCATTTTTACAGAATGCTTGCTTGTAGCCTGAAGGTGTGACTATACCGCAATACGCCCAGTGTTTCTTTGTGATGGTTTTAGGTTTGCTACAGCTGCTGCTGTTTTTTGGTCAACAATAATGACAGAAAAAGCAAAAAGCAGGTAGAATTGCCTCCAAATAACAGTGGGACCCGCACCCAACCAGCAGAAAGCCACGTAAAATTCATATGAATGTCTGACTTCCACAGAATCCTCCTGCCGCGCACCCTGTTAGCGCCTCGATAACTGCCTGCGGAAACGCGAGCCGAGCCTGGCGGAAGCAGACTTGCCGCCATTAACGCGCAAAGAGGATTTGGGATGAGGAGAAAAGATCATAGAATCACAGAATGCTTTGGGTAGGAGGGGACCTTCAGAGGTCACCTGGCCCAACCCCCTGCAGTGAGCAGGGACATCTTCCACCGGACCAGGCTGCTCCAAGCCCGACCAACCTGGCCTTGAAGGCTTCCAGGGATGGGGCATCTGCCACCTCTCTGGGCAACCCGTCCCAGTGTTTCACCACCCTGATTGTGAAAAATTTCTTCCTTATATCCAGCTTAAATCTACCCTCCCTTGGTTTAAAGCCATTACTCCTTGCCCTGTCGCAACAGGCCCTGCTATGAAGACGTGTGCTGCCAGCGGCCCCGCCACCACCCAGGCCCGCTGCTCGCCCTAGCGTGCCCTGCGCTCAGTGAAAGCCCGGGAAATGGGGTCGGTTGGGGCCGGTTCTTTTCTGCTTTAACGGGCAGCAGGCGCCGCTCCGGCCCGGCCCCCGCGTTCCCGCCGCGGGGCCGCCCCTCCGCTTCCCACCGCCCCTCCGCACCCCGTGACGGCTCCGGCCCCGCCCCGCCAGGCGGTAGTAGCGGCGGGGAGACATGGGCTCGGCGGCGGAGCTCCCGTTGCCGCCAGCGCTGGGGGAATGCGAGCGGGAAGCGGGGGCGGCGGCGTCCGCCCGGCACCGGCGGCCGCCGGAGGAGCAGGTGGGTGGCGGCGGGCGGGGGTCTGGCAGGGCGGGCCGCGGATGTCGGGGCTCCCCCCTCCCGGTATGCCCTCCCGGCCCTCGGTCTCCCCTCCGGGACGCGTGTTCCGCCTGGGAGCGGGCAGTCCCTGCGCGGCATCCCCGTGGCGAGCGCCTCGCTGGGCAGAAGCCGGGGGGGGGGGGATGCCGTTGCCATTCCCGGGGGGCCCCGCGTCGTTCGGCGCTTCCTTGCAAAGACTTGTGCTTGTTCGCTTAGGTATTTTAAGCTTTCAGTCCTTTATTACTTAAATAATTGGTTATTAAATCGAACGTGTAATCGGAGGGAAGAAGAAACCCAGGCCCAACTCATTTGCTGGCTCGCGAGCTTTGTGCGGGGTGCGCGGTGTCCGGGCGCGGGCTTTTCGCCCGGGGAGCGCCGGGAGCCGCGCAGCTTCCCCTGTCGCCAACGGAGCAATGGGTGCCCCGCGCCCGGGCTGGCGCCGCGTTCGACGACAGAAGCGCAGCCCCAAGTGCGAGGGACCCCTCTAGCGCTGGTGGCTCCACAGGGGCAAACAGAGCACGTCCCAAAGTAATTCCCAGGCAGTTTTGTTTAATTTGTTGATTGTTTCCGTTTAAAATTCTTTGAAGGTGGTCGTGAGCGCGCTCAGCCCTAGGTGAGCGCCTTCCCAGTATTCAGCTACCCTAGCTGTGAAGTGTCTGGTGGCGCTGGCCTGACCTTACAGCTGGAAGCGGGCCACTTCTGAAAGACGCTGGCACTTGAGAATCCACTCTTAGGTCCGTGTGTCTTCCTTGTCCCTTTCTCTAAAAAAATAAAAGAGGCAGAGCAGGGCACGTACCCGAACGTAGGGTAAGGCGGGGTGCTCCGAGAGGCGCAGGAATTCCCCTCGCTGCATCCACAGCCCCTTCTGCAGGCTGTTCCTGGAGGAGAGTCACAGAAATCCTCCCTGGTTCTGGCTGCTGGCTTCCTTCCCTGAAAAGAGAGGTGAAAACGCGGCATCACGTCATCTGGGATGTGTTACTGCTCTCAAACGGGTTGTAACCCCTCGCTAAAGAGGGAGCTACTCTCTGGTTACCACTGCTTCTCTCGTAGAGACGAGTGCGTGGCCGTGGTTTCAGGGGATGGTGAGGGCCGAAGAACTAATTTCTAGTGTTGCCTAAACACATTTTAAAATGAAGCTGGTAAAGGTACTGCTTGGGTGGCTGCAGGCACCCTTGGCAGAGAAACTCTCTTCCCACTTCTCTCCGGCACAGGTGGTGATCGTGGCTCTTCCTGACAAGCTGGGGCCTAACGTTAAGGTAGCAGGGCAGAAATTTTAGATAGGCCATGAGGAAGAAAGAGAAAATCCTTCCTGTTTACTGGAAATGTTTCACTGTCGTAGTGTGGAGTATTTTTTTCTACATAGTGAGGTGCCAGCAGGCTGGACAAATAATAAACTAGGTTTGGAAATAAGGAATGTCAGTTGCCTTTATTTAACGTACCTATAGGATGTGAACACTGTATATAATAACAGTAAAAATATTTGTAGTTTTATGAATAAATAGGAGTATTTTTCTTCTCTGTCTAGAGAAGGCTGAAGCTAGGTGAGGATTTAGCGGTGCATTCACTTGCTGCAGACTCTGACAGAAACTCCTGGATTCTCTTGTTCAAGAGAAGCACAGACACGGAGCTTGATTTGGAGGGGCTCCTGGGTCATCAAGCCTAGTCACGTGCTGTCACTTTTTTGCTTTCGTGAGCACGTCCAGATTTCTCTCAAGATAATCAGTTCCCCCAGCCCTGTGTGGTCTCGCAGGGGGGCTCTTGCTGAACCCTGCCGTTCCAGGAGGCAGGAATCCTGTTCCCCGGCAGGGTCCTCGCCGGGAGTCCCTCGCGGAGGCCTGGCGTTGTTCCTGTGCTTGCTGAGGGTGTCTGCGCTGTTAGCCTGGCTGCTGGTCCTCAGCCTGGGCTTTCCTGTTTCGCGCTGTTGTCAGAAGGACAAACACATACGCCACCTCGGTGTTGCATGCGATGCGAAAGAAATGGGTCAAAATCCGCTTTGACGATGGTGTCAACTGTTACTTCTCTCAGCTGGTGTCGAGTAAGGCCCACGTGAGAGCAGATCCTTTGGCCTTTTTCCTGTTTTAGGTGAGGATCTGGAGCTGGTAACCTGGGTGTGATTTGCTTTTTCCCGTTTCCTCCAAAATAATCTGAGTTTGTGTAAGATCGTACCTCATAACATAATGATGTAAGAATACCATCCTGATGAGAAGGACCTAAATAATAACGTACAAGTCTTTTAATATTGCTTTAAAAGAGAGTACTCCGTAGGAAAAAGGTCTATTTATTTAATGCTAAACCCTCTGGCTTTAATTTTCTGTTGAAGCTTATCATTATGTCAACAAGGACATGTTTAACGAAGTTACTGACAGGTACATTTTTAAAAGGCTAGAAGGATATGTTACTAAATGTTATACATAGCCTTCGGAATTCATTGTTGCAGTAGACTGTGGAATTACCCACTTCAGTGATTAGATTCAAAAGCTGGACTGGATGATAATCTGCTTAATATCCTTTGTAAGTCTGCATGCAAAGATGAGAATAATTACCCTTACTTTAGTCTCCAAAGTGTTGCAGAACCTGGGTAGTTTCTTCCACCTCTCCTGTATTGTGTTGCTGGTGTTTGTAAGAGCGGTATGCGAAGGCACCCAAAGATTCGGCTGCTCCTGAAGCCATGGGAGCAGGCTGCTGCTTCACCCTGCGAGATCACAGTTTTTTCTAACTGTTGATAGTTATTAGTCAGATGCACAAGTTGTCCTGTATTTTCAACATTGCTGGAGTTAAGGACCTCAAATCTCCTTCCCTAACCCACTTTCTAAACTAGTTTAGCCTTTGTCATATTGCTACAGTCTAAATCTCATCAACACCCATAAATTAAACCACGAGATAAGAACAGAAACGTGGAAGACGTGTGGCTATGTAATAATAAAAGGTGAGGCAGAAGTCCTGCATTACAGCAGGACGTGAGGTGGTGTTTGCTAGCAGGAGACCCCACACCCAGCCCATCCGTCAGGGCTTTGAAGCCAAGCTGTGGTAGAGCAGACAGCGTTCCTGCAAGCCACGGTACTGTGGCTCTCTTCTCTACTGAAGGTTGTCTGGGCTGTAATGGGTTTTAGTCTCTTGTGAGCCAAGCTGAAGGCAGTGGCAGAGTTCCTGGTTGCTTCAATGAGGCCAGGATCTCCACCTGGCGCTGGTGTGGGATACATGGAATCCAAAGTGCTGTCCGATGGCTAAGCTAAAACCAACGCATCTCCTAGAAAACATCTGAATGCAGAGTTGATATGCGATACATGGATTCACATGTAGATAAATTAGCTTAGACAATCACCTTTTCATTAACTAGAGTTTGTAACCCTTTGGGATGTTTTATTATTATTTTGAACAGTGTTTTATCCCTGTAAGTGGAGTATTTTGTCTTCAAATAGATGGGTTCAGATTTAGAGAAACTGTTACAAAAGTTTTTTGGTGTTTCCTGTTGAGAATTACGTTGAAGAGGTATGGGTGTCTTGGCAAAGTTCAAGTCTACTAGTTTTTGGATAAGTTTCCAATATCAGTAGTATTTCTGCAGCATGGAAAGAGTGAGCTGAAACAAAACTAGAGGATAATGTTAACAGCCTTGTGGTATCCCTCATGTAAATGTTTCCTTGTTCGTTGGACTGGAGGATGGATGTGTGCCGTGTTGCCTGGAACGGTATCATTTCAGTCAGAAGTCAGCGGAGGTCGAGAATGTTTTAAAGTAAACTAGTGTGCGTGGCAGTAAGCTGTGGTGCTTAAGGCTAGAAACCTATTTCTAATTTATTCCACACTGAGATAATCTGAAAATAGTAGGTTTCACCTGTTTTCAGTTGTTGGGATTTGTTTCCAAGCTGAAAATAGTGATACCTGTCAGGGAAGGCTTAATCCCAAATTAGTTCTGGCTTTACAAATAATTTAACTCTGCTGCAGAGGTTCATAGCTACATAATAATACGTGATAATAACTTTCTAAAAAGCATTAGTGGGTTTTCTGAGGCTTGACAGTATTTGAAGGAAAACAAAACAAAGAACCGCTTCAGATATACTTGTAGCACCTACAGTAGACAGGGTAACATGTTCGGCTTGAGTCATGTGAAGATCCCATTTTCTTAAAGAAAAAAGTATTCTGGAGGTAGAAGCAAACAGAAATGTCGTCTTCTTCAATGGTAAAATTGACAGCTGTTGCTTTTCAGCAAGCCAGTGCATTGATGACCGCGCTGAACGTGCGGTGGATCGCAAGCCTGCTGCTGGATCAAGCTGACTGGTTTTAGTGGGGGAACATCAATAAACAAAATCCTGTGGAAACAGTGTTGCAGGTGCGAGGAAAAGATGTGTTAGAAACTGCTTTTGATCTAGTCTGTATGTAAAATTGGAGCATGGGTGGGGTCAAGTTGCAGGGACAGTAGTAGGAGCGTGAGGATGAGTGCAGACAGGAGCCTAGAACCGGGGCAGAGGCGGGGGCAGGCAGGCAGGTTTCCTCTCCCTCGGACCCTCCCGGCCCGGTTCTTGGCCGTGGCAGTTTCTCATCCGGTGCCGTATTCCCTGGGAAGTTTACTCCTGGAGTTACAGGACTCGGAGTTTGTCAAGGGAAGCCTCCGTTGCTCTTGAAGCCTTCTCTGTGCTGCACACGCGCAAGCTCAGTATCTGGAAAAGCCTTTTCGTCTCCGTAACGCAGAACTGCACCTGGTATTTCAAAGTTTGTTCCAGCAACTGTTGCTCCTAAACTGGAGTTGCCGTAAAAGCTGACTAAAGGGAATATGGTGCGTTTGTTTTTCTTATGTTGTTGCTTGTTTCTATAGAAATGTCTTGTTTCTATTTTATAAATGGTGTCTAGATTCTTGCTGTGAAGTTAACCCAGTCTTTGTTTTTCAATTTTTTTGTTTAAACTTCCTCTAAGTATGTCACTTTTATTGGTAGCTGTTGTAAAGTACTTTTGGTGTTAGGAATTTTTCTAGTTTTCTTGCATTTGCTGTTTTCCCCCAGAGGAACAAGTTAAATTTAGCTTTTATCTGTTTTGGTTTTCATCTGGAAGTGAGGTATGATTTTTTTTCTCATTTCCTAATCTATTAACGTCATATTTAAATATCAGATTAAAATTAGCCTAGAGAAATTAACCTGGTTTTTTTTCTCTAGACAGTTGAAATTAATTTTGTTGTCTTAATAGTCTGTTGGCTGAGTATCAAGATCTTTTTACCGCTTACGTTTACAAGGTCAGACGCTAACTGTTAGCTTCGTGCTGGCAAAGGGATACCATTCTCTTCCTGCTGTGGTAGAGGAGGAGGACAATCAGAAACATTTCCAATACAATTATTTGCCCTTCTTGGGCAAATTTCACTTTCTTTTAATTGAAAATAAGAAATCTTCGGAAAGAAGAGAAAGGCGGGTGAAATCCTGGTCGCATGCCACGCATCACCAGTAAGGAAACTGTCTGTTTGCGCGTTGGAGGAGCAGGAGGCAGAAAGCCCGCGCCCGGCTGGCCCTTGGCTCGCTGGGTTCCGTGCCGGTGCCCTGCGACGGGCCGAGGCGGTGGCTCCCAGGAGGAGGAGGCCATGACGCAGGACCGTGCCGGTCGGTGCAAACCTGCGAAGCCTGTCCGTGGCAATACAGCGGGCAGTCGGATGGCCGAGCACCGGCAAGGCTGGGTGATTCCTTCCCCTGGGACTTAAGTTGCTAGCGACCTAACCATCAAATACCTGTAGCTGTGTGTCGGCTGGTGCGTGTCCCCATTGGCACCCAGCAGAAGCTGGTCTCCTGTTTTGGAGGGGAGGGAACTTGTGGTTTCTTCTTCATCTCTGTCATCTGCTCACTTTCTTCTCATATTTTTCTGTAAGATTGAGCTTGAAGTATTTTCAGGTTTAGTTTGTGTCCTCTGAAAAGAGTTGACTTTGTGAGGCTGTCTCTTCTGAACATTAATGCTCCAGCTTTCAGAAATATAGGAGTATTTTTCAGTAAGTGAGCGTGTTCCTAAAGTTGCATCTCAGTGGCTTTTCTGGCTTTTGAGTGTCTATAGGCTTCAGCTATCAGACACACCACCTGTTCCCTGGAGTAAAAATAACCATGATAAGAGTAAAGTAGATAGTGCAGAGGAAACTTTTTACTTGGAAAAAAAGGAAAATGTGTGGGTGGGTATGTAAATGTGATATCCCTGCATTTCTTTATTACACTCTTTTTTTTTATGGCTCATTTGGATGTTGTTAAACACATGGTTGTTACTAAACTCAAAAGGAGTTTGTTTCCTGTCCAACATGGAAATAATTCTCTTAAATATGCTGTCTCTTTTTCTTTCTTTTATAACTGTAAATGTGACCGATTGTGATCTGAGGCATGTTACAAACAATTGGGGGACACTGCTGTTTTTCTGTGTTGGAAATGAACTTTGTGGATATCTGTTTCCTACTCCCCTCTCTTTGCCTCCTTTGTCCAGCAGGATTTTTTCGACTGTAGAATCACAAGCTTGTACATGGAGAGCAGTTATTTCCCAAACCCGTTGGACTTTTCCCCTCCACTGCTGGAGTTCACATTTGTGTAATGCCCTTTCGAGCAGCTGGTGCAAGAAAAGCGAAACTGATAGACTTATGCTTGGCCTGGTGCTGTTGTCAAGTGCGGGGTGGGAATTCTTCAAGTTGTCTGAGCAACAGGAGACTGTTGGGGTTTCTTCAATTCATTAATCATGAAAAACAGGAAGAGGGATGTTATTTGGTTTGTTTTGAAGAATCTTGTACCTTCAGAGTAGTTGAATGGATTTTTTTTTTTATCCTTAATCTTCAGGTGGAGCAGGTTCCTTACGTTCGTGTACACAGACACAGACACAGACACAGACACAGACACAGACACAGACACAGACACAGACACAGACACACACACACACACACACAAAAAAAAAAAAAAAAAAAAAAAAAAATCCCAAACCAAACAAAGGATATAAAGACTCTTAGACAAAGTGTGGAAAACTCTTGACCAAGCTGCTGCTTCAGCAGATGAAATGCCTGGAAGGCAACGCCGTGACCACACCTGTTCTCCTCACACTGGTGCAGTGGTGGGGTTACAGGACTGAGGAGCATTGCGGTCACTTTGGAGCCATTCGGTTTGTGGTCCTCCCAGACCGCTCATCCAGCCCAAAGCTGCCGTTGCACAGATGTAGCAGCATTTTGTCACGTGTCATCTGCACGTGGCCAGCAAATCCGCCATGTCCAGCGAGCGTGGGGTGCCCTGGGAGTGGGGTGCCAGGCTCCATTGCTTGCTGAGGAAGATGCTGCAGCAGCAGCCATGCCGTGCCCCTGGGAGAAGCTGCAGGGACTTCCAGGCAGAGCTTGTTGGCAACGCTGTGTAAAGGACATCTGGCCTTTGTGTAAGGACATCACTGACGCTCTCCTTCAGTGAGCTAGCGTTGCTGATAGCAGAAAAAAGAAAGGCTAAATCTGTGCTTCCATGCTGTCTTTGATTAGCCACAAGAAAATAACTTCCCAAGTGTCTGGGGTAGGTTCATTCCCCCTTTGGATCCATTTGTCTTCTGCATCCTCCGAGGGCTTGGCAGAGCTATCTGGTGTGATCTGTATGTGGTCAGGGGCAGGAACTGTGCCTTCCCACAATTTGAGGTGAAAAGACCTTGAACTGGCTATGTTACACTTAGGAGGTGCAGACAGGGATCAGCCTTAAACGATTGTAAAAAGTTCAGTGCTAACTTCATCCTTCTCTCCTAGAGAGTAGCACGTGAATCATTGCAAAGATTGGTGTGTTCTGATGGGATCTCATCTTTCTCTGCATGGTCAAAACACCCTCGACGGGAAGGGGGCAAGCAAGAAAAAGTTCCTGCTGTCAGATTGGTGTGGAGTGGCCTCTGATCATGATTTACCCTGTGCTTTCCTGAGTTTAGGCAGCAGTGAGTTTGAGTGAATGTGGTGGAAGTTTGCCACAAGCAAGGGTTAGTTAGTGGTCAGAACACACATAATTTTGTGTGTTATGCTGATGACGAACATAACCGGTAAAGCCACAGCCGGATGTTCATTGGGTTCAGTAGGCGGACTTGACTTTACCTTCTCTGATGTTTTAAAGGTGGTCCAGGAAAACATTGTTACATGGGAGTTTTTTTCCAGAAGCACTGCAGGGATGTAGGAGCACCAGCTGTGCTGGAAGTGGACAGAACTTGCACTTAGTATCTCCTCTGTGACCTCCTCGGAGACTTTCATTCTGAAGAAAGGTCCTTTTAGGGCATTCTGCATCTGAGAGGGAATGTCATGGTTCTGCTTAAAGCATCCCAAGCCCCAGAGTCATTTGGCCATAACAGCTGGGTAAATTTGGTTACAAAGTTCCGTGGTAAAGCTTCTCAGAGTTTGGAACTTCCAAATTCTGACTTTCTGCCATTAAAGAGTGGGAGACGGCAGACAACAGCTTTGCTGATGAAAATATGCCATTTTGAATAGGGAGGGAAATCTTATAACACCAAACATCTGAAAGGACAAGAGGAAACTGGCTGCTTGATGGGAGCTTTTGGGCACTGCAGTAGGCCTGGTGAAGAACATTGTGCCTACGTGCCAAGCAGTGGGACACATCAAACAGTTTCCTTTCTGTTCCGTATAATAACTCTATTTTTATTTTTAAATAATTTAATGTCAAAATAGAAGGCAAATATGAAATAGAGTATGGAGTCCTGCATCCAGCTCTGGAGACCCCAGCACAAGAAGGACGTGGAGCTGTTGGAGTGGGTCCAGAGCAGGGCCACAAAGATGGTCAGAGGGCTGGAGCACCTCTCCTAGGAAAGGCTGAGAGAGTTGGAGCTGTTCAGCCTGGAGAAGAGAAGGCTGCAGGGAGACCTTATTGCAGGCTTCCAGTGCTTAAAGGGGGCTTATAAGAAAGATGGGGACAGGCTTTTTAGCAGGGTCTGTTGCGATAGGACAAGGGGTAATGGTTTTAAACTGAAAGAGGGTAGATTTAGATTAGATATGAAGAAGGAATTTTTTACAATGAGGGTGGTGAGACACTGGCACAGGTTGCCCAGAGAGGTGGTAGATGCCCCATTCCTGGAACCCTTCAAGGTCAGGTTGGACGGGGCTCTGAGCAACCTGGTCTAGTGGAACATCTCCCTGCTCACTGCAGGGGGGTTGGACTAGATGGCCTTTAAATGTCCCTTCCAACCCAAACTATTCTGTGATTCTTTGAAATATATAGGGTTGGGGTTTTTTTCGTTTAAAAAAACAAAAGCATTTAAAGAATATAAAATGAAAAGGCAATTGAGGCAATGAAGTCATACCTAGTGGCTGTATGTTTGTATAAAGGAATCTGCTAGTGTAATTTGCTTTAAGGGTGTTGATGATATCAGTATGTCTAAAATAAAATCGCTTAGATTTGACATTAGTTTGATTTACAGTAAGGAGTAATTCATTACAGCAATTTGATAAGAAACGTTAGGTTAGGAAACAAATGCTCCCCCAGCCCCTCTGAATTTCTTCATCGTTCCTGTCTTTGAAAGATTGAGGAAAGGCAAACAAATTCCTGCTGATGAAGCAGACCTCCCTTCCGTTCCCTCCTGCCTTGTGGCAGATGAATTCTGGGGGTGCCCCCGGCACGGCACGTGTTAGCTGTGGGGAGAAGAGCTGCTGTGAAGGCCTCGGCAGCACGCTTGCTCTGGGGCTAGTGCAGGGAAAGGAGGTCCCTCCGCTCCCTCTTGATACGCAAAAAATTCGTGAAAGTCATGAAGCCAAGGCTGGGTTATTGATTTTTAAAACCAGCAACTTTGAAACTTTTGCTTTTAAATGAGGAAGCTCTGTTTTGGGGGGGGGGGGAGCTGCTCAGAATGGGTACAGTTCTCTTTCCACGTTTTTCTGTTATGGTAGTGTCTGTCTAGCTTCAGGCTGATCCAGCAGATTCAGTATGAAAATTGTCCTATGGAAAGTAAGAGTCAGCTGGGAACTGTGTGCTTGCTGAAGGTAGCCAATTTCTAAAAACACTTGGAAAAGTACTTTTGGAAAAAAACCAAAAGAAGTATTTGGTTCTAAGGATGTGGTTTGAGAGCTGCTGGCACTTATGTGGGACTGTATGCTGGTTTACTGTGCCCCCGGAAAATCAGGGAGAACTTCCAGCTGCAATGTTAAAGCTTATTTGATTTTTTTTAATTATTTTTTTATTATTTTTGTGGGTTTTTTAGCAATTTGGAGTTCTGTAGCATTACTGGTGTTTCCCTAATGGGTCTGGTTTAGCTACACCTCTGAAGAAACATATTTGTCCAGCATGTGAAAAATTATGCAATAGTAAAGAAAAATATGCCATCTGTGTTTTACGGCTGATCATCTGTTCTCATCTTTGCTTATTTTTTGCTGAATTGCCTGAAGCAAGACATGCTCAGCCCTAATTAACTGAAGCAGACTTTGTAATCTTGAGAATTTCCGTGATAATTCTGAAAGGTTTTGTGAGCTTTTGAAAATATTTGGAAAAATAACTTGACACTTGTTTTGTAATTAAACACACGCTTGTCAGTCTCCACACCTAGAAGCTTGCTTTGTGTAATCGCTTTAGGAATTCAGGAGCCTACACTTGTTTCAGAAGGAGAGGTGAGATAAAGCCTTGCTTAAAAAAAAACCCAAAACGCTATAGATAAAAAAGACCCGGACACCCTAAGTAAGGTGGAATTTACTCTGTACCCTGCTTAAGAGACTGTGTGCAGCTTCTTGCTGTTAGCTTATCAACGCAGAATGGGGCTGCTAGGGAAATCCCGTGTCTCGCAGCTGCCTGGTACCAGCAGAGATGCTGTCAGCACGGACACGTATGTTTTTCCCTTCCCAGCACATCCTTTCTCGTTTCCTGAATTGTTGTGATGACTATACCACTTAGGCTAATTGTTTGTTTGTCTCCCTGAGCTCTTTGGGAGTAGAGGGAGGAGAGTTCCTGGAACAGCGTTGTGTTCCCGGGGTGGCAAGCACCCTCCCTTGCCAAGTCTGCCAGGGCTCACAAGAGGCTCTGCCTTTCTTGAAGAAACTACTGTTGAAACGCTGGAATTAAAGAGGAGTCAATATTTCTTTGAATTAAATAAAGCACAGTTAAAGCTAAAGTGCTGAAAGCTGGGGTTTCTGTATCTAGTGAGGGGCTGAAAATGACCTGGACCTGAGAAGCGGGCGGAAAACAGACAAGGTGGTGGCTGTCAGTACGTAACCTCCAGTACTGTGCTTCTCCACGTTCAGGCTCTGCTGCAGAACCACAGAAAAATGAAATTGAATATTCGTTACTATTGAGGCTTCCTGCACCCCTCCCTCCCTGGGATTCAGTACTGAAACTTAAACCAAAATCTTTGTGAATAAGCAAATAAAAAAATACCCAAGCACGCAACGCTGAGGGATTGTAGGGGTTTTGTTGGGAGTTTTTTGTCAGTAGCAGCTGTGGTGCTTTACCCAACCTTCATTCAGCCAGAAGATTCTGCGTCGTGGCCTAAAGTCTGGCCTGGAAGAAAAATACTGGCTTCCCTTGGTCTTTGATAGATGTTTTTCTGTGGGGAGGGGAATTCACTTTATCACTTGCTATCTAGTGGAGAGCGTGGCGCTGCTGTGGGAGGGAATTTCTCTTTCTCCGCAAAGACGGTGCTTGTGTAACCAGGGATGCAGAATAGCTTTCATCCTTGGAAACAGAACTGAAGATACATGTTTGCTTTGAATCCAGGAATAGACTAATTGCACATTTGCAATGTGCTGGACATATTGATCAGTTGACTGAAATATTGATGAGTAGCTGCTGCATGTGTTGTCATTGCTGCCTGCTGGAAGGATTAGAAAACTCAGGTTCATCATCTTGAAAGCGTGTCATACCCAAACACAAGGCAAAAAGCTTTTGTGCAATGGATCTGTGGACACTGGGGAAGGAGAGATTGGATTTCAATCTCTAATCTACTTACAATTTACGTGTTGAAACAGTCGCATGTTTTCTGCGGTGATTTTAAATGTGGCATCTTCATCTGAAGATGCGCTTCTGCCTTCCTGTGCATTTGCCCCATCATTTTTCTTTTCCCAAAAAAGTGCAGAACTTGTTTCCCTTCCCCTTTGCTTTCCTGTGCCACCACTTTGTGTCTGTGTGGTCCCTGGTTCTGTCTTCCTTTGCCTGACTTTCACAGCTTGCTATGCCAACATCAGGATGGACGTTTGCCACCTTCCTGGTCAAATCCAGTGCCCCTCTTTCAGTGGTGATAGGAGCCCTTCAATTCCCTGTGCTTCGGTGCGAAATACTTTATAGTTCGTGCTTAATAGTTTTGTGTTGTTCTTGGGGTTCCGAAGATATTCTGGAAATACTTTATAACAAATCTGCTTCCATCAAATCCCCTCCCTGAAGTTACAGGTATCTAATTCCATTTTGGTTGCCCTGGCATCCGTGTTGCACAGACAGGTAAGATGCATGACCTGCAGGAGAGCTTCACCCCTCGAGAGTGGCATCTGGAGGGGAGACAGGCTGCATGTTTGTAGCATCACTGCAGATGTCCCAAGTTTGGACACGTGAGTGTCGTACTTGACATTGTACCAAAGTCACAAGCTATGTAACATTTTCCATTTCTCAATTTAAGGAGTAGCTTTATGGCATGTATATATTATTTTTACGCATGCAAATAGAAAGAGCTGAGTCTTGTTCAGAAGCACAATAATGGTAATAAGAACAGGTTGTACAACATACTTCCTAACTCTGTCTTCTGTCCGCAGGTCCAGCAAGAACAAAGAAACCACTCCGCAGAACCAGTAATAGATGACTATAAAAAGATGGGGACTCTCTTTGGCGAACTAAACAAAAGCCTTATCAGAATAGGCTTCACAAGGATGTACTTTGGAGAACGGATAGTAGAACCTGTAATAATTATGTTCTTCTGGGTTATGCTCTGGTTTCTTGGCCTACAAGCTCTTGGACTGGTTGCTGTTCTGTGCCTTGTCATTATTTATGTACAACAGTAAAATTTTATAGATGCTGTTCGGATTATATATTTCAACACTGTCACTATGTCAGTGGATTTGTGTGTTCAAGCAAATGGGTGGCATATCAAAAGCTGCAATGCTTCGAATTGCATTTTGATGAACTTCCAATGTTTGGGGTGAGGGGGACTAAAATTACGCATTTTAAGCAAAGTCACCAGTGCCCTACTACATCTTTGAAGGGCAAAAAGGATAATGTTTGTAATATGGTGGTGTCCAGTGTACTGTTTTGTGCACTCTTGGGGCCTTAGTCCAGGGATTGGCTTTTTATCTGTCCCCCTTCAATGTTCTTGCTTTGTATGGTGAAAATTTTCTGTCTGGTTTTAAAAAGGACACTTGATGCGAGTGTCCTGTTTCACTCTCAGGGGGGCTGCTCGTGTGCTGTTTGTTCCCTGAGTCTGCGTAATTTGCTAGGCTGTTTGCTGAAAAGGTAAATCTGTGCCAGGGAGGTTTGCTAACAAACCTGCAATGACAGAGGTTCATAAGGTGAGCACAACTTCCCCACACAAAAGCATCCTTGGTTAGTTTCCCCCAGGAAACAAGCTACGCCAGCAAAATGCTTTGATACTCATGTTAGTGACTTCACACAAGGCTGCGGCTGTCGCTGAGGAGAAATCACAGTCCTATGCTGGCCACGTGGGCTAATGGAGCTCTGCCTTGGTTTTGGAAATGCACTTGGCTCCTGCTGCTATTTTTCTTTTTTTTTTATACTTGCTCTTTCCCCCAGCCCTCCTTCTGAAGATAAATATTTGGGTAATCCATGGACTTTGTAGGTGGTTACAGGTGCAGTGTTGCCATTCCAGCAGGCGATGCTAGGATACTGTCTGCTTCCTCTGGGTCCTGCGTGGAGTGTCTGAACCACCCCACAGGCACCAGACCAGATCTCTTCACGCTGTAGCAAATTAGGGACGCATTGACCCAACACGAGCTAGAAGCTTTGTGTACCTAAGCAAATCAGACCTGTTTCCTCATGCAAGGCAAGAATGTAGTTGAAATCAGGTGGTCATTTTATTTAGCAGTCTTACCTAATTCGTTTCCATGCTAGGCAACAAAAATGCCTATCTATAGGTGTGTATCGTGGGCAACGCAAATCAGAGAATAGGGTGTGTACGTTCAAGACCACGTGCAAAATTCACTCTGGCTCCCCAGGAGCCGCATGGGGGGTGTACTGAATATCTCCAAGCTGAATGTGGTCACGTAAAGAAAAACAGTAAGATGAGACAGGACCTTTACTAAATAGGCTACCAATTTAATATTTGTTGTATGTTAGTAAGAAATTTAGTTGCAAAATTGGCTTCATTTATGGTAGAGTGAAATTATACATTTACTTAAAGAAGTGTAATAGAAGACAGACATCAACAATAGATTAGCTGAAAATGCTGTCTTATCCAGAGACTTTTTGAAGTTAAGGGCAGCTTCTCTATGCTCCTAGTCCTGCAACTGGATTCTGAAGGCCAATTCTATGCCTATACGGATCGTGTTGGTTGCTGGGCTCTGTTTCCAGGACCATTAGCCCCAGTCTTTCAGACTTCCCTATGAGTAAAATAATTGTTACATAGGGCAGTGAACGTCAAGGCCCAGCTCCTTTAAAGTCTTTATGTGCCTAAATACCATCTGCAGACATGTCTCTGTGCTTTTCTCATGAAGGCGTAGTTACCTTCTGAAGAGCCAGGTCTCCTCTGCAGACCTTCAGGTGGCCTTGACTGTGGGTCCAAGAGGCTCTGCGGAGCTGGCAGGGGGACTGAGGCCCAGCCGCGTGTTTAGATGGCGACCAGTGGTGACTGGCACCTAGTTAAATAGTTACGCTGATGGCAGGGAAAGGTTTGGCAACAGAAGGTGCTCCTGGGTACAGGGGTTTGTTATCCACAGCTGGAAGTCCCAGCGCAAACAGCAAGAACTCGGAGCTAGGAGCTTTGTACTCACAAGTGCCTAGGGGTAAACTTTGGGTTTGTTTCAAGCCTCGTAGAAGCAGAACATCTGTTTACATCTTTGCATATTTGTATAGACGCAGTGGTGGGTTTATGTGTATTTTTCTCCTGTATAAGGGCTGTGCTACAACAGTCATTTAAAAAAAAAAATTCCTTCCTTTTTTCTCACGATCAAGTTACTGTTCAGAGGATCTCACCCAATTCCTTTCATCCTGTAGGAAAAGAGTGTCTCTGTGATATCCTTGTTACAGTAGTGCTCTCGTGTGAAGATGCCGTGCTGTGAGATGGCATGTAGTGTTTCCTGAAGCGGTGATTTTGCTCTGTGCGTAAGGAACGGGGAGCAACGAGCCAAGGGTGTGACTGTGACAAATTCAGTAAGGAAATTGTTTATATGCATGTAACCTTTTATTATGTGCATAACTGTGACTGTTTCACTCATGAAGTCATTTTAGTTGTCCTTTTGATGTTCATGTTTGTATACGTGTACTCTAGGGAGCTTTTGGACTAATATTGTGAATGGTGAATGGTTTATATGGTTTCTCTTAAGGGTAATTTACTGCATTTTGTCCTTTGTGGAAGTGTTTTGTTTTTAAAAATCTGAAGAAATAACCCTCCTGGTGGAGTTAGGGTGAATGAAAATGAAGAAGAAAAATAATGTATTGCATGAAAGATAACCCCCTCACCTGTATGGTTTCATACATTCCATTGTATGTAAGAATTTGCACAGAATCATTTATTCTAATTCTGTGCTGTTGCTGTACTATTTCTGCGTCATTTGCAGGAAAGGAGAGAGGAGTTAAGGAAAAAAGGGGACTGACAGAATCAGACATAAAGAGTGGAAAACAAAATGCATGAAAATGATGCATATATGTGTCAAAAGAAATCTGATTGTAAAAGTGTGCCAAAAGCGAGGGAGAAATGGGTGAATAGTCCTTGTATTGTGTTCTTCCTTCCATCCAGATGTAGTTCCAAGACAGAGGAAGCACCAAGCGCTCAAAGGATGTCGCTAGCTAAAAAGCAGAAGGTTAATCTAAAAACAAAAGACAATTTCACTTTTGTCTACATAGTAAAAATTGATAATATTATTTATATTGGTATAATGATTATTATTCTTGATAGAACTGAAAGCACCTTTATATATCTGCGTGTAGGACTGTATGAAGGAATTATGTCCCTTAAATCTGTGTTAAACAACAAATGATGTAATTCCTGTTGGTCAGTGTAACATATTGAAAGCTTTTTACATAACCACTGTTTTTTTAAAGGATGAACTCTTCAGTAATGTTCCACACCTGCCAAACGTATAAGTGTTTGAACTACTGTGCACAGAGAAGAAACTCTACATGTAGGAGAATCTTGGAGAACCCTGTTTGCACTGAAAAGTCATTGCATTGGAGCTGTCCGTTTAAAAAGGAAAAATCCTATTTCTTAAAAACTCTATTAAGTGAATCCTATGGAAAGCACTTGTTATTCTTTCTAGTAAAAAGTATTGTCATCAATGAGAACTGTGAATGCTTTGGGTTGCTGTGTTCACGGTTACTTGACTCCCGGCTGTATTTCCTGCTTGGTCCAGATGAAATGGGGCAGCGTTCAGATATCCGCTGAAATCAGTTAACCTGCAGCGAGTGGAGAAAGAACTGCAGTGCAAGAGCTGAATAAACTGTGTCAGGCCTCTGTGGTTGAGTGTGCAGCAAGTTTCACTGAATTTAAAAAAAAAAAAAAAAGTAGAGCTGGATGTTAACAAATAATGGCAACATTGTGTTCTAAAGTAGCTTTTGTTTCATAGCATATCTATTTTGCATCCAGAGCAGCTTCTGAAGGAACCAGATGTGGTCAGGGGTGTGAAAAATCCTTCAAAGTGACCATTGCTGTGCTACAGAAGGGTTTGGGAGGGTTTTTTTGGGTTTTTTTAAATATGCGTAGAACAGCATATAGTTCAGAACAAATCCACTTCAAACTGTTCATTCTGTTTTTCTTCTGCAGGTCAGAAGGGTGTTCAGTCTGCCAGACCCAACAGACACTTAAATATATCTGTGGTGCTCAGGACGCACAGTGAGTTAAGCAGTATAGGTTTTCTAAAAGTAGCAAAGTTGAATTTTGGTCCTTCAAACTCCTATTGGTGGTCACGCACAAAATAAGTAACGCTCACTGCTTAAGTAAATTCAAGCCTTCAGGTTTTTTTTGATAAAGTGTTTTGGTCAGGCCTTTTGTAGAGTGCAGGCAAATTCAAGAGCAACCTGGCTTTGACCCTGTTTGATTCTTTCCATCCTGGGCTCTACTCTAGGTTTTGGAAGTTTATTTCTTAACCTTTCCCGTCTGCTAGAACTGACAGCTTCATCCCCTTTTTACTTTCCTCCTTTCCCTCTGTAGCGTTGCCTTCTCTAGAGCTGTGCCCTGGAACGGTCTTTGTGCCAGGGGTTGGGGCTTTTTCATCATGCAGTCCTCTGAAAAGCTGCCTAGACAGAAAACCTCTTTTCGGTTGGACATTTTGTTTGTTTTACTGTGTGCCTGCTTAACAGCAGAGGGGAGGAAATTAGAGAGAGGATTTTAAAAAATATGCACGTGTTGGGTAGTCATTTCTTTTTTAGAGTGCCTCTCTGTTGTTACCAAACTGTGATTTGCAGTCACCAAAGGTTGAGCAGAGTGTTGCAAACGTGTAGGGAAAAGAGCTGTTGGTAGATGGGCACTAGAAGTTTGAGACTAGATGGGTCAAGCAGCATGCAGCTTAGGGTTGTTTCAAGCTTGTACAGGCAGGTAGACTGCTAACTTCACTGCTGCCAACCCCGCAGTTTCTTCTGAGGAGGTCTCCAAATGCGTATAAAAGCGCTGGTATTCCTTTGCGCTCACTCTGATGAAACTGAGCTTTCATCAGCTGTTTTACACAGAGGAACCAAAAGGGGATGAGAATGGGAAAGGGGAACTGGACTCACAAGAGTGTTTTTAACATGTGTGCAAGCTTGTAGTCTTCTAAAATTTTAGTTTTGTACTACCCAGATAATGTTCTTATGCCTTGTGTGCAGCTGTCGGAAGTCTTTACATCAGCCCCAGCTTACATGTATATATTTTCCAATTAATATGGAAGAGAACCAGCAGAGATAATATATCCTTTTTCCCAAAGAATTTATTGAAAACACCCACACACACACACACACACACACACACCCCCCGCGAGGCAGGAGGGATGCGCCTGGATGAAGCCCTGCTGCTGACAGGAGCTGCCGTGGTGCAGCCTCGGGTGAAGCTGCTCCTTCCCCGGGGCAGAGCAGGCTGCCAGCGGGCGCGGGAAAACACCGTGCCCGGCCCCAGGCGTGACTGAAATAGCCGGAGCCCGAGCGGCATGGAAGGGGAAGGACTGCTACTCCGCAGTCCCAGGGGTTTGATGGGACAGTGCTTGAGACGGAGCTGTTACGGAGTACAGTGTCTAGGTTTTATGTTCATTAAATGTACGTTAAGCCCAATTATTTCTTGGCTTGCCCTGGTATGTCGCAGTGTGTCCAGAGTGACATGTTTTGGCTTCTGGAACCTGTCTGTGTCTGTCTAGGCATATTTTGGATGTATCACTTCTGTTAATTGCATTTTAAAGCAATACAAGGGAAAAGGGCTCATCTTCCAGTCCTCATTTGCATGAGGGTTTAATTAATACATGTGAGAAGGGAGCCAAATTAGCCACTGGCAAACTCTCGAGGGCTTCCTCATACAGGAAGAAGCTGCTGCCCAACGTGTGGCTGACAGAAGGTAAAAGAGACATGGGTTTGCATGCTGTCCAGAATGGGTGGGAGAAAGTGTCCATTTTTCTGCCCTAATTCCCAAAGAAGTTCTCTGTTTTCTGATGCAGCGATCTGCCTCAAGCTAGCTGGAGCACACTTCCCAGGTACAAGAAGTCTATAGCAAGGAGATGAGCTATTAGGCAAGGAAAATCCTTTGGCAACCAAAATCCTGTTCAGTAAAGTGTCAGACATTGAGAAGTCTCTTTTTGACTTGAACGAGATTCGAATTCTTAAGTGCTTTGACTTGTTAATTCCCTATTTTGAACATTTTACCTGGTTATCCTTTGAAATCATTCTTTCATTCATGTTCTTTTTTAAAAAGCAGTTGGTACCAGTCCAAAATTCTTGAAAGCCGCTCCTCTGTCTGTAGCTGTTACCAGTGGGGGTGACGGCAGCCTGTGCGTACAGGATGGCAGGTCACAGGGAGAGACCGACATGTCTTTAGTGCTGCCTGGTCCGGTGTCACCAAGCCTTAAAGCTGGCCTCCAGCACTTTGCTGTCATGTTCTGTATTCATTTGTCTCGTTAAGTGCTCAGCTAGAGCTGACATGAGCCAAGTGCCTAATTTTCTTGGGCATTTCAGTCCCTTGAGCTCGGGACTTTCTGCTGCTGAACAGACCCAGCTTGTCTCCCCGCAGCTAAGCGCCCACGTAACCATCCCTCGCTGCTTCTTAAGGAGTGGAAATGTACTCTGGCATGCTGCGGTCATCTCCTCCTCCTTAGCAAAAGCGTGGTCATGCAGTTTTCCTGAGAGAACAAACATTTCTATGCATTTAAGCTTACTTCCCCAAATCTCTCTGTGAATCTTACTGTTGCAGAGAGGAAAACAGATTTCAGACTCTATTGCCCAATTTTGATACTTAGTAGATAAGAGAACCAAAGGCATGCAAATGTTTGAATAATTTTTTTTTTCATTTTGATTCCTAGTTTCTTCATTCCATCTGTGATTAGAGAGATAAGAGTATTTGGGTGAGCTCTGTTAGCAATGGAGTTAACTTGGCTCTTAGTTAACAAACTCTTATCCCAAGGTTTTCAACACATATACACAAATTGCTGTTAACAAGCCTCTTTTTTTCAGCTTTCCTTCACAGTCTCTATTTTTTCTTGTTCTAATGCATTAGCCTAGCTTTTTTTAACATATGCATATACATCGGTGGAGATGGGACTGTTGGACAATTTCGTGTTTTCACCCTGCAGTCAGCATGGCTTTTGTCATTGTTGGGACCTGCCTGTCTGGTCAGCAGGGCTTCACCAGCTGGGGGGATTTCTGTGCTAAGAAGCAGGTAGGTTTTAAATTATAGTTAAGGCTTGAGATTAATAGAATTCCCTTGTGCAGTGGTGGCTATGCTGCAGTTTCCCAGGAGACTAAGCCATGTGTTGTAATGACTGTTTTGCAAGGAACTCTAGAAAATAAGCTGAAGACACCATAAAAAGAATTCAGCTCTTCATGAGTAGCTCTGCTCTGCCATTAATGCTCTGTTCTTCCATTGTTACTAAAAAAAAAAAGTAATTCAATGTATTTTTAAATCCTCTACTTAAATTTTGAGACAGGTAGCACAGATCCTTTTTAATGCTACCCTTCTCCCATCTTTTCTGAAAGCTTCGTGACTGCCACGTTCATCTTTTCCCTCCAAATTCCTGTGTAATACAGACAGTAGAGGAAAAGAAGTGTAGCTATTCCCAGACAGAAGGCACTTGCTGCCAGCTCAGTGGTAGTGCAGGCTGCTTTTTTCCTTCGTAAGTGCTTCAGAGACCTCCTGGGGAAACTTGGAAACCATTTAACACAGAATCAGCCCTGCTTCTGTATCGTTATATATGTTGTTTCCTTTTACTTGTTTTGCTGAGTAACATTTGAAAGCAGGTTTCTGACTGAGCTGATTTGGGCCTGCTGTTTTGTCCTGAATAATGCTCACTGTAGCAGTCCCCAAAGGAACAATTTGCCCTGCGTGCCTCACAGTCCTGCTTTCGGACAAAGTCCCCAGGGCCACATCCAGATTGTAATGGAAGGAGCATATTCTGCCCCCCCGGCACAGCTTTTGGTCCCGCTCTAACAGGTCCTGTCCCCTTACTCTTCTCTAAGAATCCATCCAGAACCCCTTCTCTGCAAAATCTCTGTGAAGATTAAAAGGGGGGTTTCAGCCTGCGATAACTTTCATTCCCTCTACTTTCAGGACTGTTAATGATTTATTTGCTATATGCCTAGTGTGTTTTTTTCATGTTTGTATTCAATGAACATTAATTTTTATCTCTTGAGTAGTGCTGAGCTATGACGTTTCCCATCTTGATGTTTTTGCAATATGTTTTTATGCAATCCCATTGTTGGTCCTGCTGAAAGCTTGTTAGACGCTGCGGTTGACAGGGCACAGAGGGCAGCGGTCCTGCCCAGCAAAATGTCCTTGTGTCGCCTGTGTATCAGCCTGGGGTCCAAGGTGTGTTCCCAGCGAGGCTTACGCCATGGCAGGTTTGAAGCAACCCTGCGTTCTGGCTTTTCTGCACTCTGGGAAGAAGCCCGCTGGGACTGTTTCATGCGGGGGCAGTTTTGAAGGCGAATGCCTTTCGTGGCAGAAGTCACCGGCATCTCCAGGTGATCCCCTTAAAGACGGGAGTCACAGGCGGCCGCTCCACGGTCTCTGTGCCAGTGCCCGGGCGAGGATAATTTTGGCTGTTCACAGGACTGTAAAGCTTTTTCCTAGATTTCTGACTGGTGGTGTAGGAGGAATCCTTTGCCAAGTGTGTAATTGCATGGACTAACATAGAACAGACGCCAAACTTTAAAAACAAATTAAGCGTAGGCTTCTGCCTTTCTCCGTTCAGAATTTTTACAAGGAATACATAGAGTAGTTTCAAATAAAGAAGTAGCATTTGAACTATTCTTTTGTAAAATGAAAACACAATGAGTCTTTAAATAACTCTTCTCATTCCACCTCCCAGAACATCCTGGGGTTTCCGAACGTCTGACCGGTGCCCGAAGAGCTGTGCTACGGCCCGTTTCCCAGCGCCGGCTGTGTTTCAGCAGCTAGCGCGTGACGCCGGCTGAGTGCGTGTGGGTGTCCCCTCTGGGTTTCTGAATCAGCCTTGTTTCATTGCCGGACTCTTGACAAGCATTTTATCTTGAGGAGAATTGGAGCTTACTGTATTGAAGATGTACACAGGCACAAAAGCCCATGTCGTTATCACTGTAAAAAGCACTGAAGCACTCCACTGAAAAACTGAACAGTTGATAGTGCCATACATTGTGGTGATTATCTCTGTTCATCTCTTCCTGCTTCAATGATTTTATTAACAGCAAAAATTTGTAAAACTGTTCTAGCATTGAAGTTCACAGATGTGTACTCTCTGTTACCTTCCTGTCTGGACAATGAGCTGTCACAGGCAAAAAAATTTATCGCACCTTGGATTTGTTTCTTTTAGGAGTGTCCTCTTCATATTCTGCTAGTAGCCATATACACATGAATGGAAACTACTGTATTATTTAGAAGGTTGGCACTACAAAACCCAGTTTGAAATGTCTTCACAAAGGATTTTTTTTTAAAAGATACTGCACGCAGTACCTTAGTTTATGTAGGATCATGTTTCTTGAAACATAGGTCCTTCATCTTATGCGTCTGGGAAGGGGCCTCCTCCTTCCTTGTGCTGTGCCTGGCATTTCCCTGGCTCCCATTCTGGTCCCCAGCCCAGCTGTAAGTACGAGGTTGTGCACTGCTCTTTATCATAGCCATGTGGAACTGTTCTTGAGAAGTGTCTTGCAGATACAAAACAAAAGCTCACGTGAAGGTGGGAATGAATTATCAAATGACTTTAAGGATCACACTGAGAGGTGTTCAGCAATGAAAGGCGGCAACTTCAGAAAGCCAGTAGGTACAACTTGTACGACCATGCTGTTTGTCAGTTTAGAACAAAACCAGCTGTAGATGACTTAAAAATAGGACTGGACTGACTACTGACTTTGGGGTGGCCTGAAGAGCTGTTGGTTGTGTAATTGAGCTTTTATTTGGTTTGTGTGTGTGTAAGCTGTGTGGTCTCTCAAAAGATCTCCAGCTCTTCTCAGCAATGTACGGCTTGGACGTGTGCAAGCCAAATTGCAAATTTGTCCTGGTACCAGAATTCTTTCATAGTGACTCTCTGCATCCGTTCAATTACTATTTCCTCCAAAAATGAGCCACTTTGGAGCATTTTTTTTTAATACTTTTGGACTCTTCACATGCTAAAGCGTGTTCCTGCTTGATCTCAGAAAAGCCATTTCTGTTCCTTAGAGAGGCTCCCTGCTTGTTTGTGGTAAGTGCAAAGCAGGAACCCAGCTCTGCAGTAGTGTTAACTTGTGCTGGATGTAGAGTGTCAGAAACAGAATTTAACTTATTTATGTGCCTCATGGCTTACTTCTGAGCTTATCTTCAGCAAGCTCAGCTTTTTTGAGTCTGGTGCGATCATAATGGAGCTTTGATACTTTCACATGTGAGTGTTCTCCTTTAAGAAACAAAATAAAAAAAGCTTTAAGTCTTTTCCTGTATTTGGCTTTTCCAGGAAGTCGAGCACATTTGCATCTTTTGCTTTCGTTTCCCGTTTCGCCTTTTGAACAGCGAAATCGTTGAACTGATCGCCTGAAGCCCAGACTCCTGAGAGCTAGCTGGAAGCTGCTGTGCTGTTCTAAAATTGCTTACTGGAGACTTCCCACGTGCGTGGTCTAGGTGTTATTTCCATAATAGAAAACCCTTATTCACAAAACTAGATAAAATATAATGTGAATTTATTTCTTAGAGGCATATATTTTTAAGAACTAATTTCATAGCCTAGAGAAATGTGGCAGATCTAGCCTACCTGTAAATCAGTATTTATACAATACGGGAAGAGAAGTAGAATAACTCAAACTGAGACAAGGGAAACAAAGAAAAGCTGCCAGACTGGAAGAAGTTTTATAGGAGAATTCTTCACAGTGAGGTCTGTACACCTATCTTGTGTATATTTGCAGTAGTGACGGTAGCACAAGAATCAGACGTAATTAACTTACAGAAGCAATAGGAAGGATTATGCAAGAATGCCTCAGACTTAAAAAGGCAGGGGTGGGGAGTAAATTTCATAGTATGGTGTGCAAGATAATATAGTTCTGAATTCATAAGGAGGCACTCAAAGAGCTCCTCTGCTGAAAGTGACAGACTAGCTGGAGTTTCAGCTGAATACAGGATAAAGAGGAGCCAAGAATAAGATGTGGCTGTCAGAAAATACAATCCTAGGATGTTTTGGACAATGTGTTTTTACTATAGACATGTAACAAGTCATAGCATTGCACTGAATTTTAATTTTTTATATATGTATATATAAAAACCACAAATTCAATATGGTACAGAGAATTCATGAAAATATTACGGAAGTTGGCTTGTTTGCAAAGGTAAAATGAAGTCATAGGGCATAGCATAGGGGGGAACCTGAGCGGAAGTGTGATGTTGGCTGAAGGGTAATGAGGTAAAAACTGTTAGTAGCTTCAGTCCAGATAGTAGGAAAAAATTCAGACCCTTATTTGAGTAAGATTCTGAAGCAGTAGCATCAGTGATGACAAGAACTGGAAACCACTTTTAGGATAAAGCTTGATTGTTTCCGAAGGAGATGCTGTGGGATGGTTGCCTGCAAGAGGGAAGACTGGACTCTGACTCTGAAGTAGATTTCTTCCAGTTCTCTGGTACAGCTACAACTAAAAGCTGAGCTGAGTTTCGCTTGCACTTCTCCAGAGATGTCAGTGCAGTGGGGCCACGTTAAGTAGTCTGCAGAGATAGATTGCCTTTTTGCTTTTTTTCCCCTCTCCTGGTTGTCAACATGCTGCAACACTGTGCACCATGCAAAGCGGGTATCTAAACTCGTCTTTGCTCTACTTTTTGGCTGATTTAACTGAAAGATTCATTTCTGAGATAACACGGTTCATAATGTGCTTAATACTGTTCTCTGTTTCCAAATCCCTGATTTCTCCAGCTTGGAGGAGGAGTGCCATTGTTTCCTATGGACCAACCCAGCTGACGAGATCTGTGTTAGCATCACTGCAGTGGAAGAAAGGAAGGAGTTAAATGATTAGGCACTGAAGTTATTGCTAAATTCTGCTTGTTTGCTTTTGGTTTGCTCAATGAACTGTATATTGTAGCAGTGTGTCGCCAGCATCCTGGGTTGGACACTCAAGTACTTGTGACCATAAAAGCCGATTAATCTCGTGGCCAATGGTGTGAGCACACTTCCGTTTTCAGATTAACAGAAATTGCTCAACAGTTACAGCACCTTCCTCTCTTTCCACCGGCAGTTCAGCAGCAAGCAGCTGCCTGGGCAGAAACAGCCTTTTGTGAGAGCCACAGCATAAGGCAAACTGTTTCAGCTCTAGCTTCAGATCTAACCCAAGTCACCAGTAAAACCACAACTGCTGTCACCTCAGGGTTTATTGTAGGGCTGCTGCAGTTGGACTAAAAGACTCAACCCCCGTTCCTAGTCAGTAAATCCATAATCCAGAAAGCAGCTGTCACAGGTGGCATTATTTGATGTACTTCGTCATCCTGTGAGCTAAAAAATACAAGCTTAGGAAACATGGAGTCTGAATTCAGCTTTAAAGGAGAGGTAGCCCAAAGATTAGACCTTTGGGTAAGTGTATCATATAACTTTGATTAATTCCTCCTTACCTCTGCTGAAGGAGAAAGGCTTGACTTTATCTCCCCTTTTGTAAAGGTGCAAGGAAGAGGGGGCATATAAGGTCATTTAAGGGAATCTCAAAGCTAAGTGGGATGACATTCTGAGACCAGCAAGTTTATGCTACTTCAACCTGCATATGAAAGTTTTCCATCTCTGTGATGTGTGCTTTGGACCGCAGAGTTCTCTGGAAAACATAAAAGAGCAGTGCAGACGTGCACGCCAAGCTGGTTGGTAGGTGTGGCTAAACCATACCCTTTTTAAAAACATGTGTGTACCTTCTTTGTGGCTAAAGAGAACACACTGAAAAGATGCAATTTAAGCAATTCACTTCCAAATAACTTATTAGACACGTGATACTATGTCAACATAGGCAATGTTATTGCAGGGTGATCTCCCACGTGGCTGAGTCCACGACCACAACGGCTGTTCATAAAGGCAGCGTATGTTTTATTTATTTTCCATTAAACCTCTGCAAACCCCCGTGCATCTGATGCTGTAAAATCCTGTTGTAAGAAGCCATATCAGTTTCTAAAGTTTTATATCTAAGGAAATGAAAAAACGCAGATGGTCGAAACCCGTATTTTGTCTGGGGAGCTACGGAGTGGCCATAGTCGGGAGCTGAGACTTGTCTGAGACGAGAGGAGCCTGTGGGAGAGCTGGGCACTGAGCACTGTCCTCCTGGGCGCCAGGGCTGTACTTCACCATGCTAGCTGCCCACTCGCACTTTGCTGGAGGCCCACGCTTCAAGAGCTCATTTCAGAATCTGTGAAAATGTAGGTAACCAGTCTGAACTCAGCTCAGTAACTAACTACTGGTCTCAGTTCCAGTAAGAAGAATAAACGTTTCTACTGGCACGAATGCTCCCCGGCTGTCCTGTCGGAAAACACCCGCTGGGCAGCACAGCCTGGGGACTGTCTGCCCGGGCAGCTGCTGGCGGGACAGCAGGAGCTCCGCAGCAAGGAGAGCGCGGGCGTCCAGCAGCAGGCACATCCTGCGCCGTCGGCCGGGTCAGGCCTTCCAGTGGGAATACCGAGAAATGATAGTCAAGAGTTTTAGCACACTAATGGAAAAATCATTACCTTGTGCATGGGAGCCTCATTCCACGATACAGTTCTTGCTCAGAACACAAGCTTCAATGTCAAGAGCTGCTATTAGGTAAAGCTACAAACTCTCAGAGGATCAGCCAGTGGACTTGGACCAAAATAAATGAAGAAATGGTGCTAGAGGACGTGATACGAAGTTAAAAGAAGTTTGCCATCATAGACTGAAGAAACAGGTGATCTTTACGATCTGATGAAATACAGCAGGGGTTCATTGGTCACAGCTTAGTGCTTTGTTAAAAAGTCATCACAGCTGCAGCGCTGTGAGCTGTATTACCTTTTCAGGGGAGTCTGGATGCTGTGATGGAAATGGCAGATAGCTTTCCAGGGGCCTGAGGCCCTCACCTAATTTGACCATAGGTTCATATAAATGTGAAACCAGTTGACACCATCTCTGCAAATCTAACCAGATGTGTCATCACCACTGACACTCAATGAATGCTATGAGAGACACAACGTACTGAGTATGGCTGGGAGGATGTGTCTTCAAAGGGATTCAGATACGACAGAATCAAACACACTCTCAAATCTGCATTTCTGCTACACTGGCTGTTTTGAAATGAGACACATGTTGCCAAGCCATTCCTAACAGACTACTTATTTTCTTGGGGTTTGCTATTTACTAACTGGAAAAGGTGTTATAACAAGTAATTCTTGCTCCACAGGAAAATCTTTACTTCATTTACAGGTGATCTTTATGCCTAGGATTTTTATGACTAAGATATGAATAAGTCCTAGCCCCAGTTTCATATTTCATAAGGGTTGTGTCCGTGCCGTCAGCATTCCCCCCCACCCCAAAATACACTTCTCCAGGGGAACTCTGCTGCTCAGTGATCTGGTGAACCAGTACTTCTGGAAGGGAGGCAACCTGTTGTTTAAAGCCACAGCCTTTCAGTGATGGAGCACTTACAGCAGTGACCAGCAAGTCAAGCATCAGTGCTTAACCACACCAATCTCAGTAATTCTGATCCAACCTGCAGGTGAAGGATCAAAAGAAAAAGCTAAGAGCCCCAACACCGCTTCTGACACAGACATACACAAGGATTCCACGCAGCACCACCCCCCCCCCCCCCCAACACCAACATAGGAGTCCCCCAAGTACCACATCTCAGTAAATTGGCCAGCTAATCTCCTCACCTCACAGTGGCTCTTGTTAACAGTTTAATATCCCTCTTAGACATTTTTAGGTCATCAGTAAAACACAGCCTCATGTCTTTTTCCTTGCATGTCTGTATCAATGTAAGACATACATGAAATATTATCAGATGCACAGAAAATAAATACTTGTGCTGGGGGATGTGTCCCATGGGGGAGATGGGGACCTGGCGGGGCTGCGGGTGTCCCAGGGCAGCCAGTAACTCCTCCTGCCACTGAGCTCTCTCCTTCCAGCTGATTTCTTCTCCCCAGCTCTTTTCCGGAGCGGCTGCCAGTAGGACAAACTCCTCCGGCCTGGTGCTGGCTCTGACAGAGCTGAGCAGAGCTCAAACTGGTGAGCGTGGGTGCTGCTGCTGGGGGAACTGGTTTCCACTGGGGTTCAGCCCTTCAGCCCTGCCCGACATCATCTTCACAGGCGATGCCCGAGAGCTGGAGCCGGCCGTGTTGGGCGCTGCCACTGTGGGGCCTGTGCCTCAGGGCAGTTCTGGGCCCTGCGCAAAGCCCTGCTTTTCCCAAAAACTTTGTCCGTGCAAACCGTGCTGCAGTGGGAGCAGAGGCCGCTCCAGGGATACCCCAGCCCCGTAGGTGAAGCCAGCCTGGCCGGGCACGGGGAGCAGTGGCCATCCCAGTGCTGCCAGTCCCTCGGGAGGTGTTGGTGGCACCAGCAAGGCTGTGTGGCTGTGCCATAGCGTGGGGAAGGCTCATCCCAGTGCCTGGGCAAGGAGCAGGGCCCCGGGGCAGTGAGTGGCAGGGGATGCTGGCCAGGAGGTGAGGGGAGTGCCCCGAGGCGGTGGTTGAGCAGCCCTGGGCAGTGGGACTGGCTGTGCTGGTGGGGCCTGGAGATCTCTGGTGCCGCAGGAGGGGCCAGGTCCCTGCAGGGTCCCTGGGGCTGGAGGGGCAGGTGGGGGTCCTGTCCCCAGCCGTGGGAGTGGGGCTGCCATGCCCCGGGGGCAGTTTTGTGCTCAGGGCACTTTGGCTTTGCCCCTCGTCCTGCCGCCACAGCAGCTGAGGGACAGGGTGGGTGGGTGCCATCCCCAGGCAGGGCTCCCCATGGGGAAGGAGGGCTCCCGACGCCAGAGGGGCAGCGCCAGTGGGTCACCGCCGGTGCCAGTGCACGTCCCTCAGGGCTGGTGGGTGTTATCAGGGTCCAGCCCAGGTCCCGCTGGCAGTGGCACAGTGCCAGCCCCAGCCCAGGGCTGCTGGTCATCAGCCTGTGCCACTGCTGCTGCTGCTGCTGCACGGGGCGGGTGGGTTTTCAGCCAGACCCTGGCTCTCTCCCAGCGAGAAATGGAACATTTCTGGTGTCCCACCCCCATTCCTCCTTCCCCTCCCATTGCGAGTGCATGGCCCTGGGAAGCCACTGCCGAAAGCACTGGCGAGAGGCCAGGACGAGCTGCCCATGCCCACGAGGCAGCAGGATTTCCAGGGGCAGCAGCTCGGGGGGCTCTTTGCTGTGCCACTAGGAGCTCTGACTGTCCCACATCTCTCCCTGCGCAGGGACAGACAGACGGCCGGAGAAGCCCCAACCACGTGGGAGCCCCCACCACCGGAGAGACCTGCACGAGCCGTGGATCCCCCAGGGAGAAGCTGGGCCGCCTGTGCCAAGGATGGTGCTGGTGCCTGCCATTCGTGTGGCCCCGTTCCTGGCTCTGCGTGTGCCTGCCTGGCTCTGCCCGCCCAGGGATGCTGCGGGGACTTCACAGCTCCAGCCTGGGTGCAGCTTCAGGGCAGTTACTCCTGCCCCTGTTTGGTTTTGTTTCTGCCCCAGCCTGTGGACGGCTCCAGTTCATTTGTGGCTCCAGCTCATGGACGGCTCTGGCTAGGTTCAGCTCCAGTCCCTTTCAGGTTCAGCTCCTGGATGGCTGCAGCTCATCTGCAGCTTCAGGTTGGTTGTTTCTGGCCTCGTTCCTTTCAGGTCCAGCTCGCGGACGGCTCCAGTTTGGTGGCAGCTCCAGCTCATTTCAGCTCCAGTTCATCCATGGTGCCAGCTCCTTTCACCTCCCGCTTGTTGCAGCTCCAGCCCATTTGTTTCTGCCCCTGGCGTGTTTCAGGCCCAGCCCCAGCTTGTTCCTGCTCCCAGCACGTGTTAGGCTCCAGCTCGGTTTCATCTTCTCTGGGTTCGCTTCGGCTCCAGCCGGTCCGTGGCTCCAGCCCCGGTCCATTTCTGCTGCGCTGAACTACAGCTGGTGCCTGTTCAGGTCACCCTGGCTTCCGGCAGGGTCACAGATCACTCACTGCCCCCACGTGGATCCACGGCCCCGCAGGACCCCGGCCCGAGCCCCCGCTGCCGCCACCGGGGGGACGCGGAGGCGACGGCGGCCGCCTGGGCTCAAATCCGCTCGGCCCCGCCCGGCGCAGGCGCCCTGAGGCCCCTCCCCCCTCCTCGCCCCAGCTGCGGCACCGGCCCCGCAGCCGCGGCGGCACCGAGCGGGGCCGCTGCGGCGGCCGTGCGGAGCCCGCGGCCGTGAGGGGTCCCAGTCCCGCTGTCCGTCCTGGCGCCGCGGGCGGGAAGAGCCGCGCTGCGGGACCGGCCCCGAAGCTCCGCGCAGGCGCCGAGCGAAGTCTGGGCACCGCCGGCGGCGCTGGGGCTGCCCGGGCGCGCTCTGCCCGGGCCCCGCACCGCGGCTCGGGTCCGGTGGGGCCCGACCCGGGACACCGAGCCGGGACACCGACCCGCCAGCGCCGCCCGGGGGGGGGACCCCTGGGCGCTCCGAGGGCCTTTGGCCCCGAACAGGCGGGGGGCTCCGGGGCTGGGCCGGGCTCTGCTGCCGAGGAGCCCGGAACAGCAGCGTGGGCCCGGTTCGGAGCCCCAGAGTGCGGGGCTCGCTCTCTGCTGCCGAGTCCCCAGACTGGCCCCGGGAGCGTGGTTTCAAGCTGCTGCACTTGATCTCTCTCTCAGCATCGCCAAAACGCAGGATTTGGTCTCAGTTTCTGGACCCTAAACTGGGCCAGATTAGCCCAGTGACAAGCCCTCCCCCAAAAAGCAGGACTTGGTGTCTGTGTCTGAGCCCAGCAATGCAGGACTCCAGTCTCCCATTTTCAAACCCTACAACTGCCCAAATGAGCCTTTTTCTAAGCCCAGACAACGCAGGATTTAGGCTCTGTTTTCACAACCTTAAACTGCCCAAGTAAGAGTGGTATCAAACTCCGGAAACGCAGGACTTTTAGTCTCTTTGAAACCCCCCCAAAATGCAGGACTTACTGTTTCCAAGCCCTGAACCTGGTCAGTTTGGAAACTGGAAAAGCACAAGATGCTCAAGAGCAGATAAAAAGTAAACTCAAAACCTCATGTAAGTCATCTTCATAGTTTTTAAGACAGCGAGGAGAGGTGGGTGATTTCCATCCTGCTGCTGTGAGACATCACTGCTCTGCCGCTGCGGTTTCTGACACCATCATCAGCTCTGATCTGAACCTTTGCACAGTACCTCAACCTACTACGTACGGACCATGAGTCTCACTGAACTCTGGGCCCACTTTCTCTGAGGAAGGCTTACATATGTAAACAGAGATGCTTGAAAGCTCCTCTGTTTAATAATACATTATTACATTATTGGGAAGCAGCTTTCCACGAACTGGAGTCTTTTCATTCATTTTTGCAGGCTCAGCACAGGGCTTATGGCAAACATGGCTAGAGCACCAGAGCAAACGTGATGCTGCCTGCAACACTGCCTTCAGCTCTGACGACCTTTCTTTGATGCAGATCTGTTGGCAGCAAACTTCAGACCGAATTCTACAGACAGCGAGAGCCTGGGCCAGCCTGGGTGTGTAGGACTGGGCATCACAGCATCCACACTGGGGGGAACAGAAAAAACTCATGTAAGGTTTGCTTTTTAAAGAGGAAAGAAAAGAAGTCAGGGTGTGACAACAGAGGAGCGGAAGCTCAGCCCTTCCCGTGAACCTGCACCGCAGTCACTCGAGCATGACAAGGCAGCAGCGCTGCTCACCATGGAAGGGGGGAAGCAGCATCTTGGAAGAGGCCGGGAAGTTCTGATGTTCACTTTCTTTGACCACTCTGAAGCGCAGCCTCTACTTTTCACGTGTTGCTTTCCAAGCCTCCCGGGCCTTAGCCGTGCCTGCACCCACCCACAGGTTTTCTGTTCCAGCAGCATTTGAAGTGTGCGGAGAATAACTGCAATTTTAATAATCAACGCTTTCAGATGTGCATTTATTTTTAGCGAATACTCTGTTCCTCCCTCCTTTACTAGCTTTTCCAGGTAATTGAGTACACATCTCCTACTAAATTACCTTTCACTCTTTGCCCTTGTCTTCTGATGAACTTTTCCCTGTCACTCACACTTCCTCGGTAGTTTAGAAAGTCTGCCAGTATGCAGTATGTTTTACTGTTTGTTTTGTGATACTAATAATGAAACTGCTTTTGTTGTTTTCTTTTTTTTTCCATTTTTCCTGAGTACCAATTATATAGCATGCAAATACAGTCACTTAAAGCGTTTGCAAAGTCTGATTTTTCCCTTAGCCATTTAACTACTGGAAGCAACGTTCCTCTCTTTGCCATACAGTGTATTGCCGTTTCCTCTCTTCCTCTGCTTTTCTGTCTCCAGCTCCGTGTAAATACTGATAATAAAGGGAATACGACACCTGGATATTTCACCACGCCAGTATTGCAGATACTCCCCAAGGAGCAAATGGGGGGGCCCTTTATGCTCCTGTGACTTTTTTGCCAGGGGAGGGCGGCTGTGGGTGAGAACACAGACACAGACAGGTATCCCAGCTCAGCTGACCTTGGATAACTGTATTGAACGTGAGGCTTCACAAGTAGTGAAAAAGAGGGAAGCTGGATGTTTCCTAGTGCTTCTGACCGTGAGAACAAGCTGCTTTGGAACAGAGGTTTGTTTTACTCGCTTTTAGGAAATAAATGATTGTGGTCCAGATTCAAACATCTCTGTGCCACTAACCACAAATTACTCCAAACAATTCTGTTATTGCTCACATTGTTCTTTTTCCTTGACATTTTCCTGTTCTGGTATTTCAAATTCTGCTTCAACACGGCTGTGATTACCTGCTAACCACACACTATCTGTCTTACGGAGTCGCACTTCAACAGAATTGCGTTACCTTTTGTCATCAAAGGAAACAGGCGATGCTGAGATGTGTCTGGCATCGGGCAATATCCAGGGAATAAAATCTGCGTAAGGTAATATCTACTGCTCAGCTCCAGCAGAATGGAAAATGCAGTGGTAACTCATAAGTGAGCTATATGTATGTATCCATGAGGTAAAAGTGAACGTATGCCAGGCAGCCTGAAAAGTAGCAGATCCGCTCTGTGATGCTCTTGGTCTTGCCATCCGCTACACCTAGGGCTAGGGAAGCAGCGGGTTTGGGCAATGTATGTACTTGTATGCTCTGAGGCATGTTGCCCAATACCGTATTTGTAAAGGTATTTAGGGGCAGTTAACTTCTAGTGATTTTATTGAGTACAGGTCCCTTAGCAGCTCTGAAACAATGACCTTTCCCTTGTATGTACTCAAGTTACCTGGATGTGGAAAAAGAAAAAAAGGCAGTTAAACATTTCCTCATAGTAAAATAGGGATTGATGTATTCAGGTCTGAGATACCGAGGTAGTTTGGTGATGGAAAGCATGTAGGTCTCCAAGAAATCCCCAGCAAGGGTTCTCCACGTACCTAGATTAATCACTTCATATCCCTGACCCCAGTCAGATGTTTCTGAGCCTAACTCATCAGCTCCAGCATGGATGGAAGCAGTGCAAGAAGGAGAATGAAGGACCTCCTTGTGTCCCCACATAGGTGTCCAGGTCTTCCACCAAGCAGGCACTCCCAGCAGGTCTCAAGTGACAGTGGCTGTTCCTCTTTTGGGCTGGACTGAGCTGCATTGAAATCAGCATCCTCTGTCTGAACAAGTCGTGCTGCTCATCGGTTCCTCGGAGGGGTCGTTCCAGAGCTGCTTCGTTCTGTTACGTGGGACATACACCATGCTGTACGACCACTGGGGCCTTCGGCAGGCTGTAAAAAGGTGAGGTTTTTATACAAGCCTGTTGTAAGAGCCTCGAAGCCTGTTGAATTAACAGACATTTGCCCCTGTAGTTACGTGCCCAGTAACCCCAGCCATAGAGCTCTTTCTCACCTAGTGTTGTGGTGGCATGTCAATATTTGTCACTTGTTATTTACAGATAAAAAGGTGACATTTCAGGGGACAATAGGTCTCCTGTACTTAACAGGCTTAAGCGAGAGGAGCGGTTCTTCGCCAAGTTCTTTCTTGCTGCACCACTTGATGGCACACGTGCATTAGCACATTGCAGGCTGCAGGCAGGACAAATCAACCAGCAAATCCTGTCCACAGGTGTCCCACTTAATTTGTTTTGCATCACGAATGTACCTGTTTAATTGATTAAAGGAATCTAACACTGTGGTACTGAGTAGGAATAAGCAGGGCATACAAAATAATTGCATCAAGAAAGCCCTGTATTTTGCAATTTTAATCCGAGATATTGCCTGGATAATTCATTACTTTTTCATTCTTTCAGTAAGGTTGGCAAGAAACTTGCCTTTGCCTTACTGGGCCTTTTCCTCCAAGGGTGGCAAATTTTCCTTGCCCAGTATTTTCTTCTTTATCAGAAGGTTTGTAGCAGGTTTGTTCATTGTATAGGTTGCTAGACTGTACATGGAAATTAATAAGTCCCCTGAGTAATAAAATTATGATCCAACTTTATATCAAAGGAACATTCTCCAGTGGGCTATAGGAGGTTAATAAATGAGTATGAGGTTTTATTGCATATGCCACATCTCTAGATGGTTATAAATACACCAGCGAATGCTGCAGATGGTTACAGGCCACAGGTAGAAGCAACTTGCTGGTCTGTTGGATTTTATGACTTCATGAAGAATGTATTAAAACATTTATTAGCTCTTTATATGCAGAATCTTAATGGCAAATGTAAATGACCAGGATCTGATGTTAAAATGTTTCCAGAGTGGGAGCCTCACAAATAAGTGTCATGGGTAGGTAGCACAGCAGAGGTTTTGAAGCAGATACTGTCCTGACTTCCTCCACTACCCACTGAATTGCATTGGCAGTGATAATTGCAGCTCCAGGAAAAATAACTGTGAAACAACGATAGCGCTAAAGCCCTACAGCCATTCTCAATTAAATTAAGTGGAGATTTTGTCCTTCAGTACTACTTCTGAAACTGGCTGAGCAGAGTAAGAGCAAGTGCCCTGGTGGGCTGGAGCACAGCACAGGGCAGGAGAAAGACTGCTCGCTTTGCTCTGTGGCCACCCTCCCTATCCCCCCACCCAAAAAGTCAGTGGCCACCTCTGCCCTATATCTGATGTTGGCATGAGACAAAAGCAACAGATTGCAAGATGCATCTACTCTAACAGAGGCCACGTAAGCTGGGGAATTCAGGGGAGGGCCACTGTCCTCTCTGTAGCCATCATTTCTCTTCTGGGTTCGCATCAGCAGCTTGTACTTCCACCATTATTCATCTGTCTCAGCTGCAGCCTCTTGATCTTTGAAGGCTATTTTGGTATTGTTAGTATGTCCTTGCTACCTCATTTATTTCTACCCTTTCTGCTTATCCCAGTACTTGGGGTTTTTATCAACACCATCTGCAATTATCTTGCATTTGTTAATGGGTCCTACAAAGTAGAGCTTTTTATGTCTACATTGCTGTGTGAAGGGGAACTGGAGTCATTTTCAGGAACAAAGGAAATATCTTGACATGATTTGACGTAAACTACCCAAAATGTAAGAGTGAAGCAAAGAAAATGTCTTTATCATAACACTTTGTGAATCCAGGAGGTTTTTTTCAAATTATATCTAAGAGCATTTCCTTCAGCCTTCGTAAAGGAAGGGCAGCTCTGCCTTAATGAACATTATTTGCTATAAAGATGGGATAGGAAGGACAAGTTTTTATGGAAGAGAACAGCCTGCAAATTGATGTAGCCTTTTAACATCTTTCTGCAGTGCTAAGAAACCATAGCCCAAATAAGTAGAAAGGGTTTTAGCCAACCTTTACATAATGCAACTCTTTTAATGGATGCTGTCACTTCAGTACCTATTAAATGAAGACCACGCAAAAATAGAGAAGGTGAGGTGAATTTAATACGTTTTCCATTGCCACCGAAATGGAGTATTCTGCAGGGCAGAGTATTCACCTGTTTGTACAGTATGCAGACTGTGTGGGTTTGCATTCAGAGTTTGAGGTGACTTGTATCAGCGCAGATACCTTTAGTGAGAACAGCAGCGTGTGCATTGGTAGGATGGGCAGCAGTGGCATGGCAGAGCAATGGTGACTTCTGAAGAGCCTGCTCAGTATGCTGGAGACAGAATTTATTCAGGTCAGTCTCCACAGGACATGGACTCCAGCTGGTGCTGGGGAAAAGAGGCTGATTTCTCCCCTCCACTTCCTTGTGTCATGCCTTGGTTAAGGGTCCCTGTCCTGGCACAGAGGCTGTCTCCAGTGGCTAGGCAGGAGTTTTTAATCATAATAGCGTTTTTGTCAGGGGACAAACTTCCTACTCACTCGCATCAGGCCTTCCATGAAGCACAGAACTGGATCAACGCATGCATCTCTGCTGCTCAGTGCAAAAAGTGGGGATGAGGAGGTGGCTTTACACTTTCTCCCTTGGGTCAGGCAATTCTTATTCACTACTGTGCAGTTCTTGCATGAAGCCTCTAAGCACAGATTTCTGTATGCAAATTCTTCACAGTGCTTAGAAAAAAGTATCTAAAACTTTGGGAAGCAGGTAGACACAGCACAGGGTTGTCACCTAAGAAAACTGAGTACATTCACATTTGTCTTCCATCCACAGCTCGTCCACTGAATTAAATTTGTGCAGTTCTCCCCATAAGGGGACCAGGCTCTTCACAGTGCTTGGGCCTAGCCTGAAGTTTCCTTTCTCCCTTTCATCATCATTTCTTGTGCCAGTTCCCCATTGCTTTTGGTGTATTTTGAGCAGCATTTAACCCCGGCATGCTGTGACAGGCACTTTATCAGTGTAACAAAGCATCTCTGGTCCTGTGGGAAACCGAAGTAGTCATCTGTCTGGAAGTGGCCACGACTTACTACAGGTTGTCATGCAGAGTCAGAAGCTGAGAAGAGAACTTGTCAGCTTTACCTTGATAAGCCCATGAGTGTGAAAGACATGCCACATGCAATGTCCATTACAGAGATCACCAGGAGTCCATAAGAAGCGTGAATGAGTGGAAGGAGTCAGGCATGCAGAAAATTATTTAGACCACAAAACTTAGGCAGTTCAAGATGTGCCTGTTTTCCACAGGAGTCAAGAGGATTCTCAGAATTATCTTACAAGATCAAGAGAAGATCATCCATTACAAAGTACATCAAGACAGCAAGATAATATTTTCAGATTAACCTTCCTATATTTTTTTCCCCTCAAGCAGGAAAGGTGATAAATTCTCTCACAGTAGGAAAGCAGTTTTAGTATCATCCAAAAATATTTTAGTGCTTTTCCACTCAGTTAGGACCATCTTACTGGTTCACATAAGGGCAGTGTACGTCCTCCTTGTCTTTCCATGACACTGGCAACTTCATCCACACAAGCACCCTCTCCCTTTGTGCTGGGGGAGGGATATGAACTGTTGGTGGAGTTGGCTTTCCAAGGCCAAGAACCCCAGTTGTCCTTACAAGGAGATATCAGAAACAAGGATCCTATTCTTCAGCAGCACCTAAATTCTGTGGCTGCATGAGCCGCCCACAGCAAAGGAATTGGCCCGCACCACGCTGCTGTACGGGATGATCCCACCCAGGAGCTGACTGCGACTCGGCAGTGGAGAGGACTGGCCATCAGCTGGACAGTTACCACGGCTCTTCCTCCCTCTGAAGCACGGCAGTGAATAATGATGTATAGTAAATACTTGCACTGTGGCACTACTGCCAAGGAGTAACAGATGTCATATCCCTGAATTTGGGGTTTATCAGATGAGGAGTCATGATTTGAGACTTATCTTCCTGAAGCTGGCTGTTTGGTGTCAGCTGGGGGAGATGCAAGGAGCCATGCAACTCGTGTTTGTGCTTGGTTTCCAGGCACCAACTTTGTGTTAAAAACTGATTGCAGTTAAGAATCAAGCTTTTGTTACTTACATTCACCTCCTCAGACAAAAAGCTTCTGCACCTGGAAGCTGGTAACAGCACAGCATATTTGTAGAAGTTAAAAATACTGTTTCACTTGGGAAAATAATGCCCTTTTGAAAACTGCAATTAGTTGAACAAGTGATGTAATACACATATAAGATCTTTCAGACCAATGTTACCCCCAGACAAAGTGTTTGTTCATCAACACAGTACTAAAATAGCATCACTGCAAGAGTTCAGCAGCCTAGTTTCAAGAACTAAAGTCAGATAATGGTTACTTTTGCAAGACAAGTAGAAGCAAAGTCTGCTTGTGTCAATCAGCATGAAAATGTAACTTAATTCAGTGCAACAGAAATAAATTTTTCTGCTAGAAGCTAAGATACCAGAAATTAGGCTGTGTGATACTTAGTTATTTGTACAACTTCACCTGGGAAAAGCACAGTTCGTATGTTTGTTCTTTATAATTCCTTTCCATTCTGCTTTACTGCTGAGAAAGTGGTGGCTTACAAAGCTCCACAGTGGCAATAAAATCTTAGTCAAATTAAGACTCCTTTTGGCAACCAGGAGATGGAATCAGTGTTCCATTAGATCCATCAGGCCATCTCATTAGCGTCACTAAAGCAAGCTCAACAAAAGGAAGAACACAAACCCAGAGGTCCTTAAACCTTTCAAAAAACCGTGTTCTCATCAGCTGCCTTCCCTGGAGAAGTAGCAGCACATAAACTGCACAAGACCCTCAATCAAACAGTCTTCTGCTCTCCAAAAATATGTATCTGTCCAAGTCTTTTTCAACATCATCTTGCAGTCCAGGGGCGCCCAGGTCCCCAAGTTCGGGGTCTCAAAAAGCAACTCCAATCTCTCTGCTGCAGACAAACTAAGGGCCCTGTGCCTTCATGCTGCCCTGCCCCGCACGCTCCCCAGCTGTATTTTCTGGGCTCTCACACCACACAGGATCCTGCAAGAAGCATTAAGTTACCAACACCAGAACAAGCCTTGGTACCTGGGGCATGGGCAGCCCCCCTGACCAGTCACTAGCACACAGGGCACGTACCTCAGAGGCAGGAGGCCAGTGGCAGGGCACTGGAAGAACAGGGCTGCTCCCTTGAGAAGGGCAAACCAGGATGCACAGGTTGCCACACCACAGCAATTCACCAGTGTGGGGCACACTGCCAAGCAGCACAAGCAGAGCAGAGTTGGTGGCAGTAACAAGTCCCAGCAACAGCCCAGTGACCATCAGACAAACACACAAGGATGAAGCAAGTCCCAGGGCAAGCTAGGAAATGTGGCAAGCATATGGAGTGGAGGCCGGAGGCACCAGGAGAGGTTGATGAGGGTAATTAGAGTCTATTAGCACCTTCACACTCTGCCAGCTGACTCTCCTTCTCAGGCTGATTTGAGTCAAGAATTTTACCACTGGTCCATGAGCTGCAGTAGACACTTCATCTTCTGAAATTTGGACTGCATTTCCTCAGTTATAGAATCACAGAGTGGTTTGGGTTGGAAGGGACCTTAAATATGATCTAGTTCCAATCCCCCTGCCATGGACAGGGACAACTTCCACTAGACCAGGTTGCGCAAAGCTCAGTCCAACCTGGGCTTGAACACTTCCAGGGAGGGGGCATCCATGGCTTCTCTGGGCAACCTGTTCCAGTGCCTCACCACACTCATCATAAAGAATTTCTCCTATATCTAGTCTAAATCTACTACCCTCTTTCAGTTTAAAGCCATTACCCCATGTCCTATCACTGCATGCCCTTGTAAAAGGTCCCTCTCCAGCTTTCTTACAGGCCCCCTTCAGGTACTGGAAGGCTCCAATAAGGTCTCCCCAGAGCCTTCTCTTCTCCAGGCTGAACAACCCCAACTCTCTCAGCCTTTCCTCATAGGAGAAGTGTTCCAGCCCTCTGATCATCTTTGTGGCCCTCCTCTGGACCTGCTTCAACAGGTCCATGTCTTTCCTGTGCTGAGGGCTCCAGAGCCGGACATGGGACTCCAGGTGGGGTTGCACCAGAGCAGAGTAGAGGGGCAGAATCACCTCCCTCACCCTGCTGGCCACGTCCAGGTAGATGACGTCTGTTGCTCTTCCCTTATCCATCAACACAATAAACCCTTCGTAGAAGGCCACCACATTTGTCAGGCACAATTTGCCCTTAGTGAAGCCATGTTGGCTGTTACTAATCACATCCTTATTTTCTATGCGCCTTAGCATAGTTTCCAGGAGGATCTGCTCCCTGATCTTGCTGGGCACAGAGGTGAGACTGATTGGCCTGTAGTTCCCTGGGTCTTCCTTTTTTCCCTTTTTAAAAATGGGTGTTATATTTCACCTTTTCCAGTCACTGGGAACTTCACTGGGCTGCCATTACTTCTCAAATGTGATGGATATTGGCTTAGCAACTTCATCTGCCAGTTCCCTCAGGACCCATGGGTACACCTTATCAGGTCCCATGCACTTGTGCACCTTCAGGTTCCTTAGATAGTCTCGAACCTGATTTTCTCCTACAGTGGTTGGTTCTTCATTCTCCCTGTCTCTGCCGGTGCCATCTGTGACTTTGGCGATGTGGCTGAAGCACCTGCCAGTGAAGACTGAGGCAAAAAAGTCTCTGAGCACCTCAACCGTCTCCATATCCCAGGTAACCAGGTCTCTCATTTCCTTCTGGAGAGGGCCCATGTTTTCCCTAGTCTTCTCTTTATCACTGCCATAACTATAGAAGCTTTTCTTTGTGCCCTTAATGTCCCTGGCCAGATTTAATTCTACCAGGGCTTTAGCTTTCCTAACCTATCCCTGGCTGATCGGACAATTTCTCTGTTTCTTGCCCTCATCTTTCCTGAAAGGTGAACATCCAGGCCCCAGCAGCCTTCGCACGCTCCTCCCCAGCACGCAGCAAGGTCTGCCTGATGGCCACCATGAAGTCCTGTGCCCTGGCAGGGCTGTAGACCTGTTGGCCATGAACTGCGGTGGGAAATCCTCTGCCACAGCACTGAGTTCAGGGGCTGGGGCAGTCCTGCGAGGTGCAAAGCATCCCAATGTCTCTGTCAAGGTCCATCAGCATCTGCTTGCTAAATGGGTCTTGGCTAAATGAGGCTCGGTTCTCATGCCCCACTGACCCTCCACACTGCTGCAAAAATGCAAAAACCCCACCACTTCTTGCTCTGAAAATAGACCTGTACCTATTCTGATTGCTGCCTGAGGGAAGGACATTTTCGCCGTGCCTGTATTTGCAGGGCATTCCGCCAGCTGTGCTTCCCTGGGGTGATTCTGCTTTCCTGGGGTGGCAAAGGACACCTCTGTGGCATGGAGAAAGTCAAGTTGGGTTTCCCATCTCCCTACAGATTAAAGGTTATTGTATTTGGGGCAGCAATATTTTGGAGATGCTTCCTTGCTGGCTATTTCCCTCATAACAGTTTTATTCATGAATGTGTGCGTCGACAGAAGCCCAGCACCGTGTGCTGGGGGATCATCACACACCCCTCGGAGCTGGCACAGCCCTCTGTGTGCTGCCTCTGCCTGGCAGGGCTGCAGCTGGGTCCCTGCCGGTGCGGTAAGAGAAGTCTGGTTTGTCTCTGCGGATAACACAAGGCGGCAAGCTGCTGGGCCACTGGGCAGGCGTTTGTTTGTGCAAGTGTGAAGACAGAGTGAGTCCTTCCACCCTTTTCCACAGGTCCCAAACTGCCTTCACGTGTTTACTGGCTGCTCTGGGCACTCAGCCACTGCTCATCGGTCCCACTTGTTTGCCAGTGCTATGTATACCACGGCTCTTAGGGGCTCAGAGGCGTTGGAAACGAGCTCCATGGTGCTGCAGCGATGGGGGGTGCTTACAGAGCCCCAGAAGGGAGGATTAGGGTTGGGAGGAGGCAGTTGGAGCCAGCGAGAGCCCGGTGAAGCTCCCGAACTTCGCTGGGGAGATGCCCGCGAGCCAAGCCCCGGGCAGGGCGAGGGCTGGGGCAGGAAGAAAATGGAGGTTTCGTCAGTGCCGCATAGAGAGCAGTTTCATCCCCACCGACCCCGGCAGACAAAGAACAACAGACAGTGGATGCCAAGGAGAAGGTTCTAGCTGCCCGCGGAGTCTTCCCATTACAGCTGGCATGGCTGAGTAACGTTCACAAAACCCAAGAGGCAAACAGTGATAGGGGCTGTTTATCTTTTTATTATAAATTTAGTATGAATGACCAATGGAAAAGTCACAATGGAGTACCAAGAACATTTTATCAAAATTTTAGCAGCATTTAAACAGTAATAGATTCCCAACCTCCTTTGGGCACCCCTTGCCCTTTGCCTCCCACCCACATAACAGTAACCTTCACCCAGATGTGCTTTCCAAAGGCGTGCAGGGGATGTAAGCTAGCCATCTCCCCCTGAGCTGCCACGAAGCAGTCTTACCCCAAATGCTGGTTACCACGCAGCCTCTACCCACGCAGGGCCAGGCTCCCGTCCCCTCCTCGGGGCCGGCAGCACGGCGGGCGGCTGGTGGGCTGTGGCATGGGACAGGACTCGCTGGGGGGGACCCAGCATCTTCTTGCGTCCTCACCATGCTCCTCACGCCAGCCCCTGTGCGGGTCAGCCCTCCCACAGGCGCCCATACCTTCAACCACAAAACCCGGGCTAAGCCCGTTTCCTATCCGCTGCTGCCCTTCGCTTCTGCACGTGGGGGTGCCGTGCACCCCGCGGTCCTGCTGCTGCACCCGAGAGTGTGTGGCTGTGGCTGGATGGACAGAACAAGGGGCGACTGATGGTCCGTTCTCCTGCCGGAACTGACAGCAGGGCATCCGGGAGCTCGGACTTGAAGGGGAAAAGTTGAAGGTGAGCAGTAAGATACTTCAACCCACAGAATGAAGTCAGTCTACTATCAGCTAATGTGGAGAGCCGTGGTCTACCTACTAAGTAACGAGAAGTAACTTTTTTGTGTGCTTTTTTTTTTTTAAAGTTACATTAAGACATGAACAGTACTATCCCAGCCTGACTGGCGGGACCTTGGTGAAAACAACGTTGAATTAGAGGTGGGGAAACACAACACATGCCCACACGTGGAGACAACAACATAATATCGATAAGCTATTCCCCTGCTTCTTTGGTACTTCCTAAACTTTCTTATCCAAAATATATCAGGGAAACGCACCATTTAAAAGTTACTGTTTGTAAGTATTTACACAGCCGTAACCATCACGCTATGATACACAAAGATCAACATGATATGAACAGTTATTTTATGAAAAGAACTTCTGCACATTCTATTTTGTTCCAGTATCTTAATACCTTTAAAAAAATTCATGTTACGTAGTCCTGTACCTCACTTCTTCTCGTATCAAATGGACAAGAAACATTTCCTAATCCATACGCTTCTTCAAAAGATTAAAAAATTGCCACCAAAATGATACACTATGTACAAATTTTACTAAATATTAAATCCTAGGCAATTATTTTCACCCCACTGATAATATAACTTAGGTATTGTTACCTACTATATGCATATATATTTCTTTAATATATAAGAAATGGCACCACATCACCATGTCACCAGTATGACACATTGTTATGTACAGTAGATAAGAAGTTAGATATGGAAGATGGATCCTCTCCAACTGGCTCTTTCATGGGAACGCTTCTCCCCTCGGTAGCAGCTTGGCCGTTTCCCCTTTTCCCAGCGGAGGAGGCTCTTCAGACGTAAGGCAAGATCCCGTACATCAGCAGCGCCATCACCCCGGCGCTGAACAAGCCGGCCACCGGCACAGTCACAAACCACGCCAGGAAGATGTTGCGGAACAGGCGCCAGTCAACGGCTTTCTTGGAGCGGATCCAGCCGACGGCCACCACGGAGCCGACCTTGGGAGCGCAGGCAAGAGAGAGGGAGACAATATGTGAAGTGCAGGTCTGAGTGCCCGTAACATGCCCATGGCCACACCAATGCCAGTCAGCTGATACCAGGCAATGCTCTGACATAAAGGAGCCCTGATGATGGCTCTGTTCTGGTGTGGTGGCAGGAGGGTGACAATTCCAGGGTGCCTTAACCTTTATTTTAGAATGATCTCCTGTTTTTCATGGGTCTCAGGGTCAGCCAAAGGAGAATAAATACATCTGTGGGTTCTTCTCCACCCTGCTAGCTCCCGGACCAGCCAGGAGGGCAACCGAGGCAGCCCTCCACCTGCCCAGCGCCTGACTCGGTCTGTAGGGGGGAGGGCAAGTGCCTACGAAGTCTGGCCAGACTGCGGTCGAAATCATGAAAACACCGGGCAAGTTGTTTTTAAGGCTCTTCCAGAGAGTATGGCATGGGGCAGGTCGGGATGGCTTGTATGGGTCCCGTCCCACCTGCCTGTCCTCTTGCTGGTTTGGGATGTCCTACCTGTTCACCTTGCAGCTGCTGAACCTCTGCAGCTTATAGCCTGGCATACAGGGCTGATTCCAAACAGCACCTATATATTTCAATACTGCGGGCTATAAACAGGACAGCAACAGCCAAAAAAGCAGCTGAGCCCACCCTGTAACAGCAGTGGTAACTTGGCAGGGGCAGACAGACAGCGCAAGGACAGACCCAGTACAGCTGCCCTCCACCAAACTCATCAGCCCAAGCCCTCCGAGGAAAACCAACCCCTCTGGACCAGCCAGCCAAGCAAAGCATCCGGAGCTAAAATCCTCCCTGGGGACAAAGACATCAGCCTGATGCTATGGGGCATGCAAACTGCATGGACATCAAGAGGTCTGGCTTCAGGTGGGGAACAGATAAACCACCAAAATATCCTTCAAAGGCACTGCTACTAGGGCGGCTGGGTAGATCAGTGTTTTTGAAGACAAAACACACTGTGGCATGAGCAAAGCTACCTTTTCTTCCTTCAAATGTGTTTTCAGTTAGTAAGCTCAGGTATAAACCCAGCATATTATTTTTTAAGAAACTGGACTGAAAAAAACATCTCCGGTGAAAAATTACGCATAACCTTCAGAAACGCAGTTTTCTTTCTGCCCGGGAAGCGGCCCTCCATGCCGTTAACAAAAACTGTGTAAATCAGTGCAAGTCTATTCAAAGCACATGGTAAAGCAGCATGAAATGTGGAAGGAATATCCTGTTTTGAAGGAAAGGAAACTCCAAGACATGGCTGGGCTTTTGCTCCTTGAAATGCCATCCCTGCCTCCTCTTCCCTGCTTGTTTTCTTAATGGGAGTATCAGTCCCTGCCTATGGATTAGACGATGGGCTGCTCCCCATGTGCGGAGCCAGAAAAACAATAAATGCTGGGAGGACAGGGAAGCAGGGAGAGATAGGATGGGGATATTGAATCCGCATCTTTTGTTAACACCTGTTTGACTTCCAATCTCCTGTTTAACATTTCTTTTTGGAGAAAAGAGTTATTTGAGGGAGATCCTGTCACTCTAGGGAAATAAGACTCAAAAGTGCCTGTGACAGAACAAGGAAAAACTAAACTTCATATTCTAGGATTGAAAAGGTCTTGGTCTAAAGCTTGATCCAATAAGGAAATCTGTTGGGTAACATTTCATCTGAATATCCTCTGAGTGGACAACATGCTGTTCTGTATTTAGGAGGTGTAAGTGTATTTAGGAGGTGCCTAGCTAAAAGGAACCTCACACTTCTGAACTATATCAAAGCATTAACCCAAGGAAACAGCGCTTGGTTTTTCAGCAGCTCAGCTGTTAGGCTCTGATCTACATTTTGCATGCCCTCAGCATCAGTTTGTCATGCTTGCAACAAGAAGCATTGCTTATTGAGCGCGCCTGCAGTCTACGTACGATAATCTCCGAGTCCTTCCTGAAATTTAAAAGGTATCAGCAATGATGGCATTGGTAATCTGTTATAAACATTATTAAAGTTTAGTTTATTAATAGTGATTTTGATGGATTAGAGGTTAGGAGAGTAGCTAAAACTTGGTTGTAGGGACACTACACCGTCTGCAGGATTTCAGATGGTATCTACTTTGAGATTGGTTTGAAACCAGTGCAGTTTGCCTTCAGTATGCTCTGCTTAAAGCATTACAGAAATGCTTTTGTCTCTCTTGATCCTGTGCAATGGCATATCACACTAACACAGAGAACGTGATAATTCCATCATAGCAACGCAGAAAATATTTTTCAAAACCCCAAAATCATAATAGCAAAACAGAGCTGACAGTATGACCTCAGCAAAGTCGCTTTTGCACACAAAAATCATTTAACTCCTGTGCTCAAATTTTATCCGAATGTGAACACGTTCAATCTGTTACAGCTGAGAAAGGCCTGTTTATTTCTACATCTCATATCTTAGAATTAACAACACAATTATGTGTAAGATTCAGTATGATCACTCGCCTACCTGGGCAGCAGAAAGGCAAGGTAAGCATTCACTCCGCACCGGCTTTTCAGTGCTAAATTCCCAGGGAGGGTGAATGGGTGCAGGCAGAGCAACGGGGCTACTGTGTTCAGACTCACAAATTCCCTTGGAGGCTCAAAAGGTTAGGTCTTTCCCTCAGGCCCTCCTGACTTGGAGGCTTTCAGAGGGACTGTCCTCTCCCCTTTAACTCGTGGCAAGGACGAAGGTGTAGTTCAGGCTCTCAGCAGGCACTGAGGGTGGCAAAGCTGCTGGGCTGTAGATTTAGGACAGGCATATCGGGTGGCGGCTACCTCATGTGGACCAAAGCCTCTGATGTAGGACCGAATGCAACTCCTGATCTGAGAGGGCTTGATGAATATTTCCCAGAAGCTAATGCTTTTCTTCCTAGTACTAATCCCCAGTTTGCCACTGCATCTGCTCCAAGACCTGAAAAATGCGTCCCAGAGCTTGCCTTCATACCTGGTCTCCATTTTTCATCATACTCTATAGTTTCACCTCAAAAAGGTCTCACTCCACCTAAGGTGTTTCACACTGTTTCTTCTTTGCCATCAGTCATCCAGTTGCTTCATGTTCAGTTTACTGACACCCCTTTGGTAGGGCTCCCACTTCAGCAAACGCTACTTTGCTGTGGAGCAAATGTTGGGGAAAAGAGTAATTCCTACTCCCTGATGCTAGAGGCTTAGGACTAGGTCATCTTGAACCCATTTTCTTTTCAATTGCTAGGGTGAAATTTTTCTGCTGTTTTTTAAGAAGGCATTTCTGTCTCAGTGGCTGAGAGCACTTTCAGAGAGGCATTTTCCCATGGAGTAAACGATATACAATAGTTCTTTTATTCCTTCACAGGGCTCTCGAAGAAAACAATGAAAACATCTCTTACAAGTGTTTGCTTTATCTTGTGTTGATCACTTAGGTTCTTTCAACTCAGGATCTCATTTCGCCGAAACACAGAGTCAGTTATATTAATGTGACATCTTTGAACAGTCTAATCTTATTGTGAATTGGATCTCCCCACTAAGAATGATCCATCTAATGAGATACAGCAAACTACAGAGAGCAGACACAGACTAACCACATTAACTGCTTTTATGGAAGTATCCTTTAAAAATAATTATTTTGCTCTGCAGTTAGAAAAGACCAAGCTTTTAACTGCATTGATTCAATGAATACCTCCTAATGCCACCCTCTCATTAGCTTATGGCTTCCAAGACATTTTCCTTTTAAATTCAGTCTATTTGTCTGCACCAAAATGTATTTTCTCTTTTACAACAGTTGGCTAGAGGTGCATCAGGCATGCAACTTGGATAATCAAAGCTGTATTATTCTCCCTGGCAACTTCTTCAGCACGCATTTCATATACCAATCAGCTTAAAGGGAGGTGGTTTCAGGCTAGCGTTTTTAGAAGTGGATCACTTTGTTTTCATTTTTCCCCTCCCTGCCTGATTCAGAGGAACCAGAGTTCGGCCAGTGCCAGGAAATCTGAACCTCCTTTCAGAGCAGCTCAGTCTTGGCTGCTTCTCAAAGAGCTCTACAGCAGAAGAAAGAAATGATTTTGCAATAGAGGAAGGCTTTCTGAAGAAATGGTTTTCACCAGAAAAAGGCTGATTGAACCAACTTGGGGCGTTTCGCAGGATGTGTGAATTTCATTGACTCTTTCACTGGAAACCAGGTCAATGTCACAGGCAAAGATGCTCGGCTTCTTGCCAGCCCGCCTGCCCTGCCATGGAGCAGTCAGCCCCGAAAACCTGCCTGCCCCAGCCTGAGCTGGAAGGGCTCCCCAGTCCCCAGGGTGCAGCAGTGAATCCTACAGGGGCTGGCTCTTGCAGAGCTTGGTGGTATGTCCCGAAGTGGAGGGGCTTTGCTGCTCTTGGGTCTCTGATTTTGGAGGGGCTTCCCCACGCCCTGCCAGAAGGTGATGGATACAGACAGCTCTGCGCATCCAAGAGCTTGGGAGTCCATGGGGAAGCAAAGGAACGAAAGACGGGATATCTGACTCGGGAATTTCCTGGGGGAACAGAATTCCAAATTCCCACTATGTTCTTTCAGCAGTGTAAATGTCCACATGCTCCCTGTTACCTACAAGCAATACAAATGTCTTCTCACACAGCATGTCATATGACACAAAGAAATTCTGCTTACTACCCAGCCTATATCTGTACTTCAAACTGGTCTTTTGTTTTTAAAAAAAGCCAACAACCTTGTTCAAAAAACTAATTACAAGGGCCGGATTCTGTATTATAACGCACAAAAGTGAGGACAAGTTGGTTCAAAAGAAGAAAGATGTTAAAATATTAGCTTAATGATGTAGCAGTGTTTTTCATACAGGTGGCTCTAAAATATGTGTAACTGGGATCACACAAACTACGAGTCTACATTATTTTAATATGTCTATATTAGTTCATACTACCACGTAAGGGTGAAAGATGTTCCAGACTTTTGTGCAATTACTTATAATGCTGACTTTGCTTAGCCGTACTGGCTTTAAAAGCAGTCCTCTTCATTTTGCGATCGCTGTCTGCACGGCGCATCGCATAGTGAAGGCAATCTGCAGCAATCGGTATCTCCCGTATTTTGTTATGGATTGTCCTAGTGATGTGATTTACTGATGCGATCACTGCAAACTCCAATACCTTGCAATGGGTGGAGCTTATTGGAATACCCACATTTGAGGCTACAAGTACCGTTAGCGCACACATTACTTCAATGCAAAATCCACTGTGAAGAAATAAAAAAAAAAAGGACAAATGGAAAACCTGTAGTAACAGAGTTATATGCAGGAAATCCCATGCCATGCACTTATCAAGAAAGTGAAGTATAAATGATGAATGGTGCGCAGCCTCTGAACAAGGGAGAAATGCTACCCGACCAGGTTCAAATGGCACTGTCAGAGGAAACCAGGTTCTTCCTTGTAATCATTTGCTTTAAAATTGAGGTCACGTTTTTGTAAGTGCTGTTTTTCTTTAACCACAGCTACAGAGTTCACGCTGTGCCTGACTGCAGTGACTTCACTGTGACAACTCCGATGTGTTTTTTGGAAGCCTGATTATTTCCCAATGTCACTGGCAGGACCAAGACGCGCTGACGCGCCTACGCCTAACCATCCTCCACGAGCGGCTGTTTTCCCCTCACCGTGCCATCATCCCTGGCTCGAGCGACACAGTTTTATGATGAATAGTCCAGACTGCCGTGACTGCAGTCGCTGGGCAAAGGCATACCTTGCAGTGTGTAGTACTGACAGGAAGTCCAACATTGGAAGCTACCACAACTGTGAACGCCGAAGCCAACTCAATAGTGAATCCACTGCAGGAAGCATAAGAAAACACTTCACAATCACTCTTTGCATCAGCTCGGACTGATACCGTGCAGCGTGCCGAAGTCTTACCCGTATCTTCTTTCGACTGTTTTATCTCCGACTGATTTTTGTCACAGGAATAAGTTAAGAGAATAAGGAAGGGCTGAATAACGGGAACGGCACAGGCTAGTCATCTGCAGCAACCCGGCTGCGCAGCTCATCACATCAGGGACTGTTACTACCCTACGCTGCGGTGAATCATGCCTAATTAGTAATTTGGTTAAGCACCAGCAGAGGTCGAGTATGCATTAAGGATGAAAATTACTGCAATGAATACATATGGTTTCAATAGTCTGAAGCACACTGCTGGGAAAGCCACTGTAATCTTGCCATTTCCAAATGCACTGGCTACCACATCAGCAGAAGACTGTTCATGGAGACCTCTACGCCTCAAAATACATTCATTATTAATTCACATAGTTATCTTTTCTTCCTTTCTCTTTCTCATTCTTTCTTTCTCTCCTTTTCCTCTTTTTTTTTCTTTCATTTTTCAGAAAGACAGAGAAGTCAAAGCCAGTTTATCATTAAAATCAAAGCACAGCAAATGCAGCAAACTGCATTACAAAAAAAATACTGGAGCAGCAATTTCTCAGTTAGGTTCACACACAAAGTTCACATGATCATAATGACAACTGTGTACCTACCTTGATGGTGTGATTGGAGTGAGGTCTTTACCCATGGTCTGGATAACTCTTCTACCCCAGACCCAGAGACCCACACAGATCCCAACTCCTCCATAAAACAGCAGCCAGACGGGAGTCGATGCTTCTTGCATTACACCACCTTGCTCATAGATAAGCCAGAGTGCGACAAGGGGACCAATTGCATTGCTGGAGAAACAGAAAAACATTGCCTGAGTTATAAAAATGCACATAATTGCCTTGAAAGAAGTCTCTTATTTTCTGTGCGATTTTTCTTCATCGTGCGTGCAGCACTGCTCTGACTTGACCCTACAGGCAACACCCTTTCTCGCTTGGAAAGGCTGCAGCAGGAGACTCTTATCACGTTGCTTTTTCAGTTGTCACTTCATCGCTGTTAACTATAGTGAATGCTGAAAGGAATTTGTCTTTTACAAATTGTTTCCTGAGATGTCAGAGTTTGTAATACTTCACTATGTCTGTTCTGGGACAAAACCCAGTACACTCAGTACTGCGCTGAAATTATCTCAAAATTTACAATTCAAGAGCTCTACATCTTTAAAATTCAAGTATTAAATTAGCTCTTTTTGTCAAAGAGGGAAATTAATGAACAAAATTATCATCGCAGACAAGAAGATACAAATATAATCTAGTCTGACAACCTGTAACGCTTGGAGATATGATCAGAATGCAGACAGGAATGTGACTTAGTCCTCTTCATATGCGTTGTAGAGCTAGTTGGACTGGATCAGAGAGGACTCCTCGGTGACGCAGAGCTGGCATAAGCCCTTTTTGCTACCCTGCTGCTGCTATCTAGAAAAACACTGAAAGTCAGCAACACTGGAGTACCCACTCCTAATACAGGTCACCCAATATTGGTGGCTGGAGTCTCCAGTGCCTGGATGACTGACTGACTTCTGATTCTGTTTATTCTTCTAACTCTGTTTATTCTAAAAGAGCATAAAGTTTCTAGACATGAGAGTTAGAAGAAAAACTTGAAAGCTGGTATCCAGTTACTTTAGAAGCTTAAATATTGTCATGGTTTAACCAGGCAGCCAGCAACTAGGACCAGACAGCCGCTCGCTCACCCCTTCCCCCACAGCAGGATGAGGAGGAGAATGGACAAAAAGTAAAACTTGTGGGCTGAGATAAAGACAGTTTAATAAAACAACAAAGGAAAACACTACTATTACTAACAATAACAATAGTGAATATGCAACCCAAATGATATACAATACAATTTTTTTCCTCACTGCCCGACGACCAGTTGCATAGCCAGTCCCCGGGCAGCGATCGCGGAACACGGAACTTGCAGATTTTGTGAATTGCGCGAAACTCCTGAAAACAGACTGAACTCACAGAAAAGTTCGAACTCTCAGAAAAGGAGAACTCCTGCGCCCCGGCGAACCCCCATTCATAAACTGAGCATGACGCCCATGGTATGGAATATTTCCCTTGGCCAGCTTGGCTATCTGCCTGGCTGTGCTCCCTCCCAGCTCCTGCACACCTGCTCATCAGCTGAACATGGGAAACTGAAAAAAGTCCTTGATGGCATAGCAATAACTAAAAACATCAGTATTATCAACATTCTTCTTGTACGAAATCCAAAACACAGCAGCTATGGGGAGGAAAATTAACTCTATACCAGCTGAAACCAGGACAAATACTAGAAAGCACGTAAGAATTTTAACATCCCTTTTTTTTGCAGCTCATTTGCTAAAGTAAGTAGCTGCTTGGCCTGCTGAGCAGCATTTGTCCACAACCAAAAAAGCATAAGAAGTGAGGCAGCACTGCATTTACATCTAAATAATCATGAGAAGAGCAGAACAAACCTATCCAATGTCATTCAAAAAGTCTGAAAACCACGGGAAGCTCCCCTCTTTGTAAATGGATAAGGGGAGCGGGTCGCAGCGAGTGCCACAGGCAGGACTGACAGCTATGCTCGCCCTGCATCCAGGACCAGCTAAATTTAGTTCCTGGTCTCGCTCCAAAACACACAGATGGAGTAAGGGCTAGTTTTAACATCAAATGTTGTGCAAACCAGGCCACTGTAACCGACAGTTAATAATTTACTTAAATCCCATCTTTATCAGATACAAGGTGCTAGGGGCTGAACGCTAATCCCAAGAGACGAGGGTCCTCAGCACTGCAAAGCCTGGCGCATCTAAGCAACACAAGACCCTCCTCCTTTCTCCTGGTCCTTCAGAAACTGAGCTCTGACCTCTGAGAAGCAGTCCGGGAGCAAAGTAACTAGGAAGGAATTTTCCCCTATAAACATGCACAACAATATTCAAGCTGCAAGGCAAACAAAAATATTTAAAAATGCTCTTTGATATAAAAAGGAATTAACAATTCTTATGGATTTTGAGAAGGATGCTGGAAATAAATGAGCGAGCTAACATGGATAATAAAATCCAATGGGTACTGGATAGTATGGTGAAGATATGAATACACTTTAAATAATGATTTCCACTAGCAAAAATACTTTAAAATTCTGGTCTGATACTGTGTCCGAGTATGCATTTGATTTGTTGAGGTTTTGTGTGAGTGAAAGGACCATATATGAAAAATCCTCAGTGCCTAAATGCAAGAATTATTTTACCCTCAAGCCAAAAGAGATTCTTGATCAAAGCATTTCTAATATTTTTAAGTTGACCTGCAACGTCTTTGCCAGTGTTTTCAGGTGTGGGTTAAATTACTTGCACATTTAAATGCCTTGTTGTGCATAGAAAAAGAAAGGTAATTCACTATACATTCAACTGATGGATGCAGAAGGATGGATAAAGGCAGCTAAAACATTGATCAGATGAATAAAGGGAAGACTGATCATCCCTTCTTATTCTGCTGTACGGCCTGGGGACAGCCTCCCTGTTGAAAATAACAGGTACATTTGGAGCGAGCCGAGGCACTGATTCCTAACTCTTCTGAAGAGATTATGGATGGATATTTGTCAGTTCTAATGTAAATGGGAAGACAGAAAAACCTTCAAAAACTACAGCAGCAAACTATGCTCTTTTGTACCAAAATCCAGTTTTAATTATTTGCAAATGCTACACCTCTGTGAATCAACTAAGCTTAATCCTCGAAGAAAAGGTTATTTTCTTATTTGTGGCAACGGAAGGCAAGGCAAAACTCTGCTGACTTTTGCTCAGCCTCGGATAATCTGAGTGGCTGATGCTGCCCAGCAGACTGGAAGAGATGACGCTGGTGCCCACAGAGGCAGCACTTCTGATACCTTCCCTGCAGGAAAAGAAAGCAGAGGAGCACTGTATCCATATATGCTTGGAAAGGCAAAAAGGTAATTCACTGCATTTTTGATTGTGGGTATCTGCATCACTGGTTATCTGTACCAGAGAGACATTTCTCCTCTCCCTGTAAATCACGTTCAATGTGACCGAAATGTTCAGCTCCTAGGGTCAATGGCGTCTCCCAGCCCAAATACCTGCAAGTGGCTACCAACAGCCAGCAAACGGCAGTGGCACAGAGACGGTGACTCTGATCTACCACTGTCACCGCCCTTCGAAGGGCTCCTTCAGCTTCTGGATTTCTTCAGTAGGTCCAGTCTCAAGGTCTTGTGGTGTCAATGCTTCCTATGCCAATGGAGAACAGCTCCAGAAGAAGCCATCAGGCCTGTCCCACCACAAAACTGCCAGAAACTCACAATGAATGAGTCTGACTCACGAACTTCAAAGACTAGGATCTTGGTACTGCATACGTCTGCTTTGAGACATTACCACCATTATGTGCAATCAACCATCCTCGGGACTAGGAAGAGCTCATCGGTTAAAGACAACTAGTCCCAACAGGAAAGTAAGAGAGAAACAACACATCACAAAAAAAAGGCGTTGCTAGATAAGAGACTTTGCTTTGAGACCTTCTGCAGTTAACAGATGTCTCCTACAACTGAGTGACTAAGCAGATGAACCACGAGGACGCTGGCTAGATCAGGATGTGGCTTTCATAGTATTTCCTACTGGTTCTATCTCATTTGACTCAAGACATGACTAGCAGGAAAGCAGACCTCAAATCTTCCATGCATTTGGCTAAGACTTATTTCACAAGTCTATTTTCAAGAAGGAATTTTCTCTTACTCTCCCACGCAGCTCTTTTACTTGCCTTAACTAACTCTCCTTTGTGCTGGAGCTCCAAGTTTTATTTGTGGTAGTTCAGAGGGAGAAGAAAAAAGCCTGAGATGGTCACCTGGGGGCTCTGAACCCCTCTCCGCCTCTATCTAGACGTAATTGCCATTAGGTTCCTATGTAACTGAAATGCTTTCGAGGGAGTTACCGTATTTTTTAGCTATTGGGTTTAAAAGCCAAGATAAGCTACCCCTGTTGTGGTATTACTGTGATCTTGTACACCTAATATGCATTTTCCCATTGAGCACAAGAGGATGGCCATTACGAGTTAATTTTAGGATGAATTTATGAAACGTTATGCCATAAGAAGCCTAACTCTTGAGTCTACCGGTCGTGACGTGTATTCTCCATGTCCAGTATTTTTCACTCTGCCGGCCCTGTCACTCGCAGTGCGCAGGGCTTGGCAGCAGGGGCAGCGCGCGGGGGCTGTTTGCCTTCCCCGGAGGCACGATACGGGATGAAATGCCATCTACAGTAATGCCCGTGCTCACAGACGCGTGTCAGGGTGGATCAGCGAAGCGCTGCTGAGTGTTTCTGAAGTGCTGTCTGACCCTCATGATGATTTCGCTAGCTCTCTTGACTAACGTGAGTTGGCATGACTTCTCTTTTTCTGCTCTTTTGTGCCAGTTGAGAATCTGTCCCGCACTATTTATAAAGCTGTTGTGAAAGATAGCATTTGACAGTGAATTTGAACTATAAATAGAGTTGGCTTCTCCTCTCCTCTGTGAGACAGATAGTATTACCGACAAAATCCCCATCGCCCCCGTTCAGCTGTCATGAGACAGGCTTAGAAATTACAGTTTCCCATGCACACACACACACGAGCAGAGATTTTCAGGTGCCTTTGGGTCACAAGTCCAGGCCCTTCTCTGGAGGAACAAGCACTACAAACTTTTTTTTTACTTTTTTTTTCTTTTTTTAGCAAAAATTAAGGGGTTTCTTTTAGTAGTGGAAGGATGCCATCAACTGAATGCTCCATAGCCAAATCTCATCACGCTTCTCATAATATTTTATGATCTAGCACCATTGCTATTACCTCACTACTACTTATCTGAGGGGAGCAGTGAGTTGCACAAAAAGAAAATGTAAAGGTATTTGAATGCTACATTCTGAATAAGCTTTGAGTTATAATCCACGATCTACAGACTACTTGATGACTATGCTTTGATTCTCTGCTACCTGAAAAAGCAGACCGTGTTTTAGTCACTTTTTGTAGTTGAGTGAAATAAGCTTGACACATACATTATCACTGATTAAAACTGAATGACGAGCGAAACAGCCATCTGAGAAATCTATATTAGGCTTCAAATATTGCAAATATAATTACAAAATCCCCAGTCATTTGACTACTTCCCAAAACAGGATTTCACAAACGAGCTTTCCACTAGGAAAATAAGTGGGATGATATTTCTGAATATGCTGCAGTCACGCCTGGAGACATCATCCAGTTGAGTAAGGGTGCAAGAAAGACACGCCTCTATATACCAACAGGAAACAAAAATGCCATAATCTCCAGAGATCACAGATTATTGAGAGAGTTTTATCCTAATTCCAATAATTGAACAGTTTTGAAACAGTGCGTATATCATCGCGCAATAAAAGTGTGTCACAAATGACCCCTTTTTCCTATAATATCTAAGTATGAATACACAAGGGTGGTCCTGAAGTTCTCTGTGTGAAATTTAATTAGAGCAGCCACATTCAAATAATTTCTGCAGCAGGAGCTCAGCAAAACTAAGATCGCCTGCACAGCCGTGAAATGTCTGCAAGCAGGTTTCTCCTCCCTACAGCCCGTACCAGCTGAACCTCCGTAGGTACCGCCTGCACCTCGGCACCCCAGCCTGCGGTCACCCTGTCCAGCAGGAGCATCACGGCTCCTGCCACCATCCAGATAACAAACCACCTTCTTTCACGGCTGAAATACATGAGCCCAGCGTAGATGCCTGCTCACACAAGCAAGGGCACACAGCTCCTTCTGTCATCCCCAGGGTTTCTACTGTGACAGCAGGAACGATGGCCTGAGGCGGGGGGTAGGAAGGGACAGAAGAGGCTACCCATTTATAGGAGAAGGAATCTGTATAAGACTAAACACACACACAGACAGGTCTGTAGAAGCACAAGGCTCAGGCTTTTGTTCACACAATAAACAAAAGATTTTAATCAGCAAACCTCACACCAACCTACAGCTTCCCGTGGGTCATCCTGCTTTGATTGCAAGAATTTGAGGAGTAACAAGCTCCAGAGGCTGCTGGAGTCAACAAAAGCATCTTCCCCTTTGCTTGGATGGGCTGTGGGGCCGATGCATCGTTTGCTCATAGCTTGCTCATTCCCAACCCAGCAGCAAAGCAGCCACAGTCGCCGTTGTGCTGAGCACAGGAGATAGCTATGGGGTTAGCAAGTCCTCTCTAGCCATTTCCAAAATAGCCTGCCCAACCGCCCTTGTTTTTGGGAACTAGTTAACTCGGACATGCTTCCAGACTTTGAAATGCAGCATAAAGCCTACAGCTTCAGCGACTAACCCGCTGCCTGCACTTATACAGGTAGGCTGCCGCGGCTGCAGCACTGAGCTCTGGATCATCACGATTCCTGCTGAACCAGCCTATATTTACAGAACATAAGCTCAGTCCAACTCAACCATAGGTGCATATAATCCCTGCCAGCCAACAAAACCCAGCCTCCCGGCCTCTCTGGAAAGCTGGCTCTGAACAAGCATTTAGGAAGCTGGCAGTTCTCCTTGTGTCACGCTCCTGGCCCAGGTCTTTTTTTCCATCCTGCCCTTTTTATTCTCCTGTTGCTCTTGCAATGACCTGACGTGCTCCTTTTGTGCGCGGCTGCTGAGCCAGTAGGACCTGCTCACTTGGCGCCGCTAATTAAGTTCAACAACAACAATTTTTTCAGCAGTTCTGTCCCAACACATTTAGTCGGGATTTAAAATTCTTTAGATTTCATTCAGCCCATGTGCATGATGGTGTCACAAGGCTCTCAGCTCGTCTCAGTGAGTCCCAGCCCTGGAAGGGCTCCAGCATCCTTGACACAGCACATATAAGCTCTGCAGCAGGGGGGTAGGAGGGGATGGTCTGAACAAAACAGTCACCCAAATAAGGAGTTACCATGACTCCCTGTTTCTTTTAACACACAACTGCACCGGCCAGGATCCCTGCTGATGTCAGCCTAAACAGGAGCCCTGACATCAGCTCCTACAGCAAAGATGGCTGGCATCATTACAATGTTATAATGTATCATCTTGGAAGAAATTTGGGTCTAGCTACCCTTATTATGAGTTAGTTCTGCAGTCAAAAGCAAAATACTAATTTAACTCTTCCAGGTCCAAGGGAAAAGCCCGAACAATGAAACAAGGGAGATCTCCTCTGCATGGTTTTTTGCCCACTAAAGTGCTATCCAAACTATATGGGGCACTTCTGCTCCATAAAGTGTTGCTGAGCTGCATCATGGTTCAGTCTGTATCGTATGCCTCATACTTAAATATGCTCTAAAACAGGTCAATCATTTAACCACTTGCGGTTTTAAATTTTTATATTAGCTTTTAATTTTTCTCTCTTCTCTCCTCCTGTCCCTCCAAGGAATGTCAGCAAACAGCCTGATAGAAAATAAATAGAATACACAGGAAGACAGTGAGTTCCAGGATGCGGAAGGAAAATGTACGAGACAAGTCCAAAGAAAAAGATGTGGACAACAGAGGTGCTGCCCTAAATATATGAGTGAGGAGCTTAAAACCAAACACAGAGGAAAGCAGGATTTTAACAACGGGATTGAAGGCTGAGGGCAAAAACAAAAAGTAGAGAAGCAGCTTGACAGCAGCACCTAAAATGAACAGAAGGGAAGTGAACGAAGTAGGAAGATGAAAAGATAGCAGTCTTCAGTGGAAGAGGGATTGCCAAGGCTTGCTTTCTTATGGAAATCTGGACAGAAAGCTATGCCACTAGCTAGTTTCTACTCAAGTATTTTTACAACAACACACTGCCTTTTGAGCTCTGCAGATCTTTATGCAACATGTGGAGGAGCCAAAAGCCTAGTAAGAAGTCTTCTGCTCTGCTAGACAGACTAGCTATCCACAGGATAGATCTCTGCATTCTTCACACACCTCTTTTCACAATGTGACAAGAGATTAAATTCATCTAATGACAAAAATAGTCTAAACCTCTCATTTGCTGATGGTCTCTGACCTTGCAGTTAAAATAGGCTGTGAACTCTGTAGGGCTGGGACTGGCCTGTTGGCTTTTACGGTGGTTGGCTTGCCCAGGGAAGTCTCAGTGCCCCAAAGCTTGCCAAAATTAAACTAATTACTGCACAATTATTTAGCAGCGAATTAAAAAGGTGCTACCATTGAGAAGAAAATAAACTGCAGACTGAGCAGCTCAATTCCTGGAAAGCACCAGGGACATCAGTGTCATAAGCTTTGTAAAACACAGCCCTGATGATCATCTGCCTGCAGAAATGAATACAATTCCCGACAGGCCAAGCTGGCAAACCTTGCTCCAAGCACTTAAACCATAATATTGCTGGTTTGTGAGATCTCATCCTCTTACCTGACATCATTACCTCCATGGGCAAAGGATCCAAAGCAGGCTGTTAAGATCTGGAGGAAGTGGAAAAGTAGATGGACCTGAGACGTGTCCTTCTCTTCCTTATCCTCTTCCACGGGATCAACTGGGGGCCGGTTAGGATCTGCAAGTTCAGAGGCCAACTTCATTTCCACCCCACCTTCCTCCGCCTCGATCTCTGCCTCAGCCACTGCGTTGCAATAGCTGGAGTAGCTGTCATAGCGAACTCGCTTCTTGGAGTAGGAGACAGTGTCTCCCACTAACTTCTCACTGTCCTCCGGAGCTGACGTATCCGCTGCCTTAAAGGAGGAATGCACAGGCATGCCACAAATAGCAGCTGTGTAACAAGTATAACTGTTGTTGCGTCGTAACAGTTTGTAGTTGTTTTCTTGAGCGGGCCTCTCATCGGTGGCCCTGTCCAGGTGTATTTTGTGGAGCAAGTCTTTGTATAAACCTGAGTCCTTGTGCACAGTGTGATAAACGTGGCCATCGCTCCTCACCTGGCCATCGAAACTGAAGGTGCCGTTAGAAACAGGTGATTTCACAGAGGTGTGCGTCATCGAAAATGCCCTTCCTAAAAAGGCAGAGATTCATTTTTATTTCTACAAAATATAATACAGAAGCCCACTCTCTCCCACTTCACGAGACAATAAAACAGCAGCATCGGAGAGTACAGGACAAAGAAGATCAATTTGCAATATATGCGGTGAATAAACCAAGATTCAATACACTGCAAAATAAACTCTCTCATCTTCTGTGCAAAAAGAGCTTTGTTCCAGTGCTGGGTCTCCCCTAGACATGCTGTATGACCTGCGGCAAGTCACTTGGGATCAGCTATTCAAAGATGATACCTGAAGGTTAAATCCTCAGGTTCTTTGAAAAAGTAATTTCTATAAAATTCCTGTCTTGTAAAATAAGCTCTACTTCTTCTGAGGTTTTCTCTACATTGAATAGGCATAAAAAGGATTTCAGGAAAGGTGGTTTACTGTAATTTCATACTGAATATGAGGTCACCTTTCAAAAGTACTTACACTTAAGAGACATTTACATAAATTTTAAAAATAATTTTAAAAAAGATAAAGGAAAAATGTTCACGTTCTGCAGAAATATTTCCTCAGCTATTCCAACATTTTGTATATCTTATTTCTATAAACATTATGACACTTATTCCCATTTAATATTAGCATATGCCGTAGGGCATATGTCACAGCTAAGGCAGTATTTCTGCAGAAACTATCTTTTTCATTTCCTGGCTTCCCGGATTTCCACTGCGCAACATTCAGAATTGGTTTTAGCTATTTTTAAACTGGAAGCACACACTCAAAGGGCTTCACATCATGACTTATTTGATTTTGTAAGAATCAGTCGAATATATTAGACATTTATTAACCAAATTACAGGGCTGTGTAGATGTTAGCAAAGTGATATCAAAGTCAGCAGACCACTAAGTGGGGCAGGGGGGTGCAATGAAACCACATGAGAGAACAGAAAGAGCTTTATGCACACAAGCCTACTTCTTATAAATATACATTCAGAAAACAATGCGTGAGATTTTTCTAGTGGACACGCTCCAAACACTCCTATGTTTGTCAACTAAAGCCCAAATCTTTTCATCTCCTGTGGCAGTATGCTAATCATCTTTATGCTGAATTTAACCTTCATACATCAGCAATTTGTGTTCTCTGTATTTTTCCACTGCATAAAACGATGGAAACACCATTAAGGATACAAAGTAAAGCAAAAAGAAAGTAATTTTTGTTTGCAGCTGTTTCTAGAATTGAAATACAGCCAAACAAAATGTAATTGTTTTTAAGTCCTCTCAAGAAAATGTCACTTGTAAATGAGCATCTTTCCCACCAAGTGCTGAAGAGGGATTAAAGCTGGAAATCCCAGACACTAACTTACCATTTACAACAGGACCTACCTGCAGTTAAGAAACTCTATCGAAACAGGGAGGAGATAAACCCTCTGTGTTGTCTTACTTTCTTACCATACGGTACACGTGGATGGTTTCCATTTGCAATAGTATCTGATGCCCCAGCAGCTTCTGTTACTGAGCCAGTGAGGGGAATTGTGCTCTCGTCAGATGCTTTGGCACCAGGAAGCTCTTTAAAGACTGGTGTTTCTTCATCTTGAATTTTATCAAGACTTTCATCCGATATCCTTGACAGTGTAGCATCTTTCTTTAACTGGCCTAAGGAAATAACAGTACTGTAATTTTAAACCCACCCTACCCGTCTTGCTGCTTATGTTTCCACTGTTTGCATCAACGGCATAGATCAGCGTGGATACAATAACCTGGCTCTGTTTCATACACATTCTTTATTTATTTCTAATGCTTATCTTCACTAAATTAATCTGAGAAAATTCTAGAGCACTTTGTTTCTTCCTGTAAAATTTGCCAAGGTAGGTAACTGAAATAAAACACCGAGCTGCTCACTTATTAATGAAATCTGAAACTTATCTCTGCGTTTTAAACACTGCATTTGTTGAGAGCAGCAAAGCAAACAAGCAAAACACTGTAGAGCTAAAAGCTGTGATCAGCCTAACTTACTATAAAGTTAAATTAAGTCACCTCAAGATAGTAATTCTACCAGATTTTTCCTCTTTAATGTTTCCTTAATAAAATATAAAACAGATTATCTTCCAGGATTTATTTTCCCATTTTTGCTAGACTCCAGAAGAAGTGAGCACTACAATGGATTGCCTAACAAGGTTTTGAATTTCTACCACTGCAGGTTTTTAAGAGCAGGTTACACAAATACATAAGGAATAGTTTAAGCACATCCTGCCTGTGGGTGGGGACTGGACTAGGTGACCTCTCAAGGGCACTTCCAGCCCTGAAATGAAATTTTCCATGATTCTATATCACTTGCATTTCATCAAGCAACTACTTACTTTCTATTTTTCTCTTCATCCAGGGGCACACAAAAATCCAGACTAAGATGGCAAATACTAAGGAGACACCGACTGATATTAGAGCAATGGCCCACATTGGCAGCACCAGTCCCAGTACTGTGAAGACAAAGAAATAAAACTCAAGCAAACCATAAATTAACATGACTTAATTATCTCAGGCAGTGGAAGAGCAGTCCATTGCAGAAAAGCCTGTGTTCACAATGTAGTCAAAACCAATGTGAATGAGACGATCATTTTTAACACGTCAGCTAGTGCAGTATTTAAAGGTCCGGCTGACATGCAAATGTTAGCAGGTTTAATCCTCCAATTCTCTGTTATCTTACTGTGACCTTATTTCCAGAGAAGTCAGGGGTAAAACTCCCACATCAGGACTGCTAAAACAAGTTTGCAGTGATTTTATACACTAATGCATGTTAAACTATGTTGCCCATTAGGGTAAGTATTTACCTGACCTTTGGTCTGGTCAATAAAGCCTGATGCTTGGCTTAATCTAAGCCATCATCTGCTATCTGACAATAGCTTAATATGGCACTGGAGAGCACAGGTTTCAGTCCTGCAGTGGGCAATCCTGTCAGTAACTCGTGTTCCTGCACGTATCCCCCCAACAGAGCTCCTTGCACTTGCTCAATTAAATGATCAGACCCTTAATGAAGAAAGGGCTTAGTTTCTGATCCGTACATGCATGCCCATCTTGAAAGCTATGTGATTAATTCATCCTTGTGGGTAAATGTCGCCAGGACAGAGGCCTTGGAGAGTAAATGTGTTCTTCCTGAGTATCAAAAATGGAGTCCCACCTTTTTATTCATACACTTTAGAGACTGCTAAGATGAAACAGAAGCAACATTAAGATTCTCATTTCATTTATTTTGCTTAATGAGTGACTGCAGAGTGTCTGACCTACTTCTGCAGTACAACTAATGAGGAAATGTTGATTATACAGCTGATTTACTGTGAAGCATCTTGGATACGTAGCCAGTTAGACTTAAGAAAAAGGAATAGTTGAGTTATGTTACCCTCAAAGTGGGAACTTCTCAAGCTTTCTCCTGATTTCAGTAATGCTATGCTATGAAGTAGAGTCTACCGACTGCATTTAACTAGTACATCTAGCGCACCAGGTTTTAGAGAAAACAAATTTCTATCCAAAAACGGTCACTTTCTAAGCCTGCTTTCTTCATTCAGGGGCATGTTCAGGAGTCTCTCTTCAATTTCGGGTTAGTTCACGGCTCTAGGGCAAAAATTAAATCTAAAGATAACATTTAATGACCAGAGTCTTCAATAAAGTAGTCGAGAGCATTGAACATCTTTTTACTGAACTCTTTTGCTGCAAGTGCATGTTTAAATGTACACTGCTTAAGTAAAGTTAAATATAAACATATAAATGTAAATATATAAATACAAAATGTGTAAATATAAGTATACAAACATAAATACGAAAACATAGGTTCAAATATAAACACAAATATAATTAAACACAAACACATAAATGCACATAAAATATACAAATATACAAAAATATAAATAAAATCCTGAAAATGGCACATATCATTCCTTCTACTCAGTTGCAATGAAAACACAGCACCCAAGAAAGAAGATGCATTAAATGCAGAAACAGGCTCGGGGCTTTTTATCATTGAAGGGAAATAAAGAAGTAAATTTAAGTAAATTTAATTAATAGGCTCCATGCCAGATCTGCCAGAACAGTGACTCTGCTGATTTCAGTGGAGCTATAGCCTTAGACTGAGCGCAAACAGCCTACCTGCTCTTACCGCCCACTCTGAACCTTCCCTCATTGATGCACATATCTGGAACACCTCTGAAAGCTCAACATGTGCTCAGATTTACAAAGCCGAAGCTGGCAGCTCAGTATTTCCCCTTCTTCTAAAGAGGGATTTTTTCTGCAGCTGCGCTCTTTCCCACTAACTGGAGTGATCAGAAGGGAGTCACAAAAACTCATAAACAAACAGGAGCATGCAGGGAGCTGTATGATTTACTCTTGCCCTCATTAACTCCTAATACAGGAGATAACCGTGTGGTGTTGACAGCTACCTGACAGCATGCTGGCAGAGCATCATTACACACTGTGGGAAGGCTCCCTCTCGTGCCTCCTGCCGCGGACGGTTCACTCACCTGGTGCCCCCGTGTACATGATGGAAAAGACATTAATAGCTATGGTAGCAGCATAAAACACTGGAAGTGCGCGGAGACCATTGGGCACAGGGTCTTCCTGCATAGGAATTGGGGAAAAAAGGAAACATTAGCTGGATTTTCCACCAGATTAATGTCAGCGTGAACCACCATGAGGAAAACACGCGCTCCCGAGTCAGTGCCAGGCAGGTGGAGCTTTTGGGTGGATGGTGAGGAAGGGACGATAACCTGCCTGGTTACACCCAAATCCACAACGCTGGTCCTGGCACACACCAGCATCCTGGGGAAGCTTGACACTGTTAATGGAAACCAGGGAGACAGGCTGTACTTTCAGGTCAGCTGCAGACCTGCTGGGTGACCTGGGCACAGGTTTCTTTCTGCGAGTGTTTTCTCCTAGAAGTGTTCTTCCTATGTTGTCTCCAAGATGAGGAGTCCCTTTGACTCAGCACGACTGCAGGGTGCCGAGCGGGATGGAGCTTTGATCTTTTTGGGGCAGGGCTACAAGCATCAGTGCAACACATCCATCGCAAAACCGTATTCCTAACCTCTCGGTTTCGACTGAGACATCCTAGCACTTTCCACCAGCTAACACAAGTCTCTGACACGTTCGGCATCTGGCTGCATTACACAGGTACCACGCACGCAGCGCGCGTGCAATGTGCTGCCCGCCGCGGTCCCATGCCCTGGGTGCGCACGAGGGAAGGCTCAGCTGACGGCGAGCGGAAATGCACCGTGCGCGCAGTGGAGAAAGCCTTTGTGAGGAGACTGCTTTGGCCTTTTGAGGGGCTCCGCATGTTTGCAAAGAGCCTGGCAAAGCTAAGGGGCTGGCTAATGCGGTTTTGTTTCTTGCTGCCATGAGTTATAAAAGGGAGCGAGAGCAGGCGGCAGCTGCCCTGCACTATGCCCCGGTCCCGACACGTGATGCAGCACAGGCTGTATCCGCAGGGCCAGCTGCTATTCACAGACACCCCCAACAAGGGCATGAACCCCTGCACCAGGGCATGGACTCGCAAGCTAGAAAACTGCTCTTTTTTATGCACGCACACAACGCAAGTCACTACCTGCTTATGCCAGAAGCTCTCCAAATCTTACCACTTTGTGAACAGCACAGATGGCAGTCAGAAGATAATTGCCTGAGCTTGAACTTTTTCTGTCTCTTTAATGCTTAAATATGTGGTTTTTATACCAGAGTTCATGTGATTTTGATGACTAATTTCTTAAGTTGTTACATTTTGCATGTAATAGAGGAACTTTTCATCATCCTTTAAGCAACTTGAGTAATTTTAAATTCAAAGCTGAATCCAATCAAATTTATATTCTGCTTTTATCACTGACATTTATTTACATCAGAAATAAAGAATGATGAAGCTGAAGTTACAGGTGGTGTTATTTATAGCAAAAGAATTAATCTCTCATCTATTTAAGTTCCCTGTGTAACTGCTAATATAGTGTCCCTTATTTTAGATCATTGTCATGCGCTGCACTCCCCCAGTGTAGCAAGTTGAATGGTGTGAGAAATGGGAAGAACAGATGAAAATGTTCTCGTTTCCAGTTCATGCTGGGTGGCAGGCAAACCGTCTTCTGCACTGGAGATATACGGACTGATGTTACCTCGAAGCTGCCACTTTTGACTAGGGTCACTAAAACTGATCGATTCAGGTTTCTCGAGAATCTAGGAAACATGCAGATGCCCATCTTCTAACGTCTGATGTGCCAGACAACCACAGCTTAAAATTTCACAACTATGGAATACCAGTTGAAGTATCTCCAAGGGAGGACTGTTCTGTTTAAATAACAGTCAGAGCAGCTATCACGAGGCTAAGTCAAAGCCAACAAGTTTGTACTTATACAGAAGCAATCTCAATGTACCATCCTTTAATCAAACAGCATATACAATATTAATTATCATGTAGCACCTTCTAAGCCTCAAATACTTCTCAAATTACTTAATCTGAGTTTACAGAAATGCTAAGAGCAAGTACAGTTCCAATGGCTGTAAAAAAATGACTGGTCTCCTGTCCAAAAAAGAAGTCACAAACTTTCAACTCTGGAAATGCCAGGACTCAAATGGGAGGGCTAGAACACATCCTTCATACCAAGCACTCATTATAACAGTGAGATTTCTTTACCTTGTTTAAAATGAAGAATCTAATCAGCACAAAGAGGACTCCAGACATCAAGCCAGATAACAGTGGGGAAATAAACCAAGAGGCAACTGTGTTGAAGAAAAGAAAGAATGGAACATGAACAGTATTCTTACATAATAGTTAAGTAAGTAAGTAGTTAATGAGCAGTAAATTTAAAACAGTTCTTGTAAAACTGGAATGAATGTTCCATATGTTTACTTAAAACTGGTGCAACTCAATGTCCACTGACATACATGAAAGTCAAAGTAATGCTAGGCACTATTAGAGACATCAGCCAAATAATTTCCCAATAATTTTGCAAGTTTAGCAATCAAATTCATCAGGAAAGTTTCTTGTAGTTTGACGCAGAGCGGACCAAGAAACCTCTGTAATTTCCTAATCACCATGACCATGAATGTTGCAAGCAAGTGGAAAGGAACTGCATCTAGCAGGATGCCATGCTGCTCGCAGGGCAAAAATCTTGATTTCCAAAATGCCTCAGAAGCATCAACTGTAACGAATAATGCGCGTACATTTTTTGCAGGCCAGATTTGCAAGTGTCCAGGACTGATTTAACTGAAGTAGGTGGCAAAACTCGGACGGATTTCAATAAAACCGTATTAGGGCAGCACTCTGGAAATCTCATCCAGAGTGATTTATTGTTTGCGACATGGTTACCAGATTGATTCTGCTGTCATTGCAAACTCTCTTCTACTTTCGACAGAATTTAAAAACATGCGCATTGCTCCAACTTCTCTAAAGCTCAGTTGTATTTCTGTGCCTTCAGCATCAAATCCTTTTAACACAGGGCTTAGGCTGCGAGTCGGGTTACAAGGCTTCCAAAACAATAATGAAAACTCTTTCACATCGCTGCTTGGCTGTGCGGATCTTGGCAGTGGGAGGCTGCGAGTTAAACATGTGCTGTATGCCTAGCTTTTGCCTCCCTGAAGCTGGTGGGTGGGGGAACATGACTGTGGGCATTCACATGATGGCTAGCGTTGTTGAGAGCAAGAACGAGGTGGTATGAGCTGCCACAAAAAGAATTAGAAGAGGAGGAACGTCATCTCGAAGCATGTCTCTGAGGAACAATGTCTCCTCAGCTTACCGCTGGGGAAGTGCAACTTGCGTCTTAGCCCTTTCTCCACTGGAGACATGCTGCAGCCCTTAATGAACACGGTGTCAGTGCATCTTCTGAATGACAGGACTAGGGCAGAAAATAATTGAAGGAGGCAGTGCTACCAGCACAAAGCACATTTCTAGGAATGTTTTTTACAGGCAGTGCACACTATTTCACATACCCTCACACATAAAAGGAAACACTTACCAATCTTGACGAGCTGCATCCACTGGACTCCCTGCGTGCCAATTGCCACCAGAGAAAATCCAATCGTAGCACCTACGATGCAATGGGTCCCCGATATCGGGAGTTTCAAGAATGATGCGATCAGCTGCCAAACAGCAGAACCTAGAAAAAAACCCAACCATATAGTATAAACAACAGTAACAATAATGTCATGCAGAAAATTCTTTGCCACATACCCACATTCTTTTACGAGCACTGCCTACGCTCCACATGCACAACAGAGATCTCCTCAAGAGAGTTTTGTTCCTGTTCTGTCTCTAAAAGCAGATACTAAGACAGCTTAACAGCAGCTTTGAATGCTGCATCTTATGACTTTTTATTACGAAAAACTTTTTACACTGCACAACAGTTTTGCCCTTTTTTTTTTTTTTTGAAGGCTTTTAGTATTTACAGCCTGTCTGATTAAATACACAAACTGCTCCCAGTCTGCATCAAGCTTAGAAAACCTCATTCTTGAGAGCTGGATCTGGAAGCCTCCAAGTGATCAGCATGAGGAGGCATTCACTGTTTCATTAATGAACTAGCCAAGCTCCTACATTCAGATGCTACCAGAGAAAGGCTCAAATTGTGGGGCAGGGAGTTTTTATGCCTCTTCTCAGTGCCGCGTGGCCATCCAGAGTCCTCGATAAGAAAAATGGACTGAGGAGGGAATAAGGACTCTCTCATCGCCTGCATTTGCAGCTCATTGTGGTACTGGAGCAATTCAGAACTGCAGAAAAGGCTTATCTTAGTCAAGGAGTAGCCAAAGATACCCTTGGTGTAAGGAAATAAGATCCCCTAACTAAGGGATGGCGGCTTATGGTCTGTAAAGTAAATGCGATGCCTGGTGTCCCAACAGATGTCCCAAGGAAGGACATTTGCCAAGAGTGCGGGGGGGGGGAAGCTCCAAGCACCAGAGAGGATGCCTTGTATTTATTTTCAGTCTTAGATCAGACCACAGCATGCAGCTCCATGCTCCAACTCATTTTCACATTGCAAGGGCCCAGGCTCCCTGCTCCTCTTGCAGTGGCACTAACCTCAGGACACCAAAACCTTTTTGGCAGTGACACAAGCTTTCTGTGGGTCTTGCCTAGTATTAGAGAATTGTTAGAAAGATCTTTTCTTCATTTTAAGACTTCATGGCCTTAAGACTAAATCTTGATGTGTTAAGAGGCCCCAATGGCAGCAATCAAACATGAGAGATCCTATGTTTTCTGGCTCGTGCCACCTCTCTTAACAGATCTGCAGCAGACACAGGTGACAAAGTAAGGTCGCTGAACATACGCTGTTATTCAAAATCTCTGCCTCCATCTTCAATTCCAACAGGAGAGGGTGGTTTGAAGGCATTGAAACGGAGCCACCTGCAAATGGTGATTTGTTGGCATCATATGCGGCTACGTTTGGAAGTCAACCAGTTTGTAAAACTGATCTCTGCTGGTGTACTATCCCAAAACAACTATTGCTATTGGAAATTCTAGATCAAACAAGGAACACCTGCTCTTCAATTTTTTGGCTTCTCTTCCCCTGTACTGAAATAAAAATAAATACACTTTGAAACCTTTGACATGAACTTAGAGACCAGCAAGTGGAAGTGAGGTGAAAGAGAAAACAGATGGCAACACCTGTAAAGAGCCAAATAAACAGTTAAGCCAGCCACATATATGTAATTACAAACTACTCACTTTAAAAAACAGGGAAAATGCTACCAAGCCACAGCTGCACTGCAAATGCATAGTGAGGGCTGGGGTTTTTTGTATTGAAAGGAATAGAGGGAGTGTGGCATTATTTCTTATTTAATCAACTTCACCTTGAAAACAAACAGGGGAGCAAGAAGGAAAGTGGTGGAGGACTGATGGGTGGTCTGAGAAGGATGACGTGTGGTCTAAAGAAGTTTAAGGAAGCACATTAAGGAACAGAAGAAAATTCAAATCAAGCCAGAGCAGGACTTTTTTCTGGGGTTTGCAATGCCTGAGCTACCTACATCAAAGCTTTAACTCCTCTGTAATGTAAGATGCATGTTCCCAATTTTTATCTTCGCAAAAGCGACCTGGGAAGCAGGAGGCTCACCAGAGCTGTCACACAGTCCCACACTCAGATCCTTTCCGCCTGCTGACACGGTGGCCGCGCACCCTATCCTCCCAGCTGCCACCTCCTCAGGAAAGGGGGCTGGCTGCGGCCAGCGCTGGCTCTCGGCTCAGGGCGCGTTTCGCGCTGCCCTGCTACTGACGGCACCGCATCCCCTCTCCGGAGGCCCCGGTGCTGCGTGCCAGCCGCCAGCCCCGTCGAGTGCCACCCCAACCCGTGAGACCAGGGCAGCACCTTGCTTTGTTAGCCCTGGCTGGGACATCCTCTCTGTCGGTGGCATCTCCTTAGTCACACCAGCTGCTGACTGCAGCTCCCACCAGGACCACTAGAACACCCAGGCAATTCCTGACAATAATCTGACAATTAATTAACGCTAGGGCAGTACTACAATTTACTCCGAAGAGCAACAGTCCCTAACTTCCCAACTGCCTAACAAATAACATTTTAATACTCTACAAATTATTACAAAATGTCGTATTTAAAAATTTTAATGCCATTGCTCCCTGCCTCTCTCTCTCTTAGGAGAGAAGGTCGCCCTGAAAATCACCATCTGCTGTTTGCTGCAAGCATCAAAGGATCTCCCAGCAACATCTGGAAAGAGGATGCTGCGACTTTTGGTCTCTCCCAGACTGTTGACTCATTTAAGCCTCACTGAAATTCAGAAGCTAAATCCATTCTCAAAAACATGATCATGAGGCACGAGAGAACAGGGGAAGAAATGCAAAGCAAAAACAGAAAAAGGAAAAGAAAACATCCAAGAAGGCTCAGAGGGAACACAGAAAAAAATATCATACATACAGAGAAAAGCTGGAGATGGATTGGAGGGGGGAAAAAAAAACCTGAAATCTGCAGTTTGTAACTTGTGATTAATTCTGAGATTTAAAATGTGGAATTTCTTCTTAATGCCCTTAGTGGAGGAAGGGAATGCAACTGGTCATGAAGTTCACACAGGCTTATGTAAATACGCATGCAAATAAGTTGTTTTCTTTGAGCTTCTGGCCAGTTGCCTCCGCAGGGGGCATCTGAGACTTAAAACTTTGCCTGGCCAGGATCAAGATGCCATAAATAGACACAGAAAAGGAAAAGGACCCCCCCTTCAATGGGGACCATGAGCATCAAGAACATGAAGGTCAGAAGATGCAGGTCACTCACATTTCAGATGGTGTACGCTACTCCTGGGCATGCACCCGTGGGAAATGATGGAGCTATCTCAGGAAGCAGAAGGTCAAATGATGCAAGTGGAGTGGTACTAAGAAGCCACCCTACAGCTTGAGGGAAAGACCAGAAATCTACAGCTGACCTTGCAGGACATCAGGAAAGACGAACTGATGGGGCTGCCCAAGAGCATCTGATGTGGTTTAAGTTGGCAGCGTCACAGAGGGACCATTTGGGGAAGCGGTTTCTCACTAACCAGCCCCTCTTCCTCTTCGGCAGGGGAAGGTGGCCAACCTTCAGGAGGCTCAGCAGCAGCAAAAGCCCAAGGGAACCACCTTCCCACTCTCAAGCACACAAAGCCACCTCAGACAAGTCCAGAAACCAGCACTCAATGTCCATCTTAATCCATTAAAATTTAGAAAAAGCAAAATTTTCCTATTTCCCCGAAGATACGGGAAAATAACCACTTGTAGTAGACCTCTGCACAGATTCACCTACCTCACGTGCAGGTCCTGCTGGAAAACTGTGGGGAGGCTAGAAGGTGTAGGTGAAATAATATTTAGGTTAGGTTTAAGGAAGAAAATCCTTGAGTGGAGCATCCCTTTCAAACAGAGGACACTGCAACGCTCGTGCAAATCACGCTGCCCTGGCATGGGACGCCACAGACCTGCCAGACTGAAGAAGTGGTGGTGGGATGGGCAGGCTGGCCCCTTGCCTGGGCTGCCTCTCCCACAGTGAAAGGGTTTCCTTCCTGCTGTCTCCTGCTCTTTAAAAGCAGGTTTGCTATTGATCCTTGAGGGAGCTCTCCAAAAGCTCACAAAGGCTCTTGCATATAAACAAAGAGTAAATACCGTGGCTCAATGTTACTTACCTCAGAATATGCTATTTTTTCTAAATGGAGATTAATTTAACGGCAAACAAAAGCACGCAGAGCAGACTCTAAGGTATGCTGAACTGCTGTCGGTTTGAATCAGAAAAATTAAAAAGACCTTAAACGTGTGACCATCTATCTTTACTGCTCCTTTAGTTTTGCCATGAGGAAGGGTGAAGTGTATGATTTATTGCAATCACCCAGCTAGACAATCAGTTTAAGCAAATATGTTTGGATTTTCTGCAAATTTTTTAAAACTATTTAGGTAATTCCTTCTTGTATGAATTCATAGCAAACTGCTGTTTCTGTAGGATCTTCTATGCAGTCACAAATGCTATGCTTACATATTTTCCATGTAACACCATAAAAATCTCCAAAATAATTTCTTTTAGTACCCTAGGAATACATAGGTATGATCCATTATGCTAAACATTTTTTCTTCTATTAGTTAAATGGCTGAAGTACTGAAAAATGTAAATTAGTAGAAGCATTTAAAAAACACAGGAGATTAAAAAAGGAATATAGGCCCCCACATTTACACAAAAAAAACCATGCAAGTCCAGAAGATCGGAAGACGTAATTAACAATATTCACAACGAACAAGACGACAAATACACAATGAATGTTACTTGGAATAGGAAAGTGTTACTTACCAACCATTGCACTCACTTCTCCTGCCATCAGCAGTGGGACAGTGTTGTTGTACAGGTTAACATCAATGATACCTTTCCGAATTGTTTCTCCTACTTTTGCTCCCAGTAATACTGAGCCAGTGGTCTCAAAAACTGAAGCCAAAATGCAAGCCTGGCGTAAAGTAACAACACCAGAGCCCACAGCTGTTCCGAAAGAATTGGCAACATCATTTGCACCAACCGAAAAGGCTAAAATAAAAGCAATGATAAAACCCACAATGACCATCCACAGGTACTCTTCCATTGCCATCTTCCCCCAAACCGTAGATTAGCTTCCCCTTCGCAAATAGTTAATAGTCAAGGCTGGAGGGCACCGTAACGGATTTGGAAAGCAGATTTCTTGTAAACAATGAGTTCTCTCTGGAAAGTGCCGGGTAGTGTTAGAATGTGAAGAAACTGCTAACTGCTGATTTTCAAACTACTATAAATACTGTTCATTTGGCTGCCTTTGGTCAGCAGTGAAACACATTCCATATTTTGCTCCCAAACTGGTACAACTGTGATGTTCTGTCCTGCAACAGTGAAAAAAGAGAAGAAAAAAAGAAAATTAAAAAAAAAAAAAAGGGAATACTCAGCAGAGCCCATAACAATGCGCATTTTCAGAAGTAAACAGGCAATTTAAATCCACTAACAGGGTCCTACCTCAGCATGTGACTTGTTCTAATCATAAAGCAATTCAGAAAAGGTTAAAATCAGGTCACCTCCAAAGCAATATGTTTCTTGCATTATCACTGACAGAGAAAATCTTTTGAGCAATTTGAAAGGATTTAGAAAGGTTGGGAGTTTTGTTTGTTTTGAATTTACCAAGCAGTGTGGTAAGCCCTCTTTCTAGAAAGAGGATCCTTCTTGGGTCTTTGCAGCCAGTGAATATAGGACATGTAGAATATAGAGACCATACCATACAGCCTGATTCCCAGCTGATGTGTGTCACCTAACTCCACTGACCTCAGCAGAGCTCTCATATTCGATCAGCTACAGCCAGGGATGCACTCCTTTGAAAAACGATTTTATCTGTATGTTTGTCTAGGAAACGCCACTGAAAATACTCTGAAGAGTATTAATATTCACCTATTGTTGTCATCACATCCCATGCAGTAAGAATAAAATTTTCTTACAGTTTCTCAGTCACTGAAACAGCACAATAATTGCAATATTCCCATGTAACCCTGCAGACCTACGGAAGTCTACAAAAAAAAGTTCAATTAAAAAGTTGAGCTCCCTGCTCTTTCTTACAGATGGTTACCAGTTACTGACAGGTTTCTTATATTGAAATCATTGTTATAGATATCTTCTAGTATTTCTTTTGATGGTTTCAGTTTTATAATCACCTTTTGAACTACATCTTAATTAGTCCTTAATTGGTCTAATATGAAAAAAGAGTGAGCTCTTTCAAACCAAAAAATGGACAGAGAGAAAGGGACTTAAAAAAAAAAACCCTTCACCATCCAAAAGACTGCTAAGCAGAGTGATACGGCACACACTGACGGTTAAAAGCCAGAAACAAATTTGCCCAAACCATCTGCCTCTTCTGCTGGCTGCCGCCACGAAGACATCCCATGCCACCCTCTGCTTTCCTATCCATGTTGTTTGCCTCCAGAAAAGCGCCATTTTGGAGGTGGCAAGGGGTCAAATGAACATTTAGCAGCAAGTATCTGTCAGCCAACTCCACATGTTTTAAGAGGCATTTCAGGAGACCAGGGGATGTCAGTTGAAAAGCCCCAGGCCCACCTCCTGGTCTCTCTCAGTTTCCCCACAGTTGCTTCAGTCTCACACAATATACCCATATCCATAGTTTCAAGACCATGCTTAATTTGTTTTGATGAACCCAATGCCATGTAGGTCCTGTGGTAGTAAGGAGGAAGGGTCTCTGAAAGCTCTGAAATAATGGAAAAATTAAAAAATAAAAGATATTTCACATATTCCTGAGACGCTAAATCCTGGAGAACAACCAACAGGAAAACACCACATCTGTACAAAAGTGTTTCCTAGAAAACCCTGAAGCTTATGTCAAGGATTGATGCTTTCTCTAAAGATACATATTCAGGAGAAAAGATGACCCTCTTTCTTTCTCCAGGCTCCAAACTGGCTGAAAAACTGTCACTCCAGTCTTTTCCAGACATAGAGCAGACATCAATCCTTGAATGCCTTACACTCTAAAATAACATCTCAGAAGGTCTTAATGGCTAAAAACATTTGTATGAGGATATTTATACTATGAGAGAACATGAGAAAATGAAGCACCAATGCATTTTTTAAGTTTAAAGACTTGTTGCCTTTTTATAATTAATGAGTACTCAGCCCATTGAGTGGAAAAGCACTTGACAGAGATAGAAAAGGCTAACAATATTTGGAAGAAACAATTAAGAGTCAGCACTTCATTGCCTGTGAAGGAATACAAAACTCCATTAAACTAATTTGTTACAAAATTTCTATTATGTACATCAGATTTTTGCTAGGAGATGAAGTGCTGGACTAGGGTCCTTCCTTGATCCTGGAGATTAATGCTTAAATTCTTCATCCTGCATGGATTTACACAGTACCTTTGCCAAGTTAGCCTTGGTGCCCCCATTTCCTCTTGTGAAAATGGGCAAAGCTGACTGAGATCCACACATGCATCCACAGACGCTGTGATTACATGAGACCCGTTTCCTTCAGACCCACAAGATGAAAGCACACCATTATTCCCAATAGAGATCTGTCTCTTCTCTCCACTTATCAACCAACCTACCAATTTACTGCAGTGACCCAATTTCTGGAACAAAGAGCAGGGGAATTGTGACATTCCCCCACCACAACAGAGTTCATGGGACAACGTTTGCCAAATCTGGCTCATCCAGCCACAGTCAGTTCCTGCAGCTTCCAAAATAAACCACTAAGTCACAAGGTTGCCTTTATTAGCTTCCCTAGGAGGGTTGGGGGGGGGAGAAGAACTCCAGATGGTCCCAAAGAAATTAAGACTTCAAGTGTGTGTATGTGTGCTCCTAAAACTCCTTGATAAGGCCAAAGAGTCTCCCAAAGTGTCGGTGGGGCTCTTGGCAAAGGGCTCAGAGATGCAGCTACATAATCTCCCTCCCTGTCAAATGGAATATATGGCCTTGGGAGAAAAGGATGTCTTTATTAAGAAGTCACCCCTCCTGTCATTTTATGCAAGGTGATGGTTCAAACAGAGATTCCTCCAAAACTTGGGAGGGTCGACTTGACGTTCACTGAGTTTGCACAAGTGACAGAGCATGGCAATGGCCAAGCCTTGTCTTTAACAAGATGAAAATCAAAAGGAAAAGAGGAAAGGGAGGAAATACACATTTAAAAATTAACATGCAGACAGCATTTGAACGGCTAGGTATCACTACTTTCAACCTTAAATAACTGTAAAAGATGTTAAACATTTAAAGAAAGAAACAGAAAGAAGAAAAAGAAGGGCACATCTCTGCTGAGAAAGTTTTCAGAAATGCAAAATATCCTACAAAGTAGGCCAGTGACTAAATACAGACTAAATCTTGTAGCATGCTTCTTTCTAGAGCCCAAAATACATCTGGCATGCTCAGACACGCTCAGCTATGCCCCTCATCACCTAATCTAACCCAAGAGCCTGCAGTATTTCATGTTGTTACTGGGACAAAAAAGAAACTGGAAAAATCGTACAGTAAGGGATGGCAGATCGTCTGCTCTCTGCATGACAGCTGGAAGTTACTAGCCTGTTTCTTTCCTGTGCTCATTTATATTTCAACGACACGTCTCTAGGCATGCCAAATGCAATTCCACCTGCCCCGCCAGATGTGAGGAAACCCTCCCCTTTACCTGCAGGACCGACACCGCCTCTCTACCAAGGCCTCCGCAGTTGGGTGCGCTATGCTACTGCAGCAGATCCGGTGGAAAAGTTCATTTTCCTATTTACGCTCTGGGTAACTCTTCCTGAACAAACCCAGCCTGCACCACAGCAGCTGTACCACCAACGCACCGCTGGGCAGAGGAGCTGTAGGACCTGAAGCTGGAGCGTGTATCTCTGATGGCTGTTAGAGCAAAGGGAAATGTGTAGAGATGAAATTTCAAGTTGTAAGAAGCTAATTCTGCGTTATGGCAAGATTTTTAGCTAATACAGTTTTCTTATGATCCATAATTAGAGTGCCATACTTGGGAGGTCTGAGCTGAAGCTTTTGACTGTTTAAGTGGACCTAGAAACTTACAGAACTTGCACCTCAGTGAGAAAAATTTGATTTTTGGAAATGCTAAGCACGTCCCTCTGCCTTGCTGGCAGATGATCCAGACACCCCCCTCGGACTTTATTTTGTTGCTAGCTAAACATCTTGTAAAAACTCTGTTAACACAAAGTGCTATTTCTTCCCAAAGGGAGAGATGACAACAAAACCTAGGTAAGGAAGCACCTTGATTCATGCAGAACGACAAGTGAATCCTCAGGAAAAAGTCAGGATCTCCTGGTAACCACAAGATCATTTTAGGACATGTTTATATACGGACATTGACTAAGACACCTCTTCTGGAAACTATTCATAGCACAATTCTAAGCCTAGACAAGTTTTTAGTGAAAAAATAATATGAAATTTGAAAAGCAAAGATGTCAGTTGTTTGGTTTATTTTGCCAAACAAATTGCTGCTAAAGAGAATGCAGATTCATCTAACAACAGGAACAAACAGTTAAATAAAAGCTCGGGACAAAGTTCAAAGTCTAGGGAAGCAATCACAGCGCATTACCCACCAGCAATGCAACTGTGTGACATAAAGGAAACAAACAGAGACCCCATAAACCTCCTTTAATCTTCTCTTCACAGAAAATTAGGGAAGAACATACTGCACTCGTGAAACGTTGCAAGGTATATAAATCATCTCACATGCAGCTCATACCATATACAAGCCATGCTGTATGCAGCTCTTCTGCTCTCAGAAGTTTCCCCACGCTGCAGCTGAAAACTTTCTCCTACTCCAGACAGGACAAAGACTCCGTGAGGTCCCAGTTTTAACTGTTTTGTTATTGCCCAAGTACAAGCAAAATCAAGAGACAGCAACTAGTGTAGCATTTCTCAAGGTAACTCTTGCAACCACTCCACTTTGCATTATGACAGGACAGACAGGGGAGGATGATTTTTTTTTCCCCCTGCAGTGTTGAAAACAGCAGACATTTCATGATAGACAGTGGCATTGAATTTGTACTGACAGGCAGGTTCACTTCCAGTTACCAGCGGCTGAAAAGTCTGTCTAAAATGCTTACCAGACAGCAGCTTCTAGGAGGTTATTCCATACCTCTCTAATTTCTGTGTGTTGTTCTTTACACAAAATCAACCTGCCAGGCTTCCCACCTATGTATATAAACTCATATCAGATCTGGCATTTTAGTCCATTGGTATTAAACACAGCACTGCGTAGAAACCAAGCCTGATTTATAACCAAAGCTACTAACTTCATTCACATCAACAGTCCTTATCATTTCCAGTTTGTGCTTGGGCCACAAGGCTCACAAATTATCTACTTTAAATTACTAAAACTACACTCATGATATGAAAGATGGTATTAATTCAAGTGGTTCAAGACTAAGAACATCCCTATATGGCTCTAAATTACATGCACAGGATTTGTCACAAGGCCAAACATGAGGCAAGTTTAATGCTCCAGTACACAAAAA